>NW_027140533.1:1875000-2235408 GCF_036365525.1 Heterodontus francisci
TGTTAAATTAATTCAATAATCAGAGGAGGGGGAGGGGCCTGTCACCATGGAGACAGAGCGGGGGAGGGGACTGTCACCATGGAGACAGAGCGGGGGTGGGACTGTCACCATGGAGACAGAGCGGGGGAGGGGCCTGTCACCATGGAGACAGAGCGGGGGAGGGGCCTGTCACCATGGAGACAGAGCGGGGGAGGGGACTGTCACCATGGAGACAGAGCGGGGGAGGGGACTGTCACCATGGAGACAGAGCGGGGGAGGGGCCTGTCACCATGGAGACAGAGCGGGGGAGGGGCCTGTCACCATGGAGACAGAGCGGGGGAGGGGCCTGTCACCATGGAGACAGAGCGGGGGAGGGGCCTGTCACCATGGAGACAGAGCGGGGGAGGGGCCTCTCACCATGGAGACAGAGCGGGGGAGGGGACTGTCACCATGGAGACAGAGCGGGGGAGGGGCCTCTCACCATGGAGACAGAGCGGGGGAGGGGCCTGTCACCATGGAGACAGAGCGGGGGAGGGGCCTGTCACCATGGAGACAGAGCGGGGGAGGGGACTGTCACCATGGAGACAGAGCGGGGGAGGGGCCTGTCACCATGGAGACAGAGCGGGGGAGGAGACTGTCACCATGGAGACAGAGCGGGGGAGGGGCCTGTCACCATGGAGACAGAGCGGGGGAGGGGACTGTCACCATGGAGACAGAGCGGGGGAGGGGACTGTCACCATGGAGACAGAGCGGGGGAGGGGCCTCTCACCATGGAGACAGAGCGGGGGAGGGGCCTGTCACCATGGAGACAGAGCGGGGGAGGGGCCTCTCACCATGGAGACAGAGCGGGGGAGGGGCCTCTCACCATGGAGACAGAGCGGGGGAGGGGCCTCTCACCATGGAGACAGAGCGGGGGAGGGGCCTGTCACCATGGAGACAGAGCGGGGGAGGGGCCTCTCACCATGGAGACAGAGCGGGGGAGGGGCCTCTCACCATGGAGACAGAGCGGGGGAGGGGCCTCTCACCATGGAGACAGAGCGGGGGAGGGGACTCTCACCATGGAGACAGAGCGGGGGAGGGGACTGTCACCATGGAGACAGAGCGGGGGAGGGGACTGTCACCATGGAGACAGAGCGGGGGAGGGGCCTCTCACCATGGAGACAGAGCGGGGGAGGAGACTGTCACCATGGAGACAGAGCGGGGGAGGAGACTGTCACCATGGAGACAGAGCGGGGGAGGGGCCAGTCACCATGGAGACAGAGCGGGGGAGGGGCCTCTCACCATGGAGACAGAGCGGGGGAGGGGCCTCTCACCATGGAGACAGAGCGGGGGAGGGGCCTGTCACCATGGAGACAGAGCGGGGGAGGGGCCTCTCACCATGGAGACAGAGCGGGGGAGGGGACTGTCACCATGGAGACAGAGCGGGGGAGGGGCCTCTCACCATGGAGACAGAGCGGGGGAGGGGCCTCTCACCATGGAGACAGAGCGGGGGAGGAGACTGTCACCATGGAGACAGAACGGGGGAGGGGACTGTCACCATGGAGACAGAGCGTGGGAGGAGACTGTCACCATGGAGACAGAACGGGGGAGGGGACTGTCACCATGGAGACAGAGCGGGGGAGGGGCCTGTCACCATGGAGACAGAGCGGGGGAGGGGCCTGTCAACATGGAGACAGAGCGGGGGAGGGGCCTCTCACCATGGAGACAGAGCGGGGGAGGGGCCTGTCACCATGGAGACAGAGCGGGGGAGGGGCCTGTCACCATGGAGACAGAGCGGGGGAGGGGCCTGTCAACATGGAGACAGAGCGGGGGAGGGGCCTGTCACCATGGAGACAGAGCGGGGGAGGGGACTGTCACCATGGAGACAGAGTGGGGGAGGGGCCTGTCACCATGGAGACAGAGCGGGGGAGGGGCCTGTCACCATGGAGACAGAGCGGGGGAGGTGACTGTCACCATGGAGACAGAGCGGGGGAGGGGCCTGTCACCATGGAGACAGAGTGGGGGAGGGGCCTCTCACCATGGAGACAGAGCGGGGGAGGGGCCTGTCACCATGGAGACAGAGCGGGGGAGGGGCCTCTCTCCATGGAGACAGAGCGGGGGAGGGGCCTCTCACCATGGAGACAGAGCGGGGGAGGGGCCTCTCACCATGGAGACAGAGCGGGGGAGGGGCCTGTCACCATGGAGACAGAGCGGGGGAGGGGACTGTCACCATGGAGACAGAGCGGGGGAGGGGCCTCTCACCATGGAGACAGAGCGGGGGAGGGGCCTCTCACCATGGAGACAGAGCGGGGGAGGGGCCTGTCACCATGGAGACAGAGCGGGGGAGGGGCCTCTCACCATGGAGACAGAGCGGGGGAGGGGCCTGTCACCATGGAGACAGAGCGGGGGAGGGGACTCTCACCATGGAGACAGAGCGGGGGAGGGGACTGTCACCATGGAGACAGAGCGGGGGAGGGGCCTCTCACCATGGAGACAGAGCGGGGGAGGGGCCTGTCACCATGGAGACAGAGCGGGGGCGGGGACTCTCACCATGGAGACAGAGCGGGGGAGGGGACTGTCACCATGGAGACAGAGCGGGGGAGGGGCTTCTCACCATGGAGACAGAGCGGGGGCGGGGACTCTCACCATGGAGACAGAGCGGGGGCGGGGACTGTCACCATGGAGACAGAGCGGGGGAGGGGCCTGTCACCATGGAGACAGAGCGGGGGAGGGGCCTCTCACCATGGAGACAGAGCGGGGGAGGGGCCTGTCACCATGGAGACAGAGCGGGGGCGGGGACTCTCACCATGGAGACAGAGCGGGGGAGGGGACTGTCACCATGGAGACAGAGCGGGGGAGGGGCTTCTCACCATGGAGACAGAGCGGGGGAGGGGCCTCTCACCATGGAGACAGAGCGGGGGCGGGGACTCTCACCATGGAGACAGAGCGGGGGAGGGGCCTCTCACCATGGAGACAGAGCGGGGGAGGGGCCTGTCACCATGGAGACAGAGCGGGGGAGGGGCCTCTCACCATGGAGACAGAGCGGGGGAGGGGCCTCTCACCATGGAGACAGAGCGGGGGAGGGGCCTCTCACCATGGAGACAGAGCGGGGGAGGGGCCTGTCACCATGGAGACAGAGCGGGGGAGGGGCCTCTCACCATGGAGACAGAGCGGGGGAGGGGACTGTCACCATGGAGACAGATCGGGGGAGGAGACTGTCACCATGGAGACAGAGCGGGGGAGGGGCCTCTCACCATGGAGACAGAGCGGGGGAGGGGCCTGTTTCCAAGGTGACGGCGAGTGGGGGCGGGGTCTGTTACCAAGGTGACTTTCCAGAGTGACGGGAATGTGGGCGGGGTCTGTTTCCAGGGTGACGGGAGTGGGGGCGGGGTCTGTTACCAAGGTGACGGCGAGTGGGGGCGGGGTCTGTTACCAAGGTGACGGCGAGTGGGGGCGGGGTCTTTTTCCAGAGTGACGGGAATGTGGGCGGGGTCTGTTACCAAAGTGACGGCGAGTGGGGGCGGGGTCTGTTTCCAAGGTGACGGCGAGTGGGGGCGGGGTATGTTTCCAAGGTGACGGGAGTGGGGGCGGGGTCTGTTACCAAGGTGACGGCGAGTGGGGGCGGGGTCTTTTTCCAGAGTGACGGGAATGTGGGCGGGGTCTGTTTCCAGGGTGATGGGAGTGGGGGCGGGGTCTGTTACCAAAGTGACGGCGAGTGGGGGCGGGGTCTGTTACCAAAGTGACGGCGAGTGGGGGCGGGGTCTGTTACCAAAGTGACGGCGAGTGGGGGCGGGGTCTGTTTCCAAGGTGACGGCGAGTGGGGGCGGGGTCTGTTTCCAGAGTGACGGGAATGGGGGCGGGGTCTGTTACCAAGGTGACGGCGAGTGGGGGCGGGGTCTGTTTCCAAGGTGACGGGAGTGGGGGCGGGGTCTGTTTCCAAGGTGACGGTGAGTGGGGGCGGGGTCTGTTTCCAGAGTGACGGGAATGTGGGTGGGGTCTGTTTCCAGGGTGACAGGAGTGGGGGCGGGGTCTGTTTCCAGGGTGACAGGAGTGGGGGCGGGGTCTGTTACCAAGGTGACGGGAGTGGGGGCGGGGTCTGTTCCCAAGGTGACGTGAGTGGGGGCGGGGTCTGTTACCAAAGTGACGGCGAGTGGGGGCGGGGTCTGTTTCCAGAGTGACGGGAATGTGGGTGGGGTCTGTTTCCAGGGTGACGGGAGTGGGGGCGGTGTCTGTTACCAAGGTGACGGGAGTGGGGGCGGGGTCTGTTCCCAAGGTGACGTGAGTGGGGGCGTGGTCTGTTACCTAGGTGACGGAGTGGGGGCGGGGTCTGTTACCAGGGTGACGGAGTGGGGGCGGGGTCTGTTACCAAGGTGCCGGGAGTGGGGGCGGGGTCTGTTACCAAGGTGACGGGAGTGGGGGCGGGGTCTGTTTCCAGGGTGACGGGAGTGGGGGCGGGGTCTGTTTCCAGGGTGACGGGAGTGGGGGCGGGGTCTGTTACCAAGGTGACGGGTGTGGGGGCGGGGTCTGTTTCCAGGGTGACGGGAGTGGGGGCGGGGTCTGTTTCCAGGGTGACGGGAGTGGGGGCGGGGTCTGTTTCCAGGGTGACGGGAGTGGGGGCGGGGTTTGTTTCCAGAGTGACGGGTGTGGGGGCGGGGTCTGTTTCCAGAGTGACGGGAGTGGGGGCGGGGTCTGTTTCCAGGGTGACGGGAGTGGGGGCGGGGTCTGTTTCCAGAGTGACGGGAGTGGGGGCGGGGTCTGTTTCCAGGGTGACGGGAGTGGGGGCGGGGTCTGTTTCCAGAGTGACGGGAGTGGGGGCGGGGTCTGTTTCCAGGGTGACGGGGAATGGGGGCGGGGTCTGTTTCCAGGGTGACGGGAGTGGGGGCGGGGTCTGTTTCCAGGGTGACGGGAGTGGGGGCGGGGTCTGTTTCCAGGGTGACGGGAGTGGGGGCGGGGTCTGTTTCCAGGGTGACGGGAGTGGGGGCGGGGTCTGTTTCCAGAGTGACGGGAGTGGGGGCGGGGTCTGTTTCCAGGGTGACGGGGAGTGGGGGCGGGGTCTGTTTCCAGGGTGACGGGAGTGGGGGCGGGGTCTGTTTCCAGGGTGACGGGAGTGGGGGCGGGGTCTGTTTCCAGGGTGACGGGAGTGGGGGCGGGGTCTGTTTCCAGGGTGACGGAGTGGGGGCGGGGTCTGTTTCCAGAGTGACGGGAGTGGGGGCGGGGTCTGTTTCCAGGGTGACGGGAGTGGGGGCGGGGTCTGAATCTTTCTGATTCTTTTATAATCCCTTTCAAACTAAAAGAATCCTGATAATTATTGATAATTCTTTATAATAATTTATAAACATTTACTGACCTTTACAACCTTTATAAACTGTTTATAATTCTTCCTCTCACTTTGTAAATCTTTATAATATTTATGATTGTCTGTGATTTATTATCCTTTATGAGATTTTATTCTCATTTATAATCTGTTACATTCACTGCCCTGGACAGAAAACATTGAAAATGATCCCCGTGGATTACTCATAATTCAAACAGATCACAGAGCATATCATTTAAAATGGCCGCAGCACATGTCACGTAAAATGGCCGCAGTGAAGGTGACATCAAACAGACCACAGTGCATATCATTTAAAATGGCCGCAGCACATGTCACGTAAAATGGCCGCAGTGAAGGTGACATCAAACAGACCACAGAGCATAACATTTAAAATGGACGCAGTGACGGTGACATCAAACAGACCACAGTGCATATCATTTAAAATGGCCGCAGCACATGTCACGTAAAATGGCTGCAGTCAAGGTGACATCAAACAGACCACAGAGCATAACATTTAAAATGGACGCAGTGACGGTGACATCAAACAGACCACAGTGCATATTATTTAAAATGGCCGTACCATATGTCACGTAAAATGGCCGCAGTGAAGGTGACATCAAACAGACCACAGAGCACATCATTTAGAATGGCCGCAGCACATGTCGCTTAAAATGGCCGCGGTGCAGGTAACATCAAACAGACAACAGTGCATATCATCAGATCGAACTGGCCTTTGTTAAAACCAGCTGGAGTGGTACTGAGTCCCACACACACACCAGGAAACAGCCAATTCAATCCAGACCTCTATTAATGCCAGCTGGAGTGGTACTGAGCCCCACTCACACACCAGATAAGAGCCAATTGAATTTGAGCCTATATTAATACCAGCTGGAGTGGTACTGAGGCTCATTCACATACCGGGAAAGAACCAATTCAATCCAGGCCCCTATTAATACCAGCTGGAGTAAAATTAACTCCCACTCACACACCAGGAAAGAGCCAATTCAATCCAGGTCTCTATTAATACCAGCTGGAGAGGGACTGAGGCTCATTCACATACCGGGAAAGAACCAATTCAATCCAGGCCCCTATTAATACCAGCTGGAGTAAAATTAACTCCCATTCACACACCAGGAAAGAGCCAATTGAAACCGAGCCTATATTATCACCAGCTGGAGTGGTACTGAGTCCCACTGACACACCAGGAAAGAGCCAATTCAATGCAAACCTTTATTAATACCAGCTGGAGTGGTACTGAGCCCCACTCACACACCAGGAAAAAGCTAATGAAAGCCATACCGCCATTGATACCAGCTGGAGTGGGACTGAGACCCACTCACACACCAGGAAAGAGATAGTTCATTCCAGACTTCCATTAATACTAGCTGGAGTGGCACTGAGTCCCACTAACACCCCAGAAAGAGCCAATTCAATCCAGGTCTCTATTAATACCAGCTGGAGTGGAATTAACTCCCACTCACACAACAGGAAAAAGCTAATTAAAGCCAGACCGCCATTGATACCAGCTGGAGTGGGACTGAGTCCCACTCACACAGCAGGAAAGGGACAGTTCATTACAGGCCTCCATTAATACCAGCTGGAGTGGCAGTGAGTCCCACTCACACCAGGAGAGAGCCATATCAATCGAGGCTTATATCAATACCAGTAGGAGTGGTATTGAGTCCCACTCACACACCAGTAAAGAGCCAATTCAATCCAGGCCTCTATTTATACCAGCTGGAGTGGTACTGAGTCCCACTCACTCACCAGGAAGGAGCCAATTCAATCCAGACCTCTATTAATAACATTTGGAGTGGGACTGAATCCCACTCACACAGCAGAGAAGAGACAGTTCATTCCAGGACTCTATTAACACCGGGTGTTCTGGCACTGTGTCCCACTCACACACCAGAAAGAGCCAATTCATTCTAGGCCTCTATTAATACCAGCTGGAGTGATACTGATTCTCACGGACGCACCAGGAAAGAGACCATTCCATCCAGACCACTAATAATACCAGCAGGATGGTACTGAGCCCCCCTCAGGCACCAGCAAGAGCCAATTCAATCCAAGGCTCTATTTATACCAGCTGGAGTGGTACTGAGTCCCACACACACATCAAGAAGTGCCAATTCAATCCAGACCTCTTTTAATACCAGCTGGAGTGGTACTGAGTCCCACTCACACACCAGGAAAGAGCCAATTCAATCCAGACCACGATTAATAACAGCTGGAGTGGTACTGAGCCCCACTCACTCACCAGGAAGGAGCCAATTCAATCCAGCCCTCTATTCATACCAGCTGGAGTGGTACTGAGTCCCACTCACTAACCATGAAAGAGCCAATTCAATCCAGCCCTCTATTCATACCAGCTGGAGTGGTACTGAGTCCCACTCACGAACCATGAAAGAGCCAATTAAATTCAGACCTCAATTAATACCAGCTGGAGTGGTTCTGAGAGCCACTCACACACCAGGAAAGAGGCAATTCAATCCAGGTATCTATTTATACCAGCTGGAGTGGTACTGAGTCCCACTCACACACCAGGAAAGAGGCAATTCAATCCAGGTATCTATTAATAACAGCTGGAGTGGTACTGAGTCCCACTCACTCACCAGGAAAGAGCCAATTCAATCCAGACCTCTATTAATAACATTTGGAGTGGGACTGAATCCCACTCACACAGCAGAGAAGAGACAGTTCATTCCAGGACTCTATCAACACTGGATGTTCTGGCACTGTGTCCCACTCACACACCAGAAAGAGCCAATTCATTCTAGGCCTCTATTAATACCAGCTGGAGTGGTACTGATTCTCACGGACACACCAGGAAAGAGACCATTCCATCCAGACCACTAATAATACCACCAGGATGGTACTGAGCCCCACTCAGGCACCAGCAAGAGCCAATTCAATCCAAGCCTCTATTAATACCAGCTGGAGTGGTACTGAGTCCCACACACACATCAAGAAGTGCCAATTCAATCCAGACCTCTTCTAATACCAGCTGGAGTGGTACTGAGTCCCACACACACATCAAGAAAGAGCCAATTCAATCCAGACCTCTATTCATACCAGCTGGAGTGGTACTGAGTCCCACTCACTAACCATGGAAGAGCCAATTCAATCCAGCCCTCTATTCATACCAGCTGGAGTGGTACTGAGCCCCACTCACGAACCATGAAAGAGCCAATTAAATTCAGACCTCAATTAATACCAGCTGGAGTGGTACTGAGTCCAACGCACAGACCAGGAAAGAGTCAAATCAATCCAGACCTCTATTCATACCAGCTGGAGTGGTACTGAGTCCCACTCACTAACCATGAAAGAGCCAATTCAATCCAGACCTCTATTAATACCATCTGGAGTGGCACTGAGCCTCACTCACACACCAGGGAAGAGCCATTTCGATCCAGGCCTCGCTCTATAGCGACTGGAGTGGGACTGAGAGCCACTCACACACCAGGAAAGAGGCAATTCAATCCAGGTATCTATTAATAGCAGCTGGAGTGGTACTGAGTCCCACTCACACAGCAGAGAAGAGACAGTTCATTCCAGGACTTTATTAACACCGGGTGTTCTGGCACAGTGTCCCACTCACACACCAGAAAGAGCCAATTCATTCTAGGCCTCTATTAATACCAGCTGGAATGGTACTGATTCTCACGGACACACCAGGAAAGAGACCATTCCATCCAGACCTCTAATAATACCAGCAGGATGGTACTGAGCCCCACTCAGGCACCAGCAAGAGCCAATTCAATCCAAGCCTCTATTAATACCAGCTGGAGTGGTACTGAGCCCCACACACACATCAAGAAGTGCCAATTCAATCCAGACCTCTTTTAATACCAGCTGGAGTGGTACAGATCCCCACTCACTCCCCAGCAAAGAGCCAATTCAATCCAGGCCTCTATTAATACCAGCTGGAGTGGTACAGAGTCTCACTCACACACCAGGAAAGAGACAATTCAATTTAGGCCTCTTTTAATACCAGCAGGAGTGGCACTAATCCCCACTCACTCACCAAAAAAGGGCCAATTCAATCCATGTCTCTATTAATAGCAGAAGGAGTGGAACTGAGCCCCGCTCACACACCAAGAAGTGGCTAACTCAATCCAGGCCTCTATTAATACTAGCTGGAGTGGTACTGAGTCCCACTCACACACCAGGAAAGAGCCAATTCAATCCAGACCTCTATTAATACCAGCTGGAGTGGTACTGAGTCCCACTCACACACCAGGAAAGAGCCAATTCAATCCAGACCTCTATTAATACCAGCTGGAGTGGTACTGAGCCCCACTCACACACCAGGAAAGAGCCAATTCAATCCTGACCTCTATTAATACCAGCTGGAGTGGTACTGAGTCCCACTCACACACCAGTTAAGAGCCAATTCAATCCCGACCTCTATTAATACCAGCTGGAGTGGTACTGAGCCCCACTCACACACCAGGAAAGAGCCAATTCAATCCCAACCGTATTAATACCAGCTGGAGTGGTTCGGAGTCCCAATCACGCACCAGGAAAGAGCCAATTCAATCCAGGCCGCTATTCATACCAGCTGGAGTGGTACTGAGTCCCACTCTCAAACCAGGAAAGAGACAATTCAATCCAGACCTCTATTAATACCAGCTGGAGTTCTACTGAACCCCACTCACACACCAGGAAAGAGCCAATTGAATCCAGAACACTAATTAATACCAGCTGGAGTGGTACTGAGCCCCACTCACACACCAGGGAAGAGAGAATTCAATCCAGACCTCTATTAATACCAGCTGGAGTTCTACTGAACCCCACTCACACAGCAGGAAAGAGCCAATTGAATCCAGAACACGAATTAATACCAGCTGGAGTGGTACTGAGTCCCACTCACAAACCAGGAAAGAGCCAATTCAATTCAGACCTCTATTAATACCAGCTGGACTGGTACTGAGTCCCACACACACCAGGAAAGAGCCAATTCAATCCCAACCCTATTAATACCAGCTGGAATGGTACTGAGTCCCACACACACCAGGAAAGAGCCAATTCAATCCCAACCCTATTAATACCAGCTGGAATGGTACTGAATCCCACTCACACACCAGGAAAGAGCCAATTCAATCCCGACCTCTATTAATACCAGCTGGAGTGGTACTGAGTCCCACTCACACATCAGTTAAGAGCCAATCCGGTCCAGACCTCTATAATACCAGCTGGAGTGCGACTGAGCGCCAAGCACACAGCAGGAAAGGGACGGTTCATTCCAGGCCTCTATTAATACCAGCTGGAGTGGAATTAACTCCCACTCACTCCCCAGCAAAGAGCCAATTCAATCCAGACCTCTATTAATACCAGCTGGAATGGTACTGAGCCCCCTCACACTCCAGTAAAGGGTAACTTCCAACCAGACCTCCATGAAAAGCAGCTGGACTGGTACTGAACCCCATTCACTCACCCGGAAAGAGCGAATTCAGTCCAGACCTGTTTCAATCCCAGCTGGAGTGTTTCTGAGCCCCACTCACACACCAGGAAAGTGCCAATTCAATACAGACCTCTATAATACCAGCTGCAGTGCGACTGAGTCCCACTCACACAGCAGGAAAGGGACAGTTCATTCCAGACCTCTATTAATACCAGCTGGAGTGGAATTAACTCCCACTCACACACCAGGAAATAGCCAATTCAATCCAGACCTCTATTAATACCAGCAGGAATGGTACTGAGCCCCACGCAGACACCAGAAAGATCCAATTCAATCCAGGCCTCTATTAATACCAGCTGGAGGGGTACTGAGTCTCACTCACAAACCAGGAAAGGGCAGTTCATTCCAGGCCTCTATTAATACCAGCTGGAGTGGAATTAACACCATCACACACACCAGAAACAGCCAATTCAATCCTGACCTCTATAATACCAGCTGGTGTGCGTCTAAGTCCCACTCACATGCCATGAAGGGGTCAGTTCATTGCAGGCTTCTATTAATACCAGCTGGAGTGGTACTGAGTCCCACTCACAAACCAGGAAAGAGCCAATTCAATTCAGGCCTCTATTAATACCAGCTGGAATGGTACTGAGCCCCACGCAGACACCAGAAAGATCCAATTCAATCCAGGCCTCTATTAATACCAGCTGGAGGGGTACTGAGTCCCACTCACAAACCAGGAAAGGGCAGTTCATTCCAGGCCTCTATTAATACCAGCTGGAGTGGAATTAACTCCATCACACACACCAGAAACAGCCAATTCAATCCTGACCTCTATAATAGCAGCTGGTGTGCGTCCAAGTCCCACTCACACGCCATGAAGGGGTCAGTTCATTGCAGGCCTCTATTAATACCAGCTGGAGTGGTACTGAGTCCCACTCACACCCCAGGAAAGAGCCAATTCAATTCAGGCCTCTATTAATACCAGCTGGAGTGGTACTGAGTCCCACTCACAAACCAGGAAAGTGCCAATTCAATTCAGGCCTCTATTCATACCAGCTGGAGTGGAATTAACTCCATCTCACACTCCAGAAAGAGCCAATTCAATCCTGACCTCCATAATAGCAGCTGGTGTGCGTCTGAGTCCCTCTCACACGCCATGAAGGTGTCAGTTCATTCCAGGCCTCTATTAATACCAGCTGGAGTGGTACTGAGTCCCACTCACACAGCCGGAAAGGGACAGGTCATTCCAGGCCTCTATTAATACCAGCTGGAGTGCGACTGAGGATCACTCAGACACCAGGAAAGAGGCCCATTCAATCCAGACCTCTTAATACCAGCTGGAGAGGTACTGAGCCCCACTCACACACCAGGGAAGAGAGAATTCAATCCAGACCTTTATTCATACCAGCTGGAGTTGTACTGAGCCCCACTCACACACCAGGAAAGAGCCAATTGAATCCAGACCACTAATTAATACCAGCTGGAGTGCGACTGAGTCCCACTCACATAGCAGGAAAGTGACAGTTCATTCCAGGCCTCTATTAATACAAGCTGGAGTTGAACTGATCCCCACTCACACACCAGGAAACAGCCAATTCATTCCAGGCCTCCATTAATACCAGCTGGAGTGCGACTGAGTCCCACTCACACAGCAGGAAAGTGACAGTTCATTCCAGGCCTCTATTAATACAAGCTGGAGTTGAACTGATCCCCACTCACACACCAGGAAAGTGCCAATTCGATCCAGACCTCCATTAATAGCAGCTGGAGTGGTACTCAAAGAACAAAGAACAAAGAACAAAGAAAATTACAGCACAGGAACAGGCCCTTCGGCCCTCCAAGCCTGCGCCGATCCAGATCCTCTCTCTAAACATGTCGCCTATTTTCTAAGGTTCTGTATCTCTTTTCTTCCTGCCCATTCATGTATCTGTCTAGATACATCTTAAAAGACTCCATCGTGCCCGCATCTACCACCTCCGCTGGCAATGCGTTCCAAGTGCCCACCACCCTCTGCGTAAAGAACTTTCCACGCATATCCCCCCTAAACTTTTCCCCTTTCACTTTGAACTCGTGTCCTCTAGTAATTGAAACCCCCACTCTGGGAAAAAGCCTCTTGCTGTCCACCCTGTCTATACCTCTCATGATTTTGTACACCTCAATCAGGTCCCCCCTCAACCTCTGTCTTTCTAATGAAAATAATCCTAATCTACTCAACCTCTCTTCATAGCTAGCGCCCTCCATACCAGGCAACATCCTGGTGAACCTCCTCTGCACCCTCTCCAAAGCATCCACATCCTTTTGGTAATGTGGCGACCAGAACTGCAAGCAGTATTCCAAATGTGGCCGAACCAAAGTCCTATACAACTGTAACATGACCTGCCAACTCTTGTACTCAATACCCCGTCCGATGAAGGAAAGCATGCCGTATGCCTTCTTGACCACTCTATTTACCTGCGTTGCCACCTTCAGGGAACAATGGACCTGAACACCCAAATCTCTCTGGACATCAATTTTCCCCAGGACTTTTCCATTTACTGTATAGTTCACTCTTGAATTGGATCTTCCAAAATGCATCACCTCGCATTTGCCCTGATTGAACTCCATCTGCCATTTCTCTGCCCAACTCTCCAATCTATCTATATTCTGCTGTGTTCTCTGACAGTCCCCTTCACTATCTGCTACTCCACCAATCTTAGTGTCGTCTGCAAACTTGCTAATCAGACCACCTATACTTTCCGCCAAATCATTTATGTATATCACAAACAACAGTGGTCCCAGCACGGATCCCTGTGGAACACCACTGGTCACACGTCTCCATTTTGAGAAACTCCCCTCTACTGCTACTCTCTGTCTCCTGTTGCCCAGCCAGTTCTTTATCCATCTAGCTAGTACACCCTGGACCCCATGCACCTTCACTTTCTTCATCAGCCTGCCATGGGGAACCTTATCAAACGCCTTACTGAAGTCCATGTATATGACATCGACAGCCCTTCCCTCATCAATCAACTTTGCCACTTCCTCAAAGAATTCTATTAAGTTGGTAAGACATGACCTTCCCTGCACAAAACCATGTTGCCTATCACTGATAAGCCCATTTTCTTCCAAATGGGAATAGATCCTATCCCTCAGTATCTTCTCCAGCAGCTTCCCTACCACTGACGTCAGGCTCACTGGTCTATAATTACCTGGATTTTCCCTGCTACCCTTCTTAAACAAGGGGACAACATTAGCAATTCTCCAGTCCTCCGGGACCTCACCCGTGTTTAAGGATGCTGCAAAGATATCTGTTAAGGCCCCAGCTATTTCCTCTCTCGCTTCCCACAGAAACCTGGGATAGATCCCATCCGGACCTGGGGACTTGTCCACCTTAATGCCTTTTAGAATACCCAACACTTTCTCCCTCCTTATGCCGACTTGACCGAGAGTAATCAAACATCTGTTCCTAACCTCAACATCCGTCATGTCCCTCTCCTCGGTGAATACCGATGCAAAGTACTCGTTTAGAATCTCACCCATTTTCTCTGAGTCCAAGCATAACATTCCTTCTTTGTCCTTTAGTGGGCCAATCCTTTCTCTAGATACCCTCTTTCTCCTTATATATGAATAAAATGCTTTGGGATTTTCTTTAACCCTGTTTGCTAAAGATATTTCATGACCCCTTTTAGCCCTCTTAATTCCTCGTTTCAGATTGGTCCTACATTCCCGATATTCTTTCAAAGCTTCGTCTTTCATCAGCCGCCTAGACCTTATGTATGCTTCCTTTTTCCTCTTAGCTAGTCTCACAATTTCACCTGTCATCCATGGTTCCCTAATCTTGCCATTTCTATCCCTCATTTTCACAGGAACATGTCTCTCCTGCACGCTAATCAACCTCTCTTTAAAAGCCTCCCACATATCACATGTGGATTTACCTTCAAACAGCTGCTCCCAATCTACATTCCCCAGCTCCTGCCGAATTTTGGTATAGTTGGCCTTCCCCCAATTTAGCACTCTTCCTTTTGGACCACTCTCGTCTTTGTCCATGAGTATTTTAAAGCTTACGGAATTGTGATCACTATTCCCAAAGTAGTCCCCTACTGAAACTTCAACAACCTGGCCGGGCTCATTCCCCAACACCAGGTCCAGTATGGCCCCTTCCCGAGTTGGACTATTTACATACTGCTCTAGAAAACCTTCCTGGATGCTCCTTACAAATTCTGCTCCATCTGGACCTCGAACACTAAGTGAATCCCAGTCAATGTTGGGAAAATTAAAATCTCCTATCACCACCACCCTGTTGCTCCTACATCTTTCCATAATCTGTTTACATATTTGTACCTCTATCTCACGCTCGCTGTTGGGAGGCCTGTAGTGAAGCCCCAACATTGTTACCGCACCCTTCCTATTTCTGAGTTCTCTCCATATTGCCTCACTGCTCGAGTCCTCCATCGTGCCCTCCTTCAGCACAGCTGTGATATCCTCTTTGACCAGTAATGCAACTCCTCCACCCCTTTTACCTCCCTCTCTATCCCGCCTGAAGCATCGATATCCTGGGATATTCAGTTGCCAATCATGGCCTTCCCTCAACCAAGTCTCAGTAATAGCAATAACATCATACTCCCGGGTACTAATCAAAGCCCGAAGTTTATCTGCCTTACCTACTACACTTCTTGCATTAAAACAAATGCACCTCAGACCACCAGTCCCTTTATATTCATCATCTGCTCCCTGCCTGCTCTTCCCCTTAGTCACACTCACACACCAGGAAACAGCCAATTCAATCCAGACCTCTATTCATACCAGCTGGAGTGCGACTGAGTCCCACACACACAGCAGGAAAGGGACAGTTCATTCCAGGCCTCTATTTAACCAGCTGGAGTGGTCCTGAGCCCCACATAATCACACCAGAAAGAGCCAATTCAATCCAGGCCTCTGTTAATACCAGCTGGAATGGTACTGAGCCCCCTCACACACCAGGAAAGAGCAAATTCAATCCAGAACCCTAAGAAAAGCAGCTGGACTGATACTGAACCCCATTCACACACCCGGAAAGAGCGAATTCAGTCCAGACCTCTTTTAATCCCAGCTGGAGTGGTTCTGAGCCCCACTCACACACCAGGAAAGTGCCAATTCAATCCAGACCTCAATAATACAAGCTGCAGTGCGACTGAGTCCCATTCACACAGCAGGAAAGGGACAGTTCATTCCAGGCTTCTATTAATACCAGCTGGAGTGGTTCTGAGCCCCAGTCACACACCAGGAAACGGCCAATTCAATCTAGGCCTCGAATAATACCAGCTGGAATGGAATTAACTCCCACTCACACACCAGGAAAGCGCCAATTCAATCCAGACCTCAATTAATACCAGCAGGAATGGTTCTGAGCCCCACGCAGACACCAGAAAGAGCCAATACAATCCAGGCCTCTATTAATACTAGCTGGAGGGGTACTGAGTCCCAGTCACAAACCAGGAAAGGGCAGTTCATTCCAGGCCTCTATTAATACCATTTGGAGTGGTACTGAGACCCACTCACACACCAGAAAGAGGCAATTCAATCTGGGCCTCTATTAATACCAGCTGGAGTGGTACTGAGTCCCACTCACACACCAGAAAGAGGCAATTCAATCTGGGCCTCTATTAATACCAGCTGGAATGGTACTGAGACCCACACACAAACCAGGAAAGAGCCAATTCAATCTGGGCCTCTATTAATACCAGCTGGAGTGGTACTGAGTCCCACTCACAAACCAGGAAAGAGCCAATTCAAACTGGGCCTCTATTAATACCAGCTGGAGTGGTACTGAGTCCCACTCACAAACCAGGAAAGAGCCAATTCAATTCAGGCCTCTATTAATACCATCTGGAGTGGTACTGAGACCCACTCACACACCAGAAAGAGGCAATTCAATCTGGGCCTCTATTAATACCAGCTGGAATGGTACTGAGACCCACTCACAAACCAGGAAAGAGCCAATTCAATCTGGGCCTCTATTAATACCAGCTGGAGTGGTACTGAGTCCCACTCACAAACCAGGAAAGAGCCAATTCAATTCAGGCCTCTATTAATACTAGCTGGAGTGGTACTGAGTCCCACTCTCAAACCAGGAAACAGCCAATTCAATCCAGACCACTATTCATACCAGCTGGAGTGCGACTGAGTCCCACTCACGCACAAGGAAAGAGGCAATTCAATCCAGACATCTATTAATACTAGCTGAAGTGCGACTGAGTCCCACTCACACAGCAGGAAAAGAACAGTTCATTCCAGGCCTCTATTAATACCAGTTGGAGTGGTACTGAGCCCCACACACACACCAGAAAGAGCCAATTCAATCCAGGCCTCTATTAATACCAGCTGGAGTGGTACAGATCCCCACTCACACACCAGGAAAGAGCCAATTCAATCCAGACCACTATTCATACCAGCTGGAGTGGTTCTGAGTCCCACTCACACACCAGGAAAGAGCCAATTCAATCCAGGCCTCTATTAATACCAGCTGGAGTGGTACAGATCCCCACTCACACCTCAGGAAAGAGCCAATTCAATCCAGGCCTCTATTAATACCAGCTGGAGTGGTTCTGAGTCCCACTCACACACCAGGAAAGAGCCAATTCAATCCAGACCTCTATTAATACCAGCTGGAGTGGTACAGATCCCCACTCACTCCCCAGGAAAGAACCAATTCAATCCAGACCTCTATTAATACCAGCTGGAGTGGTACAGAGTCTCACGCACACACCAGGAAAGAGTCAATTCCATCCAGACCTATATTAATACCAGCAGGATTGGTACTGAGCCCCACTCAGACACCAGAAAGAGCCAATACAATCCAGGCCGCTATCAATACCAGCTGGAGTTGTACCGAGCCCCACTCACACACCAGGAAAGAGCCAATTCAATCCAAACCTCTGTTAATACCAGCTGGAGAGGTACTGAGTCTCACTCAAACACCATGAAAGAGCCAATTCAATCCAAACCTCTTTTAATACCAGCTGGAGTGGCACTGAGTCCCACTCACACAACAGTAAAGCGCCAATTCAATGCAGGCCTCTATTAATAACATTTGGAGTGGGACTGAGTCCCACTCACACAGCTGAGAAGAGACAGTTCATTCCAGGACTCTATTAACCCCGGGTGATCTGGCACTGTGTCCCACTCACACACCAGGAAAGGGACAGTTCATTCCAAACATCTATAAATATCAGCTGGAATGGTACTGAGTACCACTCACACAACAGAAGGAGCCAATTCATTCCAGGCCTCTATTAATACCAGCTGGAATGGTACTGATTCTCACGGACACACCAGGAAAGAGACAATTCCATCCAGACCTCTATTAATACCAGCAGGATGGTACTGAGCCCCCCTCAGGAACCAGCAGCAACCAATTCAATCCAGGCCGCTATTAATACCAGCTGGAGTGGTACTGAGTGCCACTCACACACCAAAAAGAGCCAATTCAATCCAGACCTCTATTAATACCAGCTGGAGTGGTACTGAGTCCCACTCAGACACCAAAAAGAGCCAATTCAATCCAGACCTCTATTAATACCAGCTGGAGTGGTACTGAGCCCCACTCACACACCAAAAAGAGCCAATTCAATCCAGACCTCTTTTAATACCAGCTGGAGTGGTACTGAGTCCCACTCACACACCAAAAAGAGCCAATTCAATCCAGACCTCTTTTCATACCAGCTGGAGTGGTTCTGAGCCCCAATCACACACCAGGAAAGAGACAATTCAATGCAGGCCTCTATTAGTAACATTTGGAGTGGGACTGAATCCCACTCACACAGCAGAGAAGAGACAGTTCATTCCAGGACTCTATTAACTCCGGGTGATCTGGCACTGTGACCCACTCACACACCAGGAAAGGGACAGTTCATTCCAAACATCAATCAATACCAGCTGGAGTGGTACTGAGCCGCCCCACTCACCCACCAGGAAAGACCCAATTCTACAAAGACCACTATTAATACCAGCTGGAGTGGTACTGAGCCGCCCCACTCACCCACCAGGAAAGAGCCAATTCAATCCAGACCTCTATTAATACCAGCTGGAGTGGTACTGAGCCCCACTCACCCACCAGGAATGAGCCAATTCAATACAGGCTTCTATTAATCCCGGCTGGAGTGGTACTGAGTCCCACTCACACACCAGGAATGAGCCAATTCAATACAGGCTTCTATTAATCCCGGCTGGAGTGGTACTGAACCCCACTCACCCACCAGGAAAGAGCCAATTCTACCCAGACCACTATTAATCCCGGCTGGAGTGGTACTGAGCCCCACTCACCCACCAGGAATGAGCCAATTCAATACAGGCTTCTATTAATCCCGGCTGGAGTGGTACTGAGTCCCACTCACACACCAGGAATGAGCCAATTCAATACAGGCTTCTATTAATCCCGGCTGGAGTGGTACTGAACCCCACTCACCCACCAGGAAAGAGCCAATTCTACCCAGACCACTATTAATCCCGGCTGGAGTGGTACTGAACCCCACTCACCCACCAGGAATGAGCCAATTCTACCCAGACCACTATTAATAACAGATGGAGTGGTACTGAACCCCACTCACCCACCAGGAAAGAGCCAATTCAATCCAGACCTCTATTAATACCAGCTGGAGTGGTACTGAACCCCACTCACACACCAGGAATGAGCCAATTCAATACAGGCCTCTATTAATACCGGATGGAGTGGTACTGAGCCCCACTCACCCACCAGGAAAGAGCCAATTCAATCCAGACCTCTATTAATACCAGCTGGAGTGGTACTGAGCCCCACTCACAAACCAGGAAAGAGCCAATTCAATACAGGCTTCTATTAATCCCGGCTGGAGTGGTACTGAACCCCACTCACACACCAGGAATGAGCCAATTCAATACAGGCCTCTATTAATACCGGATGGAGTGGTACTGAGCCCCACTCACCCACCAGGAAAGAGCCAATTCAATCCAGACCTCTATTAATACCAGCTGGAGTGGTACTGAGCCCCACTCACAAACCAGGAAAGAGCCAATTCAATACAGGCCTCTATTAATACCGGCTGGAGTGGTACTGAACCCCACTCACACACCAGGAATGAGCCAATTCAATACAGGCTTCTATTAATCCCGGCTGGAGTGGTACTGAGTCCCACTCACACACCAGGAATGAGCCAATTCAATACAGGCCTCTATTAATAACAGATGGAGTGGTACTGAGCCCCACTCACACACCAGGAATGAGCCAATTCTACCCAGACCTCTATTAATAACAGATGGGGTGGTACTGAGCCCCACTCACCCACCAGGAATGAGCCAATTCAATACAGGCCTCTATTAATAACAGATGGAGTGGTACTGAGTCCCACTCACACACCAGGAATGAGCCAATTCTACCCAGACCTCTATTAATAACAGATGGGGTGGTACTGAGTCCCACTCACCCACCAGGAATGAGCCAATTCTACCCAGACCACTATTAATAACAGATGGGGTGGTACTGAGTCCCACTCACACACCAGGAATGAGCCAATTCTACCCAGACCTCTATTAATAACAGATGGAGTGGTACTGAACCCCACTCACCCACCAGGAATGAGCCAATTCAATACAGGCCTCTATTAATAACAGATGGAGTGGTACTGAGTCCCACTCACACACCAGGAATGAGCCAATTCTACCCAGACCTCTATTAATAACAGATGGGGTGGTACTGAGTCCCACTCACCCACCAGGAATGAGCCAATTCTACCCAGACCACTATTAATAACAGATGGGGTGGTACTGAGTCCCACTCACCCACCAGGAATGAGCCAATTCAATACAGGCTTCTATTAATACCGGCTGGAGTGGTACTGAGTCCCACTCACCCACCAGGAATGAGCCAATTCTACCCAGACCACTATTAATAACAGATGGGGTGGTACTGAGTCCCACTCACCCACCAGGAATGAGCCAATTCTACCCAGACCACTATTAATACCAGCTGGAGTGGTACTGAGTCCCACTCACACATCAGGAATGAGCCAATTCTACCCAGACCACTATTAATACCAGCTGGAGTGGTACTGAACCACACTCACCCACCAGGAATGAGCCAATTCTACCCAGACCACTATTAATACCAGATGGGGTGGTACTGAGTCCCACTCACACACCAGGAATGAGCCAATTCTACCCAGACCACTATTAATACCAGCTGGAGTGGTACTGAGCCCCACTCACCCACCAGGAATGAGCCAATTCAATACAGGCCTCTATTAATAACAGATGGAGTGGTACTGAGTCCCACTCACCCACCAGGAATGAGCCAATTCAATACAGGCCTCTATTAATAACAGATGGAGTGGTACTGAGTCCCACTCAAACACCAGGAATGAGCCAATTCAATACAGGCTTCTATTAATACCAGATGGGGTGGTACTGAGCCCCACTCACACACCAGGAATGAGCCAATTCTACCCAGACCACTATTAATAACAGATGGGGTGGTACTGAGTCCCACTCACACACCAGGAATGAGCCAATTCTACCCAGACCACTATTAATACCAGCTGGAGTGGTACTGAGCCCCACTCACCCACCAGGAATGAGCCAATTCAATACAGGCTTCTATTAATACCGGCTGGAGTGGTACTGAGTCCCACTCACCCACCAGGAAAGAGCCAATTCTACCCAGACCACTATTAATAACAGATGGGGTGGTACTGAGTCCCACTCACACACCAGGAATGAGCCAATTCTACCCAGACCACTATTAATAACAGATGGGGTGGTACTGAACCACACTCACCCACCAGGAATGAGCCAATTCTACCCAGACCACTATTAATAACAGATGGGGTGGTACTGAGCCCCACTCACCCACCAGGAATGAGCCAATTCAATACAGGCCTCTATTAATAACAGATGGAGTGGTACTGAGTCCCACTCACCCACCAGGAATGAGCCAATTCAATACAGGCTTCTATTAATACCAGATGGAGTGGTACTGAGTCCCACTCAAACACCAGGAATGAGCCAATTCTACCCAGACCACTATTAATAACAGATGGGGTGGTACTGAGTCCCAC
Source organism: Heterodontus francisci (assembly GCF_036365525.1). Lineage (NCBI taxonomy): Eukaryota > Metazoa > Chordata > Chondrichthyes > Heterodontiformes > Heterodontidae > Heterodontus > Heterodontus francisci. The sequence continues at coordinate 1,896,725 of NW_027140533.1, forward strand.
TCACACACCAGGAATGAGCCAATTCTACCCAGACCACTATTAATACCAGCTGGAGTGGTACTGAGCCCCACTCACCCACCAGGAATGAGCCAATTCAATACAGGCTTCTATTAATACCGGCTGGAGTGGTACTGAGTCCCACTCACCCACCAGGAAAGAGCCAATTCTACCCAGACCACTATTAATAACAGATGGGGTGGTACTGAACCACACTCACCCACCAGGAATGAGCCAATTCTACCCAGACCACTATTAATAACAGATGGGGTGGTACTGAGTCCCACTCACACACCAGGAATGAGCCAATTCTACCCAGACCACTATTAATAACAGATGGAGTGGTACTGAACCCCACTCACACATCAGGAATGAGCCAATTCAATACAGGCCTCTATTAATACCGGCTGGAGTGGTACTGAGTCCCACTCACACACCAGGAATGAGCCAATTCAATACAGGCCTCTATTAATACCGGCTGGAGTGGTACTGAGTCCCACTCACACACCAGGAATGAGCCAATTCAATCCAGGCCTCTATTAATACCGGCTGGAGTGGTACTGAGTCCCACTCACACACCAAAAAGAGCCAATTCAATCCAGACCTCTTTTAATACCAGCTGGAGTGGTACTGAGCCCCACTCACACACCAAAAAGAGCCAATTCAATCCAGACCTCTTTTAATACCAGCTGGAGTGGTACTGAGTCCCACTCACACACCAAAAAGAGCCAATTCAATCCAGACCTCTTTTCATACCAGCTGGAGTGGTTCTGAACCCCACTCACACACCAGGAAAGAGACAATTCAATGCAGGCCTCTATTAGTAACATTTGGAGTGGGACTGAATCCCACACACACAGCTGAGAAGAGACAGTTCATTCCAGGACTCTATTAACTCCGGGTGATCTGGCACTGTGTCCCACTCACACACCAGGAAAGGGACAGTTCATTCCAAACATCAATCAATACCAGCTGGAGTGGTACTGAGCCCCACTCACCCACCAGGAAAGAGCCAATTCAATCCAGACCACTATTAATAACAGATGGGGTGGTACTGAGTCCCACTCACACACCAGGAATGAGCCAATTCAATACAGGCTTCTATTAATACCAGCTGGAGTGGTACTGAACCCCACTCACCCACCAGGAATGAGCCAATTCTACCCAGACCACTATTAATAACAGATGGGGTGGTACTGAGTCCCACTCACCCACCAGCAATGAGCCAATTCTACCCAGACCACTATTAATAACAGATGGGGTGGTACTGAGTCCCACTCACACATCAGGAATGAGCCAATTCTACCCAGACCACTAATCGAATTTAGAATTAGAACATTACAGCGCAGTACAGGCCCTTCGGCCCTCGATGTTGCGCCGACCTGTGAAACCATCTGACCTACACTATTCCATTTTCATCCATGTGTCTATCCAATGACCACTTAAATGCCGTAAACGTTGGCGTATCGACTACTGCTGCAGGCAGGGCTTTCCACGCCCTTACTACTCTCTGAGTAAAGAAACTACCTCTCACATCTGTCCTATATCTATCACCCCTCAACTTAAAGCTATGTCCCCTCGTGTTTGCCATCACCATCCGAGGAAAAAGACTCTCACTATCCAACCTATCTAACCCTCTGATTATCTTATATGTCTCTATTAAGTCACCTCTCCTCCTCCTTCTCTCCAACGAAAACAACCTCAAGTCCCTCAGCCTTTCCTCGTAAGACCTTCTCTCCATACCAGGCAACATCCTAGTAAATCTCCTCTGCACCCTTTCCAAAGCTTCCACATCCTTCCTATAATGCGGTGACCAGAACTGCACGCAATACTCCAGGTGCGGTCTCACCAGAGTTTTGTACAGCTGCAGCATGACCTCGTGGCTCCGAAACTCGATCCCCCTACTAATAAAAGCTAACACACCATATGCCTTCTTAACAGCCCTATTAACTTGGGGAGCAACCTTCAGGAATTTATGCACATGGACACCAAGATCTCTCTGTTCATCTACACTACCAAGAATCTTCCCATTAGCCCAGTACTCTGCATTCCTGTTACTCCTTCCAAAGTGAATCACCTCGCACTTTTCCGCATTAAACTCCATTTGCCATCTCTCAGCCCAGCTCTGCAGCCTATCTATGTCCCTCTGTAACCTACAACATCCTTCGGCACTATCCACAACTCCACAGACCTTAGTGTCATCTGCAAATTTACTAACCCACCCTTCTACACCCTCTTCCAGGTCATTTATAAAAATGACAAACAACAGTGGCCCCAAAACAGATCCTTGCGGTACACCACTAGTAACTAAACTCCAGGATGAACATTTGCCATCAACCACCACCCTCTGTCTTCTTTCAGCTATCCAATTTCTGATCCAAATCTCTAAATCACCTTCAACCCCATACTTCCGTATCTTCTGCAATCGCCTACCGTGGGGAACCTTATCAAACGCCTTACTGAAATCCATATACACCACATCCACGGCTTTACCCTCATCCACCTGTTTGGTCACCTTCTCGAAAAACTCAATAAGGTTTCTGAGGCACGACCTACCCTTCACAAAACCGTGCTGACTATCTCTAATGTACTTATTCTTTTCAAGATGATTATAAATCCTGTCTCTTATAACCTTTTCCAACATTTTACCCACAACCGAAGTAAGGCTCACAGGTCTATAATTACCAGGGCTGTCTCTACTCCCCTTCTTGAACAAGAGGACAACATTTGCTATCCTCCAGTCTTCCGGCACTATTCCTGTCGACAATGACGACATAAAGATCAAGGACAAAGGCTCTGCAATCTCCTCCCGAGCTTCCCTGAGAATCCTAGGATAAATCCCATCTGGCCCAGGGGACTTATCTATTTTCATACTTTCCAAAATTGCTAACACCTCCTCCTTGTGAACCTCAATCCCATCTAGCCTAGTAGTCTGTATCTCAGTATTCTCCTCAACAAAATTTTCATTCTCCACTGTAAATACTGACGCAAAATATTCATTTAACACTTCCCCTATCTCCTCTGATTCCACACACAACTTCCCACTACTATCCTTGATTGGCCCTAATCTAACTCTTGTCATTCTTTTATTCCTGATATACCTATAGAAAGCCTTAGGGTTTTCCCTGATCCTATCCGCCAATGACTTCTCGTGTCCTCTCCTTGCTCTTCTTAGCTCTCCCTTTAGATCCTTCCTGGCTAGCTTGTAACTCTCAATCGCCCTAACTGAGCCTTCACGTCTCATCCTAACATAAGCCTTCTTCTTCCTCTTGATAAGCGCTTCAACTTCCTCAGTAAACCACGGCTCCCTCGCTCGACAACTTCCTGCCTGCCTCACAGGTACATACTTATCAAGGACACACAGTAGCTGCTCCTTGAATAAGCTCCACATTTCGATTGTTCCCAACCCCTGCAGTTTCCTTCCCCATCCTACGCATCCTAAATCCTGCCTAATCGCATCATAATTTCCTTTCCCCCCGCTATAATTTTTGCCCTGCGGTATATACCTGTCCCTGCCCATCGCTAACGTAAACCTAACCGAATTGTGATCACTATTACCAAAGTGCTCACCTACATCTAAATCTCACACCTGGCCGGGTTCATTTCCCAGTACCAAATCCAATGTGGCATCGCCCCTGGTTGGCCTGTCTACATACTGTGTCAGAAAACCCTCCTGCACACACTGGACAAAAACTGACCTATCTAAAGTACTTAATAACAGCTGGAGTGGTACTGAGTCCCACTCACACACCAGGAAAGAGCCAATTCAATCCAGACTTGTGGCGAAGGGGAGTTGGAGTGAGGAGTGGAGAGTGGGGGAGGGCAGTGGGGGAGGGGAGTGGGGGATGGGAGAGGAGGGGTGTGGGGAGGGGAGTGGGGGAGCGAAGTGGGAAGAGGAGTGGAGAGGGGAGTGGAGGTGAGAGGGGAGGGGAGTGTGTGAGGGGTGAGGAATAGGGGAAATGGAAGTGGAGTGGGTATGGGGAGGGGAGTGGAGGGGAGAGGTGGAGGTGAGTGGAGGAGGGGTGAGGGATAGGGGAGTGAAAAGTGGAGTGATGAAAGGAGTGGGGGAGGGGTGTACGGGAGTGGAGATTGGGGGACGAGAGTGGAGAGTGGGAAGTGGTGGAATTGAGTCGGGAGTGGGGAGTGGGGGAGAAGAGTGGAGAGGAAGCGTAGTGGGGGAGGAGAGAGGAGGCAAGTGTGGGAGGGGAGGGGAGAGGAGGCGAGTGGGAGAGGAGAGGGGAGAGGAGGCGTGTGGGGAGGGGAGGGGAGAGGAGGCGTAGTGGGGGAGGAGAGAGGAGGCAAGTGTGGGGGAGGGGAGAGGAGGCGTAGTGGGGGAGGAGAGAGGAGGCAAGTGTGGGAGGGGAGGGGAGAGGAGGCGAGTGGGAGAGGGGAGGGGAGAGGAGGCGTGTGGGGGAGGGGAGGGGAGAGGAGGTGTAGTGGGGGAGGAGAGAGGAGGCAAGTGTGGGAGGGGAGGGGAGAGGAGGCGAGTGGGAGAGGGGAGGGGAGAGGAGGCGTGTGGGGGAGGGGAGGGGAGAGGAGGCCAGTGGGGGAGGGGAGGGGAGAGTTGTGGAGTGGGGGAGGGGAGGGGAGAGTTGTGGAGTGGGAGGAGAGAGGGGGAGTGGGAGGGCTTTGGGGGAGGGGTGTGGGACATGTGGGAGGTCAGTTGGGAGTGGAAGAGTGGAGGAGGGGAGTAGAGGAGGGGAGTGGGGAGTGGGGAGTGAGAGGGGTGGGGGAATTGGGAGTTGGGGAGGGGAGTTGGAGTGTCTTGTATGTGAGTGGGGAGTGAGGAGTGGGGATTGGAGGAGGTGAGTGGGGAGTTGGGGACGGGAGTGGGGGAGTGGAGTGGGGGAAGGGAGTGGGGGAAGGGAGTGGGGGAAGGGAGTGGGGGAATGGAGTGTGGAGTGAGGAGGGGGAGTGGAGGAGGGGCGTGGAGAGTGCGGGAGGGGAGTGAGGAGGAGGAGTGGGGGTGGGAGAGTGGGAATGTGACTTGGGAAGGGAGTGAGGATGGGGAGTGAGGATGGGGAGTGGGGAGGTGAGTTGGGAGCGCAGGAGTGAGAGTGGGGAAAGGATTGTGTGTGGGTGTGGTTGTGGGGAGAGGTAAGGAGGGCAATGAGGAGTGGGGGTGGGAAGTGGGGGAGGGGGGTGGGGGAGAGGAGTGGAGAGTGGGAGAGGGGAGTGGTGGACGGGAGTTTAGAGTGGGATAGGGGAGTGGAGAGTGGGGGAAATTGAGTCTGGAGTGGAGAGTGGGGGAGGGAAGTGGGTAGTGGAGAATGGGGGAGTGGAGTGAGGACTGGGGGTGGGGAGTGGGGTGTGGGGGAGTGGAGTGGGGAGTGAGGAGAGGGGTGTGGAGGAGCGTTGCGGGGTGTGGGGGTGGGGGTGGGTGATGGGAGTGGGGAGTGGGGTAGGGGAGTGGGGTTGTGAGATAGGAGTGTGGAGTGGGGGAGGGGAGTGAGGAGTCGGGGAGGGAATGTGGAGTGGGGAGTGTGTGTGGGGGGTGGGGGGTGGGGGAGGGGACTGGTGAGTGGGTGACATGAATGAGGAGCAGGGAGGGGAGTGTGGAGTTGGAAGTGGAGTTGGGAGTGAGGAGTGGGCAGTGGGGTAGTGGGGCGTGATGTGGGGAGAGAGGAGTGGGGAGTGATGGAGTGGGGAGTGGAGTGAGGAGTGGGGAGTGGGGTTGGGGAAGGGATGGTTGAGAGGGGAGTGTGTGAGGGGAGTGGAGAGTGAGGAGTAGAGTGGGGAGTGAGTAGTGGGCAGTGGGGGAGTGGGGAATGGTGTGGGGAATGAGGAGTAGTGAGTGGATTGGGGAGTGAGGAGTGGGGAGTGAGGAGTGGGTAGTGGGGAGTTGGGAGTGGGGAGTTGAGTGGGGAGTGAGAAGTGGGGAGTGAGAAGTGGGGAGTGGGGGAGTGGAGTGAGAAGTGGGTAGTAGGGAGTGGGGGAGTGGAGAGGGGAGTGAGGAGTGGGGTGTGGGGGAGGGGAGTTGGGAGTGGGGGAGGGGAGTGGGGAGTGGGTGAGGGGAGTGGGGTTTGTGGGAGGGGAGTGAGGAGTGGGGGAGGGGAGTGAGCAGTGCGGGAGGGGATTGGGGATTGGGTAGTTGGGGAGGGGAGTGGTAAGTCGGTGAGGGGAGTGGGGGAGGGGAGTGAGGAGTGGGGAGTGGAGTGGAGAGTGAGGAGTGGAGAGTGGGAGAGAGGTGAGTCGGGGAGTGGGGAGTGGAGTGGGGAGTGAGGAGTGGGTGAGTGGGGGAGTGGGGAGGTGGTGGGGTGTGTAGGAGTGGAGCGATAGAGGGGCAGGGCCTTGTCGGGGAGGGGGAGTGCGGGGGGGAGTGGGGGAGAGGAGTAAGGGAGGGTAGTGGGGAGGATAGTGGGGGAGGGTAGAGGGGAGTGGGTGAGTGGAGGGGGAGGTGAGGGGAATGGAGAGTGAGGACAGGGGAGTGAGGAGTGGGGAGTGGGGGAGGGGAGTGTGGAGTGCGGGAAGGGAGTGGGGAGGGAGAGGGGGTGAGGAGTTAGGGAGGGTAGTGAGGGAGGAGAGTGAGGGGTGCGGTGTTGAGGAGGGTAGTGCGGAGTGAGGAGTGGGGTAGGGATGAGTGGATTGTGGGAGAGGAGTGGGGGAGGGTGGTGGGGAGGGCAATGGGGGAGGGGAGTGAGGGAGGGGGAGTTGTGGAGGGGAGTGGGGGAAATGGAGTGGGCGAGGCAGATAGGCAAGTGGGGAGGGGAGTGGAGAGTGAGGAGTGGGGGAGGGGTGAGTGGAGTAGGTGAGGGGTGTGGATGAGGGGAGTGGGGAGGGGAGTGAAGGATGGAAGTGAGGGATGAGAGTTGAGAAGTGGAGTGGGGGAGGGGAGTGCGGTAGTGGAGCGGGGAGTGAGGGAGGGGAGGGTGATGTGAGTGGGGGAGGGGCAGTGGGATTCGGGGATGGGAGTGGGGAAGGAGAAGGAGTGTGAGGGGGAGAAGGAGGTGAGTGGGAAGTGTACGGTAGGGTAGAGTGGAGTTGGGAGTGGAGTGGAGGATGGGAGTGAGGGAGGAGAGTGGGGGAGTGGTGAAGCGGAATGAAGGAGGGGAGGGGGAGCGGTGTGGGTGAGGGTAATAGGGGACAGAAGTGTGGGAGGGGAGTGGGGGAGGGGAAGGGGAGTGGGAGACGGGAGGGGAGGAGGGAGGGGTGCGGGGAGCGGAATGGGGGTGGGCAGTGGGGGAGGGGAGTGGGGAGGGGAGTGGGGGAGGGTAGTGGAGGTTGGGGGTAGGGGAAGGGAGGCAGAAGAGGAGTGGGGAGGTGCTGGGGAGTGTAGGAGGGGGTGTTGCGTGAGGGGGAAGGGGAGGGAAGGGTTGATGGGACTGGGGGAAAGGTGTGGGGGAAGGGATTGGGGATGGGGCGTGAGGGAGGGGGAGGGCAGAGCAGAAGGGGCACGGGGAGGGAGAGTGGGGGAGGGTGAGTGGGATTGGGGAGGGTAGTGGGGAGTGAGAGGGAGTGTGAGGGGAGAGGGTGGTGAGTGGGCGGTAAAGGGGACGGGAGAGAGGAGTAGGAAGTAGAGTGGAGGATGCGAGTGAGGGAGGAGAGTGGGGAGTGTGGGAGGGGAGTGCAGGGGGTTGGGGAGGGGAGTAGGGGAGGGGACTGGGCAGGGGAGGGTGAGGGGAGCAGGGAGAGGAATGTGCAAGGTGGCAGTGAGAGTGGAGTGGGAAATGGGAGTGAGTTTGCAGTGTTGGTTAGAGGACGGAAGAGGGGTGTGGGGAAGGGAGGGGAGTTGGTAGGGCAGTGGAGAAGGGATGTGGGGAAGGGGACTCGTGGAGGGTAACGGGGTAGGTGGATGGTAGTGGGGGAGGTGAGTGGCGGAAGGAAATGGGGTTAGCCAATGAGGAGTAGGGTAGGTGAGTGGTGGAGGGGATTGGGGAGGGGGAGAAGGGGAGAGGGAAGGGAGTGGGGGAATAGAGTGGGGAAGGGGAGGGGGAAGGGCAGGGAGGGGGATGGGAGTGGTAGAGGGGGAGCAGGAAGGGAATAAGGGAGGGAAGTGGGGTGGGGTGCAGGGAACAGGGAGGGGAGTTGGAGAGTGGGGGTGCAAAGTTAGGGGACTGGGGGAGGGTGAGTGGGGCAGGGGGAGGGTTGTGGGGAGGGAGAGGGGATGTGAGGGGGAGAGGGTGGTGAGTGAAAGGGTGTACGGGAGGGGAGAGAGGAGTGAGGAGTGGAGTGGCGGATGGGAGTGAGGCAGGAGAGTAGTGGAGTGGGGGAGGGAGTGGGGAATGGGGTCTTGGAGTGGGGGAGTGGAGTGAGGATGTGAGTGGAGGAGGGGGATGTGAGAAGTTAAGGGGAGTGATGCAGGGGAAGGGGAGTAGGGGAGAGGGGGAGTGGGGAGGGGTAGGGAATGGGAGACGGGAGTGAGTGTGCAGAGTGTGGTGGGGAGGGGGAGGGAGGGGAGTGGAGTGAGGAAAGGAGGGGAGTGGACAGGGCAGTGGAGAAGGGGACTCGCGGAGGGTAGTGGGGGAGGTGTGGGGTAGTGGGGGAGGGTAGTGGGTAAGGGTACTGGGGGAGGGTAGTGAAAGATGGGAATGGCGGAGAGGAGTGGGGGAGGCCGATGAGAAGTAGGGGGTGGGTGTTGTGGAAGGGATTGGGGAGGGGGTAAGGCGGAAGGGGGAAGGGGAGATGGAAGGGAGTGGGGGAATAGAGTGGGGAGGGAGGGGGAAGGGCGGGGAGGGGGATGGGAGTGATAGAGGGGGAGCAGGAAGGGAATAAAGGAGGGCAGTGGGATGGAGTGCAGGGAACAGGGAGGGGAGTTAGGGGAGTGGGGGAGAGTGAGTGGGGCAGAGGGAGGGTTGTGGGGAGGGAGAGGGGATGTGAGGGGGAGAGAGAGGGTATGTGAGGGGGAGAGTGTGGTAAGTGAAGGAGTGTAGGGGAGGTTAAAGAGGAGTGGGGAGTGTAGTGGTGGATGGGAGCGAGCGAGGAAAGTGGTGGAGTGGGGGATGGGTGGGGAATGGGGGCTTGGAGTGGGGGAGGTGGAGGGGGAAGGGGAGTTTGGGAATGGAGTGGGGAGGGGGATGTGGGACGGGAAGTGCAGGGGAGGGGAGAGTGGCAGGGGAGGGGGAGTAGGGGAGTGGGGAGGGGGAGGGAAGTGGGAGATGCAGGTGAGTGTGCAGCGTGTGGTGCGGGAGGGGAGAGGGGAGTGGAGTGGGGAAAGGAGGCGAGTGGACAGGGCAGTGGGGAAGGGGACTCGAGGAGGGTAGTGGGGGAGGTGTAGGGTAGTGGGGGAGGGCAGTGAAAGATGGGAGTGGCGGAGGGGAGTGGCGGAAGCCGATGAGAAGTAGGGGGTGGGTGTTGTGTAGGGGATTGGGGAGGGGGAAGGGGGAAGGGGAGAGGGAAGGGAGTGGGGGAATAGAGTGGGCATGTTGAGGGGGAAGGGCGTTGTGGTGGGGGGTGGGGGAGGGGGAGGGGAAGGGAATGGGGAGGGTAGTGGGGGAGGGGGAGGGGAGTGGAGAGGGGATTGGGGGAGGGGAGTTGAGGGGGAGGGGGTGTTGGGGAGGAGAGTGGAGGGGTAAGTGGGAGGTTGTTGGGGAGGAGAGGGGAGGGGGTAGGTGATGGGGTATTGGGGAGGAGAGGGGAAAGGGACTGGGGGTGGGGGAAGGGAATGGGGGAGGGGAGTGGGGAGGGGAGTGGAGAGGGCAATGGGAGAGGGGAGGTGGAGGTGAGTGAGGAGGATGAGGGGAGTGAATGTGTGAATTGGGGAAGTGGAAAGGGGAGGGGAGTCATGAGGGGCGTGGGGAAGGGAGGGAAGTGGTGAGATAGGTGTTGAAGGGGGTGAGGGAGGGAAGTGGGGGATGGGAGTGGGGGAGTGGAGTGGGAGAGGGTGAGTGGTCTTGGGGGAGTGCGAGTGGTATTGGGGGAGGGTGCGTGGGAATGGGCGAAGGTGAGTGGGATTGGGGGAGGGGAGTGGGATTGGGGGAGGGTGAGTGGAATTGGGAGAGGGTGGTGGGGAGTGGCGTGGAGGATGTGAGTGAGGGAGTAGGGGATGTGGCAGGGGGGTGGGGGATGGAGATGTGGCAAGGATATTAGGAGGGGAGTGAGAGAGCAAAGATGGGAGAGATGGAGAGGAGTGGGGGAGCGCAGAGTTGGGGGTTAGGGGAGGGGATTGGGGAGGGGAGCGGGGGAGGGAAGTGGGGGAGGGGTTGGGGTGTTGGGCAGGAGAGGAGGGTGAGGAGGGGAGTGTGGGAGGGGTTGGGGTAGGGAGTGTGGCAAGTCGGGGAGGAGTGGTGGGATTGGCAGAAGAGTGGGGGAGGGGAGTGGGGGAGGGGAGTGGGAGAGGTGTGTTGGGGAGGGGAGTTGGGGAGGGGCGTGAGGGAGGGGTTGGGGGTGGTAAGGGTTGGGGAGGGAGGGGAGTGAGGGAGGGGAGTGGGGAGAGGAGTGAGGGAGGGGTCGGAGAGGGAAGGGAGTGGGGGAATGGAGTGGGGAAGAGGAGGGGAGTTCGGGGGTGGGGGAGGGGAGTGGGAGTGGATTGGGGTGGGGAGGGTTCTGCTGGAGGGGTGTGCGGGAGAGGAGTGGGTGAGGTGAGGGAGTGGGGAAGGGGAATGGGAGACGGGACTGGGTGAAAGAAGTGGGAGTTAGGGAGGGACTAGGAAAGGGGAATGGGGGAAGGCGAGTGGGAAAATTGGAGTGAGTGTGTGAGGTGGGGTAGGGGAAAGGAGGGGAGTTGGGAAGGGGTGGGGGAGGGAAGGGCGGTGGGAGATGTTGGAGAGGAAGCGGAGTGGAGTAGGGGGCTGTGAGGGGAGGGAGATGTGAGAGGTGAAGGGAGTCGCGGAGGGGAGGGCAATGGGGGCAGCGGGTGTGGAGGAGGAAAGTGGGGGAGGGGATTGAGGGATGGGAGATGAGTGGGAAGATGAGTGGGGAGGGAAATGGGGGAGGGGAGTGGGCGAGTGGAGGGGTGGGGAGAGGATGGGGAGAGGAGTGGGGGAGAGGAGTGGGGGAGAGGAGTGGGGAAGAGGAGTGGGGGAGAGAAGTGGGGAGAGGAGGGGTGGGGAGTGGAAGGGGAGAGGAATGGGGAGGGGACGGGTAAGGGAGTGAGTGAATGGAGTGGGTGGGATAGTAAATTGGGTTAAGGAGGGGGAAGAGAGTGGGGGAGAGGTGTTGGAGAGGGTGAGTGCGGAGGGCAGTGGACTGAGGAGGGGAATGTACGAGGGCAGTGGAGGAGGGGCGTGGGGGAAGTGAGAGTGGGGAGGGAAATGGGAGGGGAGTGGGGAGTGGGGTAGGTGAGTGGGGGAGAGTAGTGGGGGAGGGGAGCTCTTGGGGAGGGGAGAGGCTGGGGGAGCGGTTTGAGGAAGGGGAGTGGGGGAGGGGAGTAGGGAGGAGTGGGGGAGGGGAGTGGGGGCGGAGTGGGGGAGGGGAGTGGGGGGAGGGGACTGGGGACAGGAGTGAGGGGAGGGGTTGGGGAGGGAGGGAAGAGGGGGAATAGAGTGGGCAGAGGGACGTTAGGGGAGTGCAGCGCGGAGTTAGCAGAGTGGGTGAGGGGATTTGGAGTTGGGAGTGGGAGGAGTGGGGGAGGAGTGCGGGGGTAGTGGGGGAGGGTTGGAGGAGGGAAGTGTGGGAGGAGTGGGGGAGAAGTGGGGGAGGGGTGGGCGAAGGGAGTGGGGGGAGGGGTTTGGGGACAGGAGTGAGAGGAGGGGTTGGGGAGTGAGGGGAGTGGAGTGGGGAGAGGGTAGTTAGGGGAATGGAGGAGGGGATTTGCAGTTGGGAGTGTGAGGGGAGTGGAGGGGAGGGGGTGGGGAGGCATGTGGGGGAGGGGCAGGGATGTGGGGGAGGGAGAGGTGGAATGAGGATGTAGGGGAACGAGAGTGGGTTAGAGTTAGGGTGAGTGCGGGACGCGAGTGGGGGAGGGGAGTGTGGGGAGAGTTGGGGAGGGCAGAGTGGGAGGGGAGGGGGAGGGGAGTGGGGGGCGGTAGTGGAGGATGGGAGTGGGGAGTGGAGTGGGGTGGAGGAGGACGGGAGTAGGGGAGGGGTGTTTGGAAGTGGAGCGGGGTAATGGTAGGGGAGGGAGAGAAGTGGGAGATGGGAGGGAGTGGAGTGGGGAGGAGAGGGAGGGGATTGGGGGAGGGGGACAGGAGAGCTGGGAGTGGGTAGGGCTTAGGGGCACGGGAGTGGGCGTGAGGTGGGGTTGGGAGGGTTGTGAGGGAGGGGATTTGGTGCAGGGTGTTGGGGGGAGGTAGAGGGGCAGGGGTATGGGCGAGGGGAGCGGGGGAGGGGCGGGGGTGAAGGTGAGTCGGCAGAGGAGTTGGGAGGGGTGTTTGGCAGGGGAGGTGGAGGTGTGGGGAGTGGGGAAGGGGAGTGGGGGACCAGGGACGGGAGAGAAGGGAGTGGGGGAGGGGAGTTGACCGAGTGGGGTGGGTAGTGGCGGAGGGTAGTGGAGCAAGGTAGTGGGGGAGAGGGTTTTGAGGGTAGGGCAGATGGAGGGGAGTGGCGGATGGGTGTGTGTGAGAGGGAGTGTGGGAGTGGAAGTGGGGGATGTGAGAGGGAGGGCAGTGTGGAGGGAGACCAGGTCTGAGCGGGAGAGGATGCGAACAAGGGGTGTAGGGGAGCGAAGTGAGGAGTGGGGGCCTGGAGTGGACGATAGGAGTGAGAGAGGGAAGTGGGATGTGGGAGGGGAAAGGGGAGTGGGGACCGGGGACGAGTGGGGGAGGGGTGCGTTGAGGGGAATGGCAGAATGAGAGGGGAGGTGAGTGGGGAATGCGGAAGTCGAGTGGAGGATGGGGAGTGGGGAAATAGGAGAGGGGAAGGGGAGGGTGTGTAATGGTGAGGGGGAGGGGAGTGTTAGGGGGAGGGGAGTGTGAGGGGAGGGAGAGGGTAGTGTGGAAGGAAGTTGGGGAGGGGAGTGGGGGATGGGGAGGGGGAGTGTGGCAGAGAGTGGGGAGGGGAGTTTGAGAGGAGAGTGGGGGAGGGCAATGGTCAGAAAGGAGGGGGAAAGTGGGAGGAGGAGTGTGGAAGAAGGAGAGAGTGCGAGATTGGCGGAGGGGAGAGTGGAAGGGAGTGGGGGAAGGGAGTGGGGGAGAGGGTAGGGGAATGAAGAGGGGGCGGGAGGAGGAGGGGAATGAAGAGGGGGAGGGAGGGAAATGTGGGGGGAATGAAGAGGGGGAGGGAGGGGAAGGTGGAGGGGAAATAAGAGGTGGAGGGAGGGGGTGGTGGAGGGGAATGAAGAGGGGGGAGGGGAGGTGGAGGGGAATGAAGGGGGCGGGAGGGGTGGTGGAAGGGAATGCAGAGGGGCAGGGAGGTAGAGGTGGAGGGGAATGAAGAGGGGGGAGGGGGGTGGAGGGCAATGAAGAGGGGGAGGGAGGGGGAGGTGGAGGAGAATGAAGAGGGGGAGGGAGGGGGAGGGAGGGGGAGGTGGAGGAAAATGAAGAGGGGGAGGGAGGGGGAGGTGGAGGGGGATGAAGAGGGGGAGGGAGGGTGTGGTGGAGGGGAATGAAGAGAGGGAGGGAGGGGTGGTGGAGGGGAATGAAGAGGGGGAGGGAGGGGTTGGTGGAGGAGAAAGAAGAGGGGGAGGGAGGGGGTGGTGGAGGAGAATGAAGAGGGGGAGGGAGGGGCAGGTGGAGGGGAATGAAGAGGGGGAGGGAGGGGGAGGTGGAGGGGAATAAAGAGGGGATGGAGGGGGTGGTGGAGGGGAATGAAGAGGGGGAGGGAGGGGAGGTGGAGAGGAATGGAGGGAGGGGGAGTTGGAATGGAATGAATAGGGGGAGTGAGGGGGTGGAGGAGGGGAATGAAGAGGGGGAGGGAGGGTGTGGTGGAGGGGAATGAAGAGAGGGAGGGAGGGGTGGTGGAGGGGAATGAAGAGGGGGAGGGAGGGGTTGGTGGAGGAGAAAGAAGAGGGGGAGGGAGGGGGTGGTGGAGGAGAATGAAGAGGGGGAGGGAGGGGCAGGTGGAGGGGAATGAAGAGGGGGAGGGAGGGGGAGGTGGAGGGGAATGAAGAGGGGAGGGAGGGGGTGGTGGAGGGGAATGAAGAGGGGGAGGGAGGGGAGGTGGAGAGGAATGGAGGGAGGGGGAGTCGGAATGGAATGAATAGGGGGTGTGAGGGGGTGGTGGAGGGGAATGAAGAGGGGGAGGGAGGGTGTGGTGGAGGGGAATGAAGAGAGGGAGGGAGGGGTGGTGGGGGGAATGAAGAGGGGGAGGGAGGGGTTGGTGGAGGAGAAAGAAGAGGGGGAGGTGTGTGTGGTGGAGGAGAATGAAGAGGGGGAGGGAGGGGCAGGTGGAGGGGAATGAAGAGGGGGAGAGAGGGGGAGGTGGAGGGGAATGAAGAGCTGAAGGAGAGGGAGGTGGAGGGGAATGAAGAGGGGGAGGGAGGGGAGGTGGAGAGGAATGGAGGGAGGGGGAGGTGGAGTGGAATGAATGGGGGAATGAGGGGGTGGTGGAGGGGAATAAAGAGGGGGAGGGAGGGGGTGGTAGAGGGGAATGAAGAGGGGGAGGGAGGGGGTATGGAGGAGAAAGAGGAGGGTGTGGGATGGCGTGATGGATGATAATGAAGAGGTGGAGGGAGGGGTGGTGGAGTGGAATGAAGAGGGGGAGGGAGGGAGTGGTGGAAGGTAATGAAGAGGGGGAGGGAGGGGGAGGTGGAGGGGAATGAAGAGGGGGAGGGAGGGGATGGTGGAAGGTAATGAAGAGGAGGAGGGTGGGGGAGGTGGATGAGACCGAAGAGGGGGAGGGAGGGGGAGGTGGAGGGGAATGAAGAGAGGGAGGGAGGGGTTGGTGGAGGAGAATGAAGAGTGGGAGGGAGGGGGTACGGAGGAGAAAGAAGAGGGTGTGGGAGGGGGTGATGGATGATAATGAAGAGGTGGAGGGAGGGGGTGGTGGAGGGGAATGAAGAGGGGGAGGGAGGGGGTGGTGGAGGGTAATGAAGTGGGGGAGGGAGGTGGAGGTGAAGGGGAATGAAGAGGTGGAGGGAGGGGGTGGTCGAGGGTAATGAAGAGGGGGAGGGAGGTGGAGGTGGAGGGGAATGAAGAGGGGGAGGGAGGGGGAGGTGGAGGGGAATGAAGAGGGGGAGGGAGGGGATGGTGGTGGGTAATGAAGAGGAGGAGAGTGGGGGAGGTAGATGGGAATGATGAGGGGGAGGGAGGGGGAGGTGGAGGGGAATGAAGAGGGGGAGGGAGGGGGTGGTGGAGGGGAATGAAGAGGGGGAGGGAGGGGAGGTGGAGAGGAATGGAGGGAGGGGGAGTTGGAATGGAATGAATAGAGGGAGTGAGGGGGTGGAGGAGGGGAATGAAGAGGGGGAGGGAGGGTGTGGTGGAGGGGAATGAAGAGGGGGAGGGAGGGGTTGGTGGAGGAGAAAGAAGAGGGGGAGGGAGGGGGTGGTGGAGGAGAATGAAGAGGGGGAGGGAGGGGCAGGTGGAGGGGAATGAAGAGGGGGAGGGAGGGGGAGGTGGAGGGGAATGAAGAGGGGAGGGAGGGGGTGGTGGAGGGGAATGAAGAGGGGGAGGGAGGGGAGGTGGAGAGGAATGGAGGGAGGGGGAGTCGGAATGGAATGAATAGGGGGTGTGAGGGGGTGGTGGAGGGGAATGAAGAGGGGGAGGGAGGGTGTGGTGGAGGGGAATGAAGAGAGGGAGGGAGGGGTGGTGGAGGAGAAAGAAGAGGGGGAGGTGGGTGTGGTGGAGGAGAATGAAGAGGGGGAGGGAGGGGCAGGTGGAGGGGAATGAAGAGGGGGAGAGAGGGGGAGGTGGAGGGGAATGAAGAGCTGAAGGAGAGGAGGTGGAGGGGAATGAAGAGGGGGAGGGAGGGGAGGTGGAGAGGAATGGAGGGAGGGGGAGGTGGAGTGGAATGAATGGGGGAATGAGGGGGTGGTGGAGGGGAATAAAGAGGGGGAGGGAGGGGGTGGTAGAGGGGAATGAAGAGGGGGAGAGAGGGGCATGGAGGAGAAAGAGGAGGGTGTGGGATGGCGTGATGGATGATAATGAAGAGTGGAGGGAGGGGTGGTGGAGTGGAATGAAGAGGGGGAGGGAGGGAGTGGTGGAAGTAATGAAGAGGGGGAGGGAGGGGGAGGTGGAGGGAATGAAGAGGGGTGGGAGGGAGTGGTGGAAGGTAATGAAGAGGGGGAGGAGGGGGAGGTGGAGGGGAATGAAGAGGGGAGGGAGGGATGGTGGAAGGTAATGAGAGGAGGGAGGGTGGGGGAGGTGGATGGGACGAAGAGGGGAGGGAGGGGAGGTGGAGGGGAATGAAGAGAGGGAGGGAGGGGTTGGTGGAGGAGAATGAAGAGGGGAGGGAGGGGGTACGAGGAGAAAGAAGAGGGTGTGGGAGGGGTGATGGATGATAATGAAGAGGTGGAGGGAGGGGTGGTGGAGGGGAATGAAGAGGGGGAGGGAGGGGTGGTGGAGGGTAATGAAGTGGGGGAGGGAGGTGGAGGTGAAGGGAATGAGAGGTGGAGGAGGGGGTGGTCGAGGTTAATGAAGGAGGGGGAGGGAGGTGGAGGTGGAGGGGAATGAAGAGGGGGAGGGAGGGGGGGTGGAGGGGAATGAAGAGGGGGAGGAGGGGATGGTGGTGGGTTAATGAAGAGGAGGAGAGTGTGGGGAGGTAGATGGAATGATGAGGGGGAGGGAGGGGGAGGTGGAGGGGAATGAAGAGGGGGAGGGAGGGGGTGGTGGAGGGGAATGAAGAGGGGGAGGGAGGGGTTGGAGAATTGAATGAGGTTGGGGCGGAGGGGCTGGTGGAGGGAATGAAGATGGGGAGGAGGGGTGGTGGATGGGAATGACGAGTGGGAGGGAGGGGGAGGTGGAGGAATGAAGAGGGGCAGGGAGCGGGAGGTGGGAATGAATAAGTGGAGGGAGCGGTGGGGAGGGGAATGAAGAGGGGGAGGGAGGTTGGAGGAATTGAATGAGGTTGGGCCGGAGGGGCTGGTGGAGGGGAATGAAGATGGGGGAGGGGGTGGTGGATGGAATGACGAGTGGGAGGGAGCGGTGGTGGAGAGGAATGAAGAGGGCAGGGAGCGGGAGGTGGGGAATGAAGAGGGGGAGGGAGGGGGTGGTGGGGAATGAAGGGGGGAGGGAGGGTGTGGTGGAGGGAATGAAGAGGGGCAGGGAGCGGGAGGTGGGAATGAAGAGGGGAGGGAGGTGTGGTGGGGAATGATAAGTGGAGGGAGGGGGTGGTGGAGGGGAATGAAGAGGGGGAGGGAGGGTGTGGTGGGGAATGAATAAGTGGAGGGAGGGGGTGGTGGAGGGGAATGAAGAGTGGGAGGGAGGGGGAGGTGGAGGGAATGAGAGGGGGAGGGAGGGGGTGTGGAGTTTCATGAAGATGGGGAGGGAGAGGGTGGTGGAGGGCAATGGAGAGGGGGAGGGATGCGGTGGTGGAG
The DNA here is from genome assembly GCF_036365525.1 of Heterodontus francisci. Lineage (NCBI taxonomy): Eukaryota > Metazoa > Chordata > Chondrichthyes > Heterodontiformes > Heterodontidae > Heterodontus > Heterodontus francisci. Next base: position 1,914,009 of record NW_027140533.1, read on the forward strand.
TGGAATGGAGAGGTGAGGGAGGGGGGTGGTGGAGTGTGGTAGCGGAGTGGGTGATGGGTTTGGGGTAGGGGTGTGGGGTAGGGGTGTGGGTTAGGGGTGTTGTGGAGCGGAGTGCGGTCTGGGAAGTGGGGGAGGGTAGTGGGGGATGGCAGTGTGGGGTGGGAAGTGTGGTAGACGGGCAGTGAGGACGTGAATGTAAGTGGAGTGGGGTAGGGGTGTGGAAGAGGGGAGTGGGGAGTGGGTAGGTTAGTGTGAGGGGGAGTTGGGGAGTGGGGGAGGGGAATGGGGAGGCGAGTGGGAGGGCAGCAGGGGAGGGTAGTGGGTGAGGGAATGGGGGGAGGGGAGTGGGGGTGGTTTGAGGGAGGGGAATTGTGGAGGGGGTTGTCGAGGGGGTGGGGTAGGGGGTGGGGTATGGGAGTTGTTGAGGGACTGGGGGAGATGAGTTAGGGGGGGGGTTGGGAGTAGAGTTGGGGAGGGGAGTTAGGGAGGGGAGTGGGGTAGGGGAGTGAGGTAGGGGAGTGGGGTAGGGGAGTGAGGTAGGGGAATGTAGGAGGCAGTTGGGGAGGGAGTGGGGGAGGAGTGGGGTAGGGGAGTGAGGTAGGGAGTGCAGTAGGCAGTGAGGTAGGAAATGTAGGAGGGCAGTGGGGAGGGGAGTGGGGGAGGGGAGTGGGGTAGGGGAGTGAGGTAGGGGTGAGTGCAGTAGGGGAGGGAGGTAGGGGAATGGAGGTGGGCAGTGGGGGAGGGGTAGTGGGGGAGGGGAGGTGGGGTGGGGAGTTGGTTAAGGTGTGGGGTAGGGAGTAGTGGGGGAGGGGAGTGGGGTAGGGGAGTTGGTTAAGTGTGTGGGGTAGGGGAGTGGGGGAGGGGATTGAGGTAGTGGATTGGGGGAGGGGAGTGGGGGAGGGGAGTGGTGGAGTGGAGTGGGGTGGGGTAGTGGGGTGGGGTAGTGGGGTAGGGGAGTGGTGGAGTGGGGTGGGGTAGTGGGGTAGGGGAGTGGTGGAGTGGAGTGGGGTGGGGTAGGGGAGTGGTGGAGTGGGGTGGGGTGGGGTAGGGGAGTGGTGGAGTGGGGTGGGGTAGTGGGGTAGGGGAGTGGTGGAGTGGGGTGGGGTAGTGGGGTAGGGGTGTGGTGGAGTGGAGTGGGGTGGGGTGGGGTAGTGTGGTAGGGTAGTGGGTTAGGAGAGTGGAGATGGGGAGTGGGGGTGCAGAGTGGTGTCAGGGAGAGTGGTAGGGGTGGGCTCTAAGGAGGTGGAGGGAAGGGGAGTGGGGAGGGGAGTTGGGGAGGGGAGTTGGAGAGGGAAGAGGGGTAGGGGAGTGGGGTGGGAAGTGATGTAGGGGAGTGGGGGAGGGGCGTTGGTTAAGTGTGTGGGGTTGGGGAGTGGGGGAGGGGATTGAGGTAGTGTTATGGGGAGGGGATTGAGGTAGTGGATTGGGGGAGGGGAGTGGGGGAGGGGAGTGGGGTGGGGTAGTGGGGTCGGGGAGTGGTGGAGTGGGGTGGGGTAGTGTGGTAGGGTAGTGGGTTAGGAGAGTGGAGATGGGGAGTGGGGGTGCAGAGTGGTGTCAGGGAGAGTGGTAGGGGTGGGCTCTAAGGAGGTGGAGGGAAGGGGAGTGGGGAGGGGAGTTGGGGAGGGGAGTTGGAGAGGGAAGAGGGGTAGGGGAGTGGGGTGAGTCGTGATGTAGGGGAGTGGGGGAGGGGAGTGGTGGAGGGAAGTGGGGTGTTGGAGTGGCTGAGGGGAGTGGCGGATGGGAGTGGATGAGGGGAGGGGAGGGCAGTGAGGAGGTGGAGGAAAGGGGAGTGAGGCAGGGCAGTGGGGTTGGGGAGAGCAGTGAGGATTTGGCGGGAAGGGGAGTGGGGAGGGTAATGGGGAGGGGAGTGGGGGAAGGGTGTGTGATAGGTCAGTGGAGTAGGGGAGTGGGGTAGGGGTGTGGGGTAGGGGTGTGGGGTAGGGGAGTGGGGTAGGGGAGTGGGGGTGGGGAATGGGGGAGGGGAGTGGGGGAGGGGAGTGAGGTAGATGTGTGGGAGAGGGGATAGAGGGAGTGGAATGGGGGAAGGGATTGGGGGAAGGGAGTGGGGTAGGGTCGTGGGGTCGGTAACTGGTGGAGTGGAGTGAGGTAGGGCAGTTTGAGATGGGAGTGGAGTGGGTGTGTGGGGTAGGGGAGGGCAGTGAGCAGGTGGAGGGAAGGGGAGTGACGTGGGGAGTGAGAGAGGCGGTGGCGTAGGGGAGCTGGGTAGGGGAGGGCAGTGAGGAAGAGAATGAAGGGGAGTGGGGGAGGGAAGTGAGTTAGGGGAGTGGGGTAGGGGAGTGGGGTAGGGGAGTGGGGGTGGGGAATGGGGGAGGGGAGTGTGGGAGGGGAGTGAGGTAGATGTATGGGAGAGGGGATAGAGGGAGTGGAATGGGGGAAGGGATTGGGGGAAGGGAGTGGGGTAGGGTCGTGGGGTCGGTAACTGGTGGAGTGGAGTGAGGTAGGGCAGTTTGAGATGGGAGTGGTGTGGGGGTGTGGGGTAGGGGAGGGGAGTGAGCAGGTGGAGGGAAGGGGAGTGACGTGGGGAGTGAGAGAGGCAGTGGCGTAGGGGAGCTGGGTAGGGGAGGGCAGTGAGGAAGAGAATGAAGGGGAGTGGGGGAGGGAAGTGAGTTAGGGGAGTGGGGTAGGGGAGTGGGAATGTGCAGTGGGAAAGGGGAGTGGGTAGGGGAGCGCAGTGAGGAGGTGGAGAGAAGGGGAGTGGGGGAGGGTATTGGGGTCGGAGTGTTGGGAAGCGGAGTTGGGTAGGGGTGTGGGTGACGGGTGTGGAGTCAGGGAGTGGGGTAGGGGAGTGTAGTAGCAGAGTGGGGTAGGGTCGTAGGGGAGCGAGTGGGGTAGGGGTGTGGGGGAGGCATGTGGGGTCATGGAGTGGGGTAGGGGAGTTGTGGAGGGGAGTGCGGAAGGGGAGTGGGGGAGTGGAGCAGGGTAGGGAAGTGGGGTAGGGGAGTGGGGAAGGGTAGTGGGGGATGGGAGTGTGGTAGGGGAGGGCAGTGAAGAGGTGCTGGGAAGCGGAGAGGTGGAAGGGAGTGGGGGGAGGGGAGTGGGGGAGGGGGTGGGGTATGGAAGTGGAGCAGGGGAATGGGGAAGGGGAGTCGGGAAGTGGAGTTGGGTAGGGGAGTGATTTAGGGGATTGGGGCAGGGGAGCGCAGTGAGGAGGTGGAGGGAAGGGGAGTGGGGGAGTAGAGTGGGGGAGGTGTCTGGGGTAGGGGAGTTGGGTAGTGGAGGGCAGAGAGGAGGTATGGGAAGGGGAGTGGGGGAGGGGTGTGGGGTAGGAGAGTTGGGGTGCGGAGTGGGGTCGGGGAGTGGTGTCGGGGATTTGGGTGGGGGAGTGGGGGAGCAGAGTGGCGGAGGGGAGTGTGGTATGGGTGTGGTAACGGGGATTGGATAAGGGAGTCGGGTAGGGGAGTTGTGAAGGGGAGTGCGGTAGGTGAGTGAGGGAGCGTGGTGGGGAATAGGTGTGTGGTAGGGGAGGGAAGTGAGGAGGTGCAGGGAATCGGAGTGGGGGAGGGGGTGGGGTAGGGGAGTAAGAGGGGAGAGTGGGGGAGGCGAGTGGGGGAGGCGAGTGGGGGAGGCGAGTGTGAGGAGGGGAGTGGGGGTGGGGAGTGCGGTAGGGGTTTTGGCGTAGGGGATTTGGGGAAGGGAGTGCGGGAGGGGAGTGGGGGAGGGGTGTGGGGGAGGGGAGTGGGGGAGGGGAGTGGGGAGGGGAGTGGGGAGGGGTGTGGGGGAGGTTAGTGTGATGGGGAGTGGGGGAGGGGAGTGGGGGAGGGGAGTATGGGAGGAGAGTTGGGGAGGGTAGAGGGTTAGGGGAGTGAGGGAGCGGAGTGGGGGAGGGGAGAGAGGGAGGGGAGTGGGGGAGGGGAGTGAGGAAGGGGAGTTGAGGAGGGGAGTGGGGGAGAGGGGTGGAGCAGGGCAGTGGGGTATGGGATTAGTTGAGGGGAGCGGGCGAGGAGAGCTGGGGAGGGGGGTGGGGTAGGGGTGTGGGTAGCGGAGTGGGGGAGGGGAGTTGAGGCAGTGAGTGAGGTGAGGAGTGGGGGAGGGGTGTTGTGGTGGAGCGGAGTGGTGGAGGGGAGTGCGGGAGGGGAGTGGGGGAGGGGATTGGGGGAGGGGAGTGGGAACCTGGGAGTGGGGGAGGGGAGTGGGGGAGGGGAGTGGGGGAGGGTTGTGGGGGGGGGAATGGGGAATGGGAGTTGGGAGGGGAGTGGGGGAGGGGAGTGGGGGAGGGGAGTGGGGGAGGGGTGTGGGGGAGGGGAGTGTGGAGGGGAGTGGGGAGGGGAGTGGGGAGAGGCGTGATGCAGGGGAGTTGAGGAGGGGAGTTGAGGCAGGGGAGTTGAGGCGGGGAGAGGAGTGTGGGAGAGGAGTGCGGAGAGGAGTGGGGGAGAGGAGTGGGGTAGAGGAGTGGGGGAGGGGATTAGGGGACGGCGTGGGGGACGGGCGTGGGGGAGTGGGGTCGGGTTGTGGGGTCGGGGAGTGGGGTCGGGGTGTGAGGTCGGGGTGTTGGGTCGGGGAGTGGGGTCGGCGAGTGGGGTCGGGGAGTGGGGTCGGGGAGTGGTGTCGGGGAGTGAGGGAGGGGAGCGCAGTGAGGAGGTGGAGGGAAGGGGATTGGGGGAGTGGAGTGGGAGAGGTGTCTGGGGTAGGGGAGTTGGGTAGTGGAGGGCAGTGAGGAGGTGGAGGGAAGGAGAGCGGGGAGGAGAGTGGGGTAGGAGAGTTGGGGAGCGGAGTGGGGTAGGGGAGTGAGGTAGGGGAGTGGGGTAGGGGAGTGGGGTAGGGGAGTTGGGTATGGGAGTGGGGTAGGGGTGTGGTGCCTGGGAGTTTGGTAGGGGAGTGGGAGAGCGGAGTGGGGGAGCAGAGTTGGGGAGGGGAGTGTGGTAGGGGTGTGTGGTAGGGGAGTGTGGTAGGGGAGTGTGGTAGGGGTGTGGTGACGTGGGTTTGGGTAGGGGAGTCGGGTAGGGGAGTTGTGGAGGGTTGTTGTGCAGGGGAGAGCAGTAGGCGAGTGGGTGAGGGGATTTGGGGGAGGGGATTTGGGGTCGGGGATTTGGGGTGGGGGATTTGGGGTAGGGGATTTGGGGGAGGGGAGTGGGGAGGGGAGTGGGTGTGGGGAGTGGGGGAGGTGAGTGTGGGAGAGGAGTGGGGGAGTGGAGTGGGATAGGGAAGTTGGCTAGCTGAGTGAGGGAGCGTAGTGGGGGATAGGTGTGTGGTAGGGGAGGGCAGTGAGGTGATGCAGGGAATCGGAGTGGTGGACGGGAGGGGAGAGGGGGAGGGGGTGGGGGAGGGGAGTGGGGGAAGCGAGTGGGGGAGGCGAGTGGGGGAGGGGAGGGGGGAGGGGAGTGCGGTAGTGGTTTTGGGGTAGGGGATTTGGGGAGGGGAGTGGCGGAGGGGAATGATGAGGGGAGTGGGGGAGGGGAGTGGGGGAGGGGAGAGGGGAGGGGTGTGGGGGAGGTAAGTATGGTAGGGGAGTGTGGTAGGGGAGTGGGGAGGGGAGTGGGGGAGGGGAGTGGGGGAGGGGAGTAAGGGAGGAGAGTTGAGGAGGGTAGAGGTTTAGGGGGTGAGGGAGGGGAGTGGCGGATGGGAGTGAGGGAGGGGAGTTGGGGAGGGGAGTGAGGAAGAGGAGTAGAGGAGAAGGAGTGGGGTAGCGGGTGGAGTAGGGGAGTGGGGTATGGGAATACTTGAGGGGAGTGGGGGAGCAGAACTGGGGAGGGGAGTGGGTAGGGGTGTGGAGTAGGGGAGTGGGGGAGGGGAATTGAGGCAGGGAGTGAGGTGAGGAGTGGGGGAGGTGTGCTGTGGTGGAGTGGAGTGGGGGAGGGGAGTGGGGGAGGGGAGTGGGGGAGGGGAGTGGGGGAAGGGAGTGGGAACCTGGGAGTGGGGGAGGGGAGTGGGGGAGGGTTGTGCGGTAGGGGAATGGGGAATGGGAGTGGGGAGGGGAGTGGGGGAAGGGAGTGGGGGAGGGGTGTGGGGGAGGGGAGTGGAGAGGGGAGTGAGGGAGGGGAGTGGGGGAGGGGAGTGGGGAGGGGCGTGATGCAGGGGAGTTGAGGAGGGGAGTTGAGGCAGGAGGGTTGAGGAGGGGAGTTGAGGCAGGGGAGTTGAGGCGGACAGGGGAGTATGGGAGAGGAGTGCGAGAGAGGAGTGGGGCAGAGGAGTGGGGGAGAGGTGTGCGGAGAGGAGAGGGGAGGAGAGTGGGGTAGAGGAGTGGGGGAAGGGATTAGGGGAAGGCGTGGGGGACGGGCGTGGGGTAGTGGGGTCGGGTTGTGGGGATCGGTTTGTGAGGTCGGGGAGTGAGGTCGGGGAGTGGGGTCGGGAAGTGGGGTCGGGGAGTGAGGGAGGGGAGCGCACTGAGGAGGTGGAGGGAAGGGGAGTGGGGCTGTGGAGTGGGAGAGGTGTCTGGGATAGGGCAGTTGGGTAGTGGAGGGCAGTGAGGAGGTGGAGGGAAGGGGAGCGGGGAGGAGTGTAGTGTAGGAGAGTTGGGGAGCGGAGTGGGGTAGGGGAGTGGGGTAGGGGAGTGGGGTAGGGGAGTGGGGTAGGGGTGTGGTGCCCGGGAGTTTGGTAGGGGAGTGGGAGAGCGGAGTTGGGGAGCGGAGTGGGGGAGGGGAGTGTGGTAGGGGAGTGTGGTAGGGGAGTGTGGTGGGGAAGTGGTGACGGGGGTTTGGGTAGGGGAGTCGGGTAGGGGAGTCGGGTCGGGGAGTTGTGGAGGGGGTTTGTGGAGGGGAGAGCAGTAGGCGAGTGGGGGAGGGGATTTGGGGGAGGGGATTTGGGGTGGGGATTTGGGGTAGGGGATTTGGGGTAGGAGATTTGGGGGAGGGGATTTGGGGGAGGGGATTTGGGGGAGGGGAGTGGGGGAGGAGAGTGGGGGAGGGGAGTGGGGGAGAGGAGTGGGGGAGAGGAGTGGGGGAGAGGATTGGGGGAGGGGTGTTGCGGAGAGGAGAGGGGAGAAGAGTGGGGTAGAGGAGTGGGGGAGGGGATTAGGGGAGGGGCGTGTGGGGAGGAGATTAGGGGAGGGGCGTGGGGAAGGGGGTACGGGGAGTGGGGTCGGGGAGAGGGGTCTGGGAGAGGGGTGGGGGAGTGGGGTCGGGGAGTGGGGGAGGGGAGAGCAGTGAAGAGGTGGAGGGAAGGGGAGTGGGGGTGTGGAGTGGGGGAGGTGTCTGGGGTAGGGCAGTTGTGTAGTGGAGGACAGTGAGGTGGTGGAGGGAAGGGGAGCGGGGGAGGAGTGTGGGTTAGGAAAGTTGGGGAGCGGAGTGGGTTAGGGGAGTGGGGTAGGGGTGTGATGCAGAGGAGTGGGGTCGGGGAGTGAGGGAGGGGAGCGCAGTGAGGAGGTGGAGGGAAGGGGAGTGGGGGAGTGGAGTGGGAGAGGTGTCTGGGGTAGGGGAGTTGGGTAGTGGAGGGCAGTGAGGAGGTGGAGGGAAGGGGAGCGGGGAGGAGTGTGGGGTAGGAGAGTTGGGGAGCGGAGTGGGGTAAGGGTGTAGAGCAGGGGAGTGGGGTAGGGGAGTGGGGAAGGGGTGTGGTGCCGGGGAGTTTGGTAGGGGAGTGGGAGAGCGGAGTGTGGTAGGGGTGTGGTGACGTGGGTTTGGGTAGGGGAGTCGGGTAGGGGAGTTGTGGAGGGGGGTTGTGGAGGGGAGAGCAGTAGGCGAGTGGGGGAGGGGATTTGGGGTAGGGGATTTGGGGGAGGGGATTTGGGGGAGGGGATTTGGGGTAGGGGAATGGGGGAGGGGAGTGGGGGAGGGGACTGGGGGAGAGGAGTGGGGGAGTGGAGCGGGGTAGGGAAGTGCGGTAGGTGAGTGAGGGAGCGTAGTGGGGGATAGGTGTGTGGTAGGGGAGGGCAGTGAGGTGGTGCAGGGAATCGGAGTGGTGGACGGGAGGGGAGTGGGGGAGGGGGTGGGGTAGGGGAGTGGGGGAGGCGAGTGGGGGAGGCGAGTTGGGGAGCCGAGTGGGGGAGGGGAGTGGGGGAGGGGAGTGCGGTAGGGGTTTTGGGGTAGGGGATTTGGGGAGGGGAGTGGGGGAGGGGAGTGGGGGAGGGGAGTGATGAGGGGAGTGGGGGAGGGGAGTGGGGGAGGGGAGTGGGGAGGGGTGTGTGGAGGGGTGTGGGGGAGGTTAGTGTGGTAGGGGAGTGGGGGAGGGGAGTGGGGGTGGGGAGTATGGGTGGAGGGTTGGGGAGGGTAGAGGGTTAGGGAAGTGAGGGAGGGGAGTGGGGGAGGGGAGTGAGGGAGTGGAGTGGGGAAGGGGAGTGAGGAAGGGGAGTTGAGGAGGGGAGTGGGGGAGGGGTGGTGGAGTAGGGGAGTGGGGTATGGGATTAGGTGAGGGGAGTGTGGGAGGGGAGTTGGGGAGGGGAGTGGGGTAGGGGTGTGAAGTAGGGGGGTTGGGGAGGGGAGTTGAGGCAGGGAGTGAGGTGAGGAGTTTGGGAGGGGTGTTGTGGTGGAGTGGAGTGGGGGAGGGGAGTGGGGGAGGGGAGTGGGAACCTGGGAGTGGGGGAGGGGAGTGGGGGAGGGGAGTGGGGGACGGTTGTGGGGGAGAGGAACGGGGAATGAGAGTGGGGAGGGGAGTGGGGGAGGGGAGTGGGGGAGGGGTGTGGGGAGGGGAGTGGGGAGGGGAGTGGGGAGGGGAGTGGGAAGGGGCATGATGCAGGGGAGTTGAGGAGGGGAGTTGAGGCAGGGGAGTTGAGGCAGGGAAGTTGAGGCGGGGAGGGGAGTGTGGGAGAGGAGTGGGGGAGAGGAGTGGGGCAGAGGAGTGGGGGAGGGGTGTTGCGGAGAGGAGAGGGGAGGAGAGTGGGGTAGAGGAGTGGGGGAGGGGATTAGAGGAGGGCGTGGGGGACGGGCGTGGGGGAGTGGGGTCGGGTTGTGTGGTCGGGGAGTGGGGTCGGGGAGTGGGGACGGGGAGTGAGGGAGGGGAGCGCAGTGAGGAGGTGGAGGGAAGGGGAGTGGGGGAGTGGAGTGGGAGATGTGTCTGGGGTAGGGGACTTGGGTAGTGGAGGGCAGTGAGGAGGTGAAGGGAAGGTGAGCGGGGAGGAGTGTGGGGTAGGAGAGTTGGGGAGCGGAGTGGGGTAGGGAAGTGGGGTAGGGGAGTGGGGTAGGGGTGTGCTGCCGGGGAGTTCGGTAGGGGAGTGGGAGAGCGGAGTGGGGGAGCGGAGTGGGGGAGGGGAGTGTGGTAGGGGAGTGTTGTAGGGGAGTGTGGTGGGGGAGTGGTAACGGAGGCTTGGGTAGGGGAGTCGGGTAAGGGTGTCGGGTCGGGGAGTTGTGGGGGGGGTGGTTGTGGAGGGGAGAGCAGTAGGCGAGTGGGGGAGGGGATTTGGGGTAGGAGATTTGGGGTAGGGGATTTGGGGGAGGGGATTTGTGGGAGGGGATTTGGGGGAGGGGAGTGGGGGAGGGGACTGTGGGAGAGGAGTGGTGGAGAGGAGTGGTGGAGAGGAGTGGGGGAGGGGATTAAGGGAGGGGCGTGGGGGAGGGGATTAGGGGAGGGGCGTGGGGGAGGGGGGACGGGGAGTGGGGTCTGGGAGTGGGGTCGGGGTTTGGGGTCGGGGAGAGGGGTCGGGGAGAGGGGTAGGGGAGTGAGGGAGGGGAGTTGATGAGGGGAGTGGTGACGGGGGGTTGGGTAGGGGAGTCAGGTATGGGAGTTGTGGAGGGGGGTTGTGGAGGGGAGAGCAGTAGGCGAGTGGGGGAGGGGATTTGGGGTAGGGGATTTGGGGGAGGGGATTTGGGGGATGGGATTTGGAGAGGTCAGTGGTGGAGGGGAGTGGGGCGTAGTGTGTTGGTGGTTAGTGTGGGAGGGGAGTGGGGGAGAGGAGTGGGGAGGGGAATGGGGAGGGGAGAGGTGGTGCGGAGTGGGGGTGTGGAGTGGGGGAGGGGAATGGGGGAGGGGTGTTGCGGAGAGGAGAGGTGAGGAGAGTGGGGTAGAGGAGAGGGGAGGAGAGTGGGGTAGAGGAGTGGGGGAGTGCATTAGGGGAGGGGATTAGGGGAGGGGCATGGGGGTGGGGTAGAGGAGAGGGGGAGTGGGGTTGTGGAGTGGGATGGGGAGTGGGGTCTGGGGTAGAGTGCGAGGGGTCAGGGAGTGGGGTCGGGGAGTGGAGTAGGGATGTGGGTTAGGGGAGTGGGGGAGGGGAGTGAGGTAGGGGAGTGGGGGAGGGGAGTGGGGGAGGGGAGTGGGGGAGGGGAGTGTGGTAGGGGTGTGGTGACGGGGGGTTGGTTAGAGGAGTCGGGTAAGGGAGTTGTGGAGGGGACTGCGGTATGCGAGTGGAGTGGGGGAGGGGATTTGGGGGAGGGGATTTGGGGTACGGAATTTGGGGTAGGGGAGTGGGGGAGGGGAGTGGGGGAGGGGAGTAGGGGAGGAGTGTGCGGAGGAGTGTGGGGAGGAGTGTGGAGGAGGTTAGTGTGGGAGGGGAGAGGGGGAGGGGAGTGGGGGAGGGGAGTGTGGTAGGGGGTGTGGTGACGGGCGGTTGCGTAGGGGAGTCGGGTAGGAGAGTTGTGGAGGGGAGTGCGGTATGCGGGTGGAGTGGGGGAGGGTATTTGGGGGAGGGGATATGGGGGAAGGGATTTGGGGTAGGGGACCTGGGGTAGGGGAGTGGGGGTGGACTTTGGGGAGGAGAGTGGGGAGGAGTGTGGGGAGGAGTGTGGGGGAGGTTAGTGTGGGAGGTTAGTGTGGGAGGGGAGTGGGGGAGGGGAGTGGGGGAGGGGAGTGGGCAGGGGAGTTGGGGAGGGTAGTGGGTTAGGGAAATGGGGGAGGGTAGTGGGTTAGGGGAGTGAGGGAGGGGAGTTTGGGAGGGGCGTTAGGGAGGGGAGTTATGGGACGGGAGTTGAGGTGGGATGTGGGGGAGTGGAGTAGAGTAGGGGAGTGGAGTTCAGAGTGGAGTAGGGGAGTGGAGAAGGGGAGTGGGGTCTGGGAGTGGGGTAGGGGAGTGGGATAGGGGAGTGGGGGAGGGGAGTGGGGGAGGCGAGTGGGGGAGGCGAGTGTGGTAGGGGTGTAGTGACGGGGGGTTGGGTAGGGGAGTCGGGTAGGGGAGTTGTGGAGGGGAGTGCGGTTTATAGTGGAGTGGGGGAGGGGATTTGGGGGAGGGGATTTGGGGGAGGGGATTTGGGGTAGGGGATTTGGGGTGCGGAATTTGGGGTACGGAATTTGGGGGAGGGGAGTGGGGGAGGGGAGTGGGGGAGGGGAGTGGGGGAGGAGTGTGGGGGAGGTTAGGGTGGGAGGGGAGTGGGAGAGCGGAGTGGGGGAGGGGAGTGTGGTAGGGGGTGTGGTGACGGGGGGTTGGGTAGGGGAGGCGGGTATGGGAGTTGTGGAGGGCAGTGCGGTATGCGGGTGGAGTGGGGGAGGTTATTTGGGGGAGGAGATTTGGGGGAGTGGATTTGGGGGAAGGGATTTGGGGTAGGGGACTTGCGGTAGGGGAGTGGGGGTGGACTTTGGGGAGGAGTGTGGGGAGGAGTGTGGGGGAGGTTAGTGTGGGAGGTTAGTGTGGGAGCGGAGTGGGGGAGGGGAGTGGGGGAGGGGAGAGGGGGAGGGGAGCTGGGGAGGGTAGTGGGTTAGGGAAATGGGGGAGTGTAGTGGGTTAGGGGAGGGAGGGAGGGGAGTTGAGGAGGGGTGTGGGGGAGTGGAGTGGAGTATGGGAGTAGAGTGTAGAGTGGATTAGGTGAGTGTAGTAGGGGAGTGGGGTAGGGGAGTTGGGGAGGGGAGTGGGGGAGGGGAGTGTGGTAGGGAGTGCGGTGACGGGGGTTGGGTAGAGGAGTCGTGTAGGGGAGTTGTGAAGGGGAGTTGTGGAGGGGAGTGTGGTATGCGGGTGGAGTGGGGGAGGGGATTTGGGGAGGGGATTTGGTGGAGGGGATTTGGGGGAAGGGATTTGGGGTAGGGGACCTGGTGTAGGGGAGTGCGGGAGGACTTTGGGGAGGAGTGTGGGTAGGAGTGTGGGGTGGAGTGTGGGGGAGGTTAGTGTGGGAGGTTAGTGTGGGAGGGGAGAGGGAGAGGGGAGTGGGGGAGGGGATTGTGGAGGGGAGTGGGGGAGGGGAGTGGGGGAGGGGAGTTAGGGAGGGGAGTTGAGGAGGGGTGTGAGGGAGTGGAGTGGAGTAGGGGAGTGGTGTAGGGGAGTGGTGTAGGGGAGTGGGGCAGTGGAGTGGGGTAGGGGAGTGGGGTAGGGGAGTGGGGTAGGGGAGTGGAAGAGGTGAGTGGGGGAGGAGAGTGGGGGAGTGGAGAGGGGGAGGGGAGTGGGGGAGGGCAGTGGGGGAGGGGAGTGGGGGAGGGGAGTGGAGGATGGGAGTGCGGGAGGGGAATTGGTGCAGGGGATTTGGGAGAGGGGAGTGTGGTAGGGGATTTGTTGTAGGGGATTTGGGGGAGGGGAGTGGGGGAGGGGATTTGGGGGAGGGGAGTGAGTGAGGGGATTGGGGGAGGGGAGTGGGGGAGAGGAGTGGGGGAGGGGTGTTGCAGAGAGGAGTGGGGGAGGAGAGTGGGGTAGAGGAGTGGGGGAGGGGATTAGTCGAGGGGCATGGGGGTGGGGAGTGGGGTTGGGGTGTGGGGGTGGGGAGTGGGGTCGGGTGAGTGGTGTCGGGTGAGTGGTGTCGGGTGAGTGGGGTCGGGTGAGTGGGGTCCGGTGAGTGGAGTCCGGTGAGTGAGGTCGGGTGAGTGGGGTCGGATGAGTGGGGTCGGGGAGTGGGGTCGGGGAGTGGGATAGGGGAGTGGGGGAGGGGAGTGTGGTAGGGGTGTGGTGACGGGGAGTTGGGTAGGGGAGTGGGGTCAGGGAGTCGTGTCGGGGAGTGGGATCGGGGAGTGGGGTCGGGGAGTGGGGTCAGAGAGTGGGGGAGGGGAGTGGGGGGAGGGGAGTGTGGTAGGGGTGTGGTGACGGGGGGTTGGGTAGGGGAGTCGGGTAGGGGAGTTGTGGAGGGGTGTGGGGGAGGGGATTTGGGGTAGGGGATTTGGGGTAGGTGAATTGGGGCACGGAATGTGTGGTACGGAATTTGGGGTACGAAATTTGGGGTAGGGGTGTGGGGGAGGGGAGTGGGGGAGGGGAGTGGGGGAGGTGTGTGCGGATGAGTGTGGGGAGGAGTGTGGAGGAGGTTAGTGTGGGAGGGGAGAGGGGGAGGGGAGTGGGGGAGGGGAGTGTGGTAGGGGGTGTGGTGACGGACGGTTGCGTAGGGGAGTCGGGTAGGAGAGTTGTGGAGGGGAGTGCGGTATGCGGGTGGAGTGGGGGAGGGTATTTGGGGGAGGGGATTTGGGGGAAGGGATTTGGGGTAGGGGACCTGGGGTAGGGGAGTGGGGGAGGACTTTGGGGAGGAGAGTGGGGAGGAGTGTGGGGAGGAGTGTGGGGGAGGTTAGTGTGGGAGGTTAGTGTGGGAGGGGAGTGGGGGAGGGGAGTGGGGGAGGGGAGTGGGCAGGGGAGTTGGGGAGGGTAGTGGGTTAGGGAAATGGGGGAGGGTAGTGGGTTAGGGGAGTGAGGGAGGGGAGTTTGGGAGGGGCGTTAGGGAGGGGAGCTAGGGACGGGAGTTGATGTGGGATGTGGGGGAGTGGAGTAGAGTAGGGGAGTGGAGTTCAGAGTGGAGTAGGGGAGTGGAGAAGGGGAGTGGGGTCTGGGAGTGGGGTAGGGGAGTGGGATAGGGGAGTGGCGGAGGGGAGTGTGGTAGGGGGAGCGGTGACGGGGGTTGGGTAGAGGAGTCGTGTAGGGGAGTTGTGAAGGGGAGTTGTGGAGGGGAATGCGGTATGCGGGTGGAGTGGGGGAGGGGATTTGGGGGAGGGGATTTGGTGGAGGGGATTTGGGGGAAGGGATTTGGGGTCAGGGACCTGGTGTAGGGGAGTGCGGGAGGACTTTGGGGAGGAGTGTGGGTAGGAGTGTGGGGTGGAGTGTGGGGGAGGTTAGTGTGGGAGGTTAGTGTGGGAGGGGAGAGGGAGAGGGGAGTGGGGGAGGGGATTGTGGAGGGGAGTGGGGGAGGGGAGTGGGGGAGGGGAGTGAGGGAGGGGAGTTGGGGAGGGGAGTTATGGAGGGGTGTTAGGGAGGGGAGTTGAGGAGGGGTGTGGGGGAGTGGAGTGGAGTAAGGGAGGGGAGTTGAGGAGGGGTGTGGGGGAGTGGAGTGGTGTAAGGGAGTGGAGTGCAGAGTGGAGTAGGGGAGTGGAGTAGGGGAGTGCTGTCTGAGAGTGGGGTAGCGGAGTGGGGTAGGGGAGTGGGGGAGGAGATTGTGGGAGGGGAGTGTGGTAGGGGTGTAGTGACGGGGGGTTGGGTAGGGGAGTCGGGTAGGGGAGTTCTGGAGGGTAGTGCGGTATGCGAGTGGAGTGGGGGAGGGGATTTGGGGTAGGGGATTTGGGGTAGGGGATTTGGGGTAAGGGATTTGGGGTAGAGGATTTGGGGTACGGGATTTGGGGGAGGGGAGTGGGGGAGGGGAGTGGGGGAGGAGTGTGGGGAGGAGTGTGGGGAGGAGTGTGGGGAGGAGTGTGGGGGAGGTTAGTGTGGGAGGTTAGTGTGGGAGCGGAGTGGGGGAGGGGAGTGGGGGAGGGGAGTTGGGGCGGGGAGTAGGGGAGGGTAGTGGATTAGGGAAATGGGGGAGGGTAGTGGGTTAGGGGAGGGAGGGAGGGGAGTTGGGGAGGGGTGTTAGGGAGGGGAGTTAGGGAGGGGAGTTGAGGAGGGGTGTGGGGGAGTGGAGTGGAGTATGGGAGTGGAGTGTAGAGTGGAGTAGGGGTGTAGAGTAGGGGAGTGGGTTAGGGGAGTGGGGTACGGGAGTGGGGTAGGCGAGTGGGGGAGGGGAGTGGGGGAGGGGAGTGTGGTAGGGGGTGTGGTGACGGGGGGTTGGGTAGGGGCGTCGGGTAGGGGAGTTGTGGAGGGGAGTGCGGTATGCGAGTGGAGTGGGGGAGGGGATTTGGGGTAGGGGATTTGGGGTAGGGGATTTGGGGTAAGGGATTTGGGGTAGAGGATTTGGGGTACGGGATTTGGGGGAGGGGAGTGGGGGAGGGGAGTGGGGGAGGAGTGTGGGGAGGAGTGTGGGGAGGAGTGTGGGGGAGGTTAGTGTGGGAGGTTAGTGTGGGAGCGGAGTGGGGGAGGGGAGTGGGGGAGGGGAGTTGGGGCGGGGAGTAGGGGAGGGTAGTGGATTAGGGAAATGGGGGAGGGTAGTGGGTTAGGGGAGGGAGGGAGGGGAGTTGGGGAGGGGTGTTAGGGAGGGGAGTTAGGGAGGGGAGTTGAGGAGGGGTGTGGGGGAGTGGAGTGGAGTATGGGAGTGGAGTGTAGAGTGGAGTAGGGGTGTAGAGTAGGGGAGTGGGTTAGGGGAGTGGGGTACGGGAGTGGGGTAGGCGAGTGGGGGAGGGGAGTGGGGGAGGGGAGTGTGGTAGGGGGTGTGGTGACGGGGGGTTGGGTAGGGGCGTCGGGTAGGGGAGTTGTGGAGGGGAGTGCGGTATGCGGGTGGAGTGGGGGAGGTGATTTGTGGGAGGGGATTTGGGGGAGGGGATTTGGGGGAAGGGATTTGGGGGAAGGGATATGGGGTTGGGGACCTGGGGTAGGGGCGTGGGGGAGGACTTTGGGGAGGAGTGTGGGTAGGAGTGTGGGGAGGAGTGTGGGGGAGGTTAGTGTGGGGGAGGTTAGTGTGGGAGGTTAGGGTGGGAGGGGAGCGGGGGAGGGGAGTGGGGGAGGGGAGTTGGGGAGGGTAGTGGGTTAGGGAAATGGGGGAGGGTAGTGGGTTAGGGGAGTAAGGGAGGGGAGTTGGGGAGGGGTGTTAGGGAGGGGAGTTGAGGAAGGGTGTGGGGGAGAGGAGTGGAGTAGGGGAGTGGAGTGCAGAGTGAAGTAGGGGAGTGGAGTAGGGGAGTGCCGTCTGGGAGTGGGGTAGGGGAGTGGGGTAGGGGAGTTGGGGAGGGGAGTGTGGTAGGGGTGTATTGACGGGGGGTTGGGTAGGGGAGTCGGGTAGGTCAGTTGTGGAGGGGAGTGCGTTATGCGAGTGGAGTGGGGGTGGGGATTTGGGGTAGGGGATTTGGGGTAGGGGATTTGGGGTACGGAATTTGGGGTACGGAATTTGGGGGAGGGGAGTGGGGGAGGGCAGTGGGGGAGGGTAGTGAGGGAGGAGTGTGGGGAGGAGTGTGGGGGAGGTTAGTGTGGGAGGGGGTGGGGGAGCGGAGTGGGGAGGGGAGGGGAGTGTGGTAGGGGGTGTGGTGACGGGGGTTGGGTAGGGGAGTCGGGTAGGGGAGTTGTGGAGGGGAGTGCGG
Source organism: Heterodontus francisci (assembly GCF_036365525.1). NCBI lineage: Eukaryota > Metazoa > Chordata > Chondrichthyes > Heterodontiformes > Heterodontidae > Heterodontus > Heterodontus francisci. Next base: position 1,930,158 of record NW_027140533.1, read on the forward strand.
TATACGGGTGGAGTGGGGGAGGTTATTTGGGGGAGTGGATTTGGGGGAAGGGATTTGGGGTCGGGGATTTGGGGTTGGGGATTGGGGAGGACTTTGGGGAGGAGTGTGGGGAGGAGTGTGGGGAGGAGTGTGGGGGAGGTTAGTGTGGGAGGTTAGTGTGGGAGGGGAGTGGGGGAGGGGAGTGGGGGAGTGGAGTTGGGGAGGGTCGGGGTTAGGGAAATGGGGGAGGGTATTGGGTTAGGGGAGGGAGGTAGGGGAGTTGGGGAGGGGTGTTAGGGAGGGAAGTTAGGGAGGGGAGTTGAGGATGGGTGTGTGGGAGAGGAGTGGAGTAGGGGAGTGGAGTGCAGAGTGAAGTAGGGGTGTGGAGTTGAGAGGTGGGGTCTGGGAGTGGGGGAGGGGAGTGGGGGAGGGGAGTGTGGTAGGGGTGTATTGACGGGTGGTTGGGTAGGGGAGTCAGGTCGGGGAGTTGTGGAGGGGAGTGCGGTATGCGAGTGGAGTGTGGGAGGGGATTTGGGGGAGGGGATTGGGGGTAGGGGATTTGGGGTAGGGGATTTGGGGTACAGAATTTGGTGTACGGAATTTGGCGGAGGGGAGTGGGGGAGGGCAGTGGGGGAGGGGAGTGGGGGAGGAGTGTGTGGAGGAGTGTGGGGAGGAGTGTGGGCGAGGTTAGTGTGGGAGGGGAGTGGGGGTGCGGGGTGGGGGAGCGGGGTGGGGGAGGGGAGTGTGGTAGGGGGTGTTGGGACGGGGGAGGGGAGTGGGGGAGGGGATTGGGGGAGGGGTGTTGCTGAGAGGAGAGGTGAGGAGAGTGGGGTAGAGGTGTGGGGGAGGGGACTAGGGGAGGGGCATGGGAGTGAGGAGTGGGGTTGGGGTGTGGGGGTGGGGAGTGTGATCGGGTGAGTGGGGTCGGGTGAGTGGGGTCGGGTGAGAGCGGTCATGGAGTGGGGTCGTGGAGTGCGGTCGGGGAGTGGGGTCGGGGAGTGGGGTAGGGGTGTGGGGTATGGGAGTCGGCTAGCGGAGTGGGGGAGGGGAGTGTGGTAGGGGTGTGGTGACGGGGGGTTGGGTAGGGGAGTCGGGTGGGGGAGTTGTGGAGGGGAGTGCGGTATGTGAATGGAGTGGGGGCGGGGATTTGGGGGAGGGGATTTGGGGAGGGGATTTGGGGTAGGGGATTTGTGGAAGGGGATTTGGGGTAGGGGAGTGGGGGAGGGGTGTGGAGGAGGGTAGTGGGGAGGACTGTGTGGAGGAGTGTGGGGAGGTAAGTGTGGGGGAGGTTAGTGGGGGAGTGGAGTGTGGTAGGGGTGTGTTGACGGGGGGCTGGTTCGGGGAGTCGGGTAGGGGAGTTGTGGAGGGGAGAGCGGAATGCGAATGGAGTGGGGGCGGGGATTTGGGGGAGGGGATTTGGGGAGGGGATTTGGGGTAGGGGAATGGGGGAGGGGTGTGGAGGAGGTTAGTGGGGAGGACTGTGTGGAGGAGTGTGGGGAGGAGTGTGGGGAGGTAAGTGTGGGGGAGGTTAGTGGGGGAGGGGAGTGTGGTAGGGGTGTGTTGACGGGGGGCTGGTTCGGGGAGTCGGGTAGGGGAGTTGTGGAGGGGAGTGCGGTATGCGAGTGGAGTGGGGGAGGGGATTTGGGGGAGGGGATTTGGGGGAGGGGATTTGGGGGTAGGGATTTGGTGTAGGGGATTTGGGGGAGGGGATTTGAGTCGGGGATTTGGGGTAGGGGATTTGGGGTAGGGGATTTGGGGTAGGGGAGTGGGGGAGGACAGTGGGGAGGAATGTGGGGGAGGTTAGTGTGGGAGGGGAGTGGGGGAGTGGGGGAGTGGGGGAGGGGAGTGGGGGAGGGGAGTGGGGAGGGGAGTGGGGGCGGGGAGTGGGGGAGAAGTGTTGGAGAGGGTAGTGGGTTAGGGGAGTGAGGGAGGGGAGTTGAGGAGGGGTGTGGGGGAGTGGAGCGCAGTAGGAGAGTGGAGTAGGGGAGTGGCGTATTGGAGTGGGGTAGGGGATTAGGTGAGGGGAGTGGGGGAGGAGAGTTTGGGAGGTGAGTGGGGAGGAGAGTGGAGGAGGAGAGTGGGGGAGGGGAGTGGGGGAGGGGAGTGCGGGAGGGGAGTGGGGGAGAGGAGTGGGGGAGGGGAGTGGGGGAGGAGAGTGGGGGTGGGGAGGGGGGAGTGGAGTGGGGGAGTGGTGTGGGGGTGTGGAGTGGGGGAGTGGAGTGGGGTAGTGGAGTGGGAGAGGGTAGTGGGGGAGGGTAGTTGGGGAGGGTAGTGGGGGATGGGAGTGGGGGATGGGAGTGCGGTAGGGGAATTGGGGCAGGGGATTTGGGGGAGGGGAGTGTGGGAGGGGAGTGTGGTGGAGGATTTGGGGGAGGGCAGTGGGGAGGGGAGTGGGGGAGGGGAGTGGGGGAGGGGAGTGGGAGTGGGGAGTAGGGGAGGGGTGTGGGGAGGAGTGTGGGGAAGAGTGCGTGGTAGGGGAGTTGAGTGGGGGAGGGGAGTTGGGGAGGGGAGTGGTGGAGGGGAGTGGGGAAGGGGAGTTAGGGGAGTTGAGGAGGGGTGTGGGGGAGGGGAGTTTGGGAGGGGAGTGGGGGAGGGGAGTGGGGGAGGGGAGTGGTGGAGGGGAGTGGGGGAGGGGAGTGTGGGGTGGGGGAGTTGAGGCAGGGAGTGGGGCGAGGTGTGGGGGAGGGGTGTTGCCTCGAGGAGAGGGGTGGAGAGTGGGGTCGAGGTGTGGAGGAGGGGAGTTGGGGAGGTGCGTGGGGGAGGCGAGTGGGGTTTGGGTAGTCAGGGAATGGATTGAGGGACAGGGAGTGGGTTAGGGGAGTGGTGTAGGTGAGTGGGGGTGGGGAGAGGTTATGGGAGTTTTGGAGGGGAGTGGGGTAGGGGAGTGGTGGGGCTAGTGGGGGAGCAGAGTGGTGTAGGGGAGTGGAGTAGGGGAGGACTGTCAGGAGATGGAGGGAAGGGGAGTTGGGGAGGGGAGTTGTGGAGGGGCGTGGGGTAGGCCATAGCGGTAGTGTAGTGGGCGAGGGGTGTGGGGGAGGTGGAGTGGGGGAGGGGAGTGGGCGAGTGGAGTGGGTGAGTGGGGAAGGGGTGTGGGGATGGGTGTGGGGGAGGGGAGTGGGGGAGGGCGTCTGGTAGGGGAGTTTGGGAGGGAAGTGTGGTGGGGTAGTGGGGTAGGGGAGTGGAGGAGGGGGTGGGGGTGCAGAATTGTGTCGGGGAGTGTGGTAGGGGTGGGCTGAAAGGAGGTGGAGGGAAGGGGAGTGGGGAGGGGATTTGGGTAGTGGGGCAGTGAGGAGATGGAGGGAAGGGGGTGGGAGAGGGGAATGGGGAGGGGAGTGGGGGAGGGGTGTGTGTTATGTGAGTGGGGTAGGGGAGTGGGGGAGTGGAGTGAGGTAGGGGTATGGGGAGGCGAGTGGGGGAAGGGAGTGGGAAGGGGAGTGGGGCAAGGTAGTGGGGGCGGTAACTGGGTGAGTGGAGTGAGGTAGGGCAGTGGGGGCGGGGAGTGGGTAGGGGAGGTGTGGAGTGGGGGAGGGGAGTTGTGGCTGGGAGTGGGGGAGGGCAGAGCGGTAGTGGAGTTGGGGTGCGTAGTTTGTAGGGGAGTGAGTGATGGGTGTTGGGGAGGTGAGTGGGGGAGTGGGGTGAGGGAGGGGATTGGGGACAGGGAGTGGGTTAGTGGAGTGGTGTAGGTGAGTGGTGTGGGGAGAGGGTACGGGAGTGGTGTAGGGGAGTGGAGTAGGGGAGGGATGTAAGGAGGTGGAGGGAAAAACAGTTGGGGAGGGGTGTTGGGGAGGGGCGTGGTGTAGGGCATTGTGGTAGGGGAGTTGGGGAGGGGAGGATAGTGGGGGATGAGAGTTGGGGAGGACAGTTGGGGAGCAGAGTGGGACAGGGGCGTGGGAGATGGGCCTGGGGGAGGGGCGTGGGTGAGGGCGTCTGGTAGGGGAGTTTGGGAGGGAAGTGCAGTGGGGTAGTGGGGTAGTGGAGTGGAGGAGGGGGTGGGGTGCAGGGTGGTGTCGGGGAGTGTGGTCGGGGTGTGCTGTTCGGAGGTGGAGGGAAGGGGAGTGGGGAGGGGTGTTTGGTAGGGGGGCAGTGAGGAGATGGAGGGAAGGGGAGTGGGAGAGGGGATTGAGGTATGGGTATGGGGTGGGGAGTGAGGTAGGGGAATGGGGAGGGGAGTGGGGGAGGGACATTTGGAGTGGAGTGGGGAGGGGAGTGGGGTAAGGTAGTGGGTGCGTTAACTGGGGGAGTGGAGTGAGGTAGGGCAGTGGGGGAGGGGAGTGGGGTATGGGTATGGGGTGGGGAGTGAGGTAGGAGAAATGGGGTAAGGTAGTGGGAGGGGTAACTGGTGGAGTGGAGAGAGGTAGGGCAGTGGGGGAGGGCAGTGGCGTAGGGGATCTGGGTACTGGAGTGCAGTGAGGAGGTGGCGGGAAGGGGAGTGGGGTAGGGGAGTGGGGTAGGAGAGGTGGGTATGGGAGTATGGGAGGGGTGTGAGAGAGGAGATTGGCGATGGGACTGGGGTAGTGGACTGGAGTAGGGTAGGGGTGTGGGGTAGGGGTGTGGGGTCGGGTTTGGGGTAGGGGAGAGGGGTAGGGGTGTTGTGGAGGGGAGTGCGGTCAGGGAGTGGGGGAGGGTAGTGGGGGAGGGTAGTGGGGGATGGGAGTGTAGTGGAGTCGTGCAGTGAGGATGTGGAGGTAAGCGGAGTGGGGTAGCGGAGTGGACGAGGGGAGTTGAGAGGGGAGTGGGGGAGGTTAGTGTGGGAGGGGAGTGGGGGAGATTAGTGAGTGAGGGGAGTGGGGGAGGGGAGTTTGGGAGTGGGGGAGGGGATTCTGGGAGGCAAGAGCGGGAGGGGAGTGGGGAGGGGAGTGGGGAGGCGAGTGGGGGAGGTTAGTGTGGGAGGTGAGTGAGGAGGGGATTGGGGGAGGGGAGTGGGGGAGGGGCCTGGGGGAGGGGAGTGGGGAGGGGAGTGAGGAGGGCAGTGGGGGAGGGGAGTGGGGAGGGGAGTGGGGAGGGGAGTGAGGAGGGCAGTGGGGGAGGGGAGTGGGGAGGGGAGTGGGGAGGGGAGTGCGGAGGGGAGTGCGGAGGGGAGTGCGGAGGGGAGTGGGGGAGGTTAGAGTTGTAGGGGAGTTGGAGGGGAGTGAGGGAGGGGAGTGTGGGAGGAGACTGGGCGAGGGGAGTTGGGGAGGGGAGTGGGGGAGGAGAGTGGGGGACAGGGAGTGGGTTAGGGGAGTGGTGTAGGTGAGTGGGGGTGGGGAGAGGGTATGGGAGTTTTGGAGGGGAGTAGGGTAGGGGAGTGGTGAGGCTAGTGGGGGATCAGAGTGGTGTAGGGTAGTGGAGTAGGGGAGCGCTGGAAGGAGGTGGAGGGAAGGGGAGTTGGGGAGGGGAGTGGGGGAGGGGAGTGGGCTTGGGGAGTGGGGGTGCGGATTGGGGGAGGGGAGTGGGGGAGGGGAGTGGGGGAGGGGAGTAGGGGAGGGGAGTGGGGGAGGGGTGTGGGGAGGGGTTTGGGGGAGGGGAGTGGGGGAGGGGGTGGGGGTGCAGTGTGGTGTCGGGAAGTGTTGTAGGGGTGGGCTGTAAGGAGGTGGAGGGAAGGGGAGTGGGGACGGGAGTTGGGTAGGGGTGCAGTGAGGAGATGGAGGGAAGGGGAGTGGGAGAGGGGAATGGGGAGTGGAGTGGGGTAGGGTGTGTGTTAGGTGAGTGGGGTGGGGGAGTGGGGGAGGGAAGTGGGGACGGGGGTGGGGAGGGGATTGGGGAGGGAAGTGGGGTAAGGTAGTGGGGGTGGTAACTGGGGGAATGGAGCGAGGTAGGGCAGTGGGGGAGTGTCGTGGGGAGTGGGGGAGGGCAGTGGCGTCGGGGAGTTGGGTACTGGAGTGCAGTGAGGAGGTGGAGGGAAGGGGAGTGGGGTAAGAGAGTGGGGTAGGAGAGGTGGGTAGGGGAGCATGGGAGGGGTGTGAGGTAGGGGATTGGCGATGGGACTGGGGTAGTGGAATGGGGTAGGGGAGTGGGGTAGGGGAGTTATGTCAGGGAGTGGGAGAGGGAAGTGGTGTAGGTGAGTGGGGGTGGGGAGAGGGTAGGGGAGTTTTGGAGAGAAGCGGGGTAGGGGATTGGTGGGGCTAGTGGGGATCAGAGTGTTGTAGGGGAGTGGAGTAGAGGAGGGCTGTAAGGAGGTGGAGGGAAGGGGAGTGGGGGAGGCGATTTGGTAAGGGGACTGGGGGAGGCGATTTGGTAATGGGACTGGGGGAGGCGATTTGGGGAGGGGAGAGGGGGAGGGGAGTGGGGGAGGGGAGGGTAATGGGGGAGGGCGTCTGGTAGGGGAGTTTGGGAGGGATGTGCGGTGGGGTAGGGGAGTAGAGGAGGGGAGTGGGGGTGCAGAGTGGTGTCGTGGAGTCTGGTAGGGGTGTGCTGTCAGGAGGTGGAGGGAAGGGGAGTGGGGAGTGGAGTTGGGTCGGATGGGAGTGGGTGAGGGGAATGGGGGAGGGGAGTGGGGGAGGGGAGTGGGGGTGTGGTGTGTGTTATGTGAGTGGGGGAGTGGAGTGAGGTAGGGGTACGGGGTGTGGAGTGAGGTAGGAGAATGTGGAGGGGAGTGGGGGAGGGAAGTGGCGAGGGGAGTGGGGAGGGGAGTGGGGAGGGGTGTGGGGTAGGGGAGGGCAGTGATGAGGTGGAGTGAAGGGGAGTAACGTGGGGAGTGGGGGAGGGCAGTGGCGTTGGGGAGTTGGGTAGGGGAGAGCAGTCAGGAGGAGAAGGAAGGGGAGAAGGGGTGGTAAGTGTGGGAGGGAAGTGAGTTAGGGGAGTGGGGTCAGGGAGTGGGAAAGTGGAGTGGGATAGGAGAGTGGGGTAGGATAGTGGGGTAGGGGAGCGCAGTGAGGTGGTGGAGGTAAGGGGAGTGGGGGTGTGGAGTGGGGGAGGGGTGTAGTTTAGGGGAGTGAGGTAGGGGAGTGGGGTAGGGGAGTGGGGTAGGGGAGTGGGATAGGGGAGCTGGGTAGGGGAGCGCAGGGAGGAGGTGGAGGGAAGGGGAATCAGGGAGGGGAGTGGTGGAGGTATGTGGGTAGGGGATTGGGTACTGGAGTGCAGTGAGGAGGTCGAGGGAAGGGGAGTGGGGTAGGGGAGGGGGTTAGGAGAGGTGGGTAGGGAAGTGTGGGAGGGGAGTGAGGTAGGGGATTGGCAACGGGACTGGGGTAGTGGAATGGGGTAGGGGAGTGGGGTAGGGGTGTGGGGTAGGGGTGTGGGGTCGGGGTGTCGTGGAGGGGTGAGCGGTTGGGGAGTGGGGGAGGGTAGTGGAGGAGGGTATGTGTAGGATGGGAGTGCGGTAGAGTAGGGCAGTGAGGAGGTGGAGGTAAGCAGAGTTGGGTAGGGTGCGTGGTAGGGGAGTGGGCGAAGCGAGTTGGGAGGGTAGTGGGGGAGGTTAGTGTGTGAGGGGTGTGGGGGAGGGGAGTGGGGGAGGGGAGTGGGGGAGGGGAGGGGAGAGGGGGAGCGGAGTGCGGTAGGGGTGTGGGGTAGGGGAGTGCGGGAGGGTAGTGGGGGATGGGAGTGTGGTAGGGGAGGGCAGTGAATAGGTGCAGGGAAGCGCAGAGGTGGACTGGAGTGGGGGGAGGGGAGTGGGAATGTGGAGTGGGATAGGGGTATGTGGAGTGGGATAGGGAAGTGGGATAGGGGAGCGCAGTGAGGAGGTGGAGGGAAGGGGAGTGTGTAAGTGGAGTGGGGGAGGTGTGCGGGGTAGGGGAGTTTGGTTGTGGAGGGAAGGGGAGTGGGGGAGGGTTGTGAGATAGGAGTGTTGGGGAGCGGAGTGGGGGATGGGAGTGGGGGAGGAGAGTGGGGGTGGAGAGTGGGGGAGGAGAGTGGGGGAGGAGAGAGGGGGAGGAGAGTGGGGGAGGGGTGAGTGGGGGAGGGGAGAGGGGGAGGGGAGAGGGGTAGGGGAGTGGGGGAGGGGAGTGGGGGAGGGGAGTGGGGAGGGTTGTGGGGGAGGTTAGTGCGGGAGGGGAGCGGGTGTGGGGATCTGGGGAGGTGAGTGAGGGCGTGGAGTGTGGGAGGAGAGTGGGATAGGGGAGTTGGGGAGAGGAGGGGAGTGGTGGAGGGGAGTGGGGGAGGGGAGTGGGGGAGGGGAGAGAGGTAGGGGTATGGGGTGGGGAGTGAGGGAGGAGAATGTGGAGGGGAGTGGGGAAGGAAGTGAGGAGGGGAGTGCGGAGCGGTGTGGGGTAGGGGAGGGCAGTGATGAGGTGGAGTGAAGGGGAGTCGCGTGGGGAGTGGGGGAGGGCAGTGGCGTTGGGGAGTTGGGTAGGGGAGGGCAGTGAGGAGGAGAAGGAAGGGGAGTAGGGGAGGTGAGTGGGGTAGGGGAGTTGGGGAGCGGAGTGGGGTAGGGGAGTGGGGTAGGAGAGTGGGGTAGGGGTGTTGTGCCGGGGAGTTCGGTAGGGGAGTGGGAGAGCGGAGTGGGGGAGCGGAGTGGGGGAGGGGAGTGTGGTAGGGGAGTGTGGTAGGGGAGTGTGGTTGGGGAGTGGTAACGGGGGATTGAGTAGGGGAGTCGGGTAGGGGAGTCGGGTCGGGGAGTTGTGGGGGGGTTGTGGAGGGGAGAGCAATAGGCGAGTGGGGGAGTGGATTTGGGGTAGGGGATTTGGGGTAGGGGATTTGGGGGAGGGGATTTGTGGGAGGGGATTTGGGGGAGGGGAGTGGGGGAGGGGACTGTGGGAGAGGAGTGGGGGAGAGGAGTGGGGGAGAGGAGTGGGGGAGGGGTGTTGCGGAGAGGAGAGGGGAGAAGATTGGGGTAGAGGAGTGGGGCAGGGGATTAAGGGAGGGGCGTGGGGGAGGGGATAAGGGGAGGGGCGTGGGGGAGGGGGGTCGGGGAGTGGGGTCTGGGAGTGGGGTCGGGGTTTGGGGTCGGGGAGTGGGGTCGGGGAGAGGGGTCAGGGAGAGGGGTCGGGGAGAGGGGTAGGGGAGTGAGGGAGGGGAGTAAGGGAGGGGAGTGGTGACGGGGGGTTGGGTAGGGGAGTCAGGTATGGGAGTTGTGGAGGGGGGTTGTGGAGAGGAGAGCAGTAGGCGAGTGGGGGAGGGGATTTGGGGTAGAGGATTTGGGGGATGGGATTTGGGGGATGGGACTTGGAGAGGGCAGTGGTGGAGGGGAGTGGGGGAGGGGAGTGGGGCGGAGTGTGTTGGTGGTTAGTGTGGGAGGGGAGTTGGGTCGGGTGAGTGCGGTCATGGAGTGGGGTCGTGGAGTGCGGTCGGGGAGTGGGGGAGGGGAGTGGGGGAGGAGTGTGGGGGAGGTTAGTGTGGGAGGGGAGTGGGAGAGTGGAGTGGGGGAGGGGAGTGTGGTAGGGGGTGTGGTGACGGGGGGTTGGGTAGGGGAGTCGGGTAGGGGAGTTGTGGAGGGCAGTGCGGTATGCGGGTGGAGTGGGGGAGGTTATTTGGGGGAGGGGATTTGGGGGAGTGGATTTGGGGGAAGGGATTTGGGGTAGGGGACTTGCGGTAGGGGAGTGGGGGAGGACTTTGGGGAGGAGTTTGGGGAGGAGTGTGGGGGAGGTTAGTGTGGGAGCGGAGTGGGGGAGGGGAGTGGGGAAGGGGAGAGGGGGAGGGGAGCTGGGGAGGGTAGTGGGTTAGGGAAATGGGGGAGTGTAGTGGGTTAGGGGAGGGAGGGAGGGGAGTTGGGGAGGGGTGTTAGGGAGGGGAGTTAGGGAGGGTTGTTGAGGAGGGGTGTGGGGGAGTGGAGTGGAGTATGGGAGTAGAGTGTAGAGTGGAGTAGGGGAGTGGAGTAGGGGAGTGGGGGAGGGGAGTGGGGGAGGGGAGTGTGGTAGGGGGTGCGGTGACGGGGGTTGGGTAGGGGAGTCGGGTAGGGGAGTTGTGGAGGGGAGTGCGGCATGCGGGTGGAGTGGGGGAGGGGATTTGGGGGAGGGGATTTGGTGGAGGGGATTTGGGGGAAGGGATTTGGGATAGGGGACCTGGTGTAGGGGAGTGCGGGAGGACTTTGGGGAGGAGTGTGGGTAGGAGTGTGGGGTGGAGTGTGGGGGAGGTTAGTGTGGGAGGTTAGTGTGGGAGGGGAGAGGGAGAGGGGAGTGGGGGAGGGGATTTGGGAAGGGAGTGGGGGAGGGGAGTGGGGAGGGGAGTGAGGGAGGGGAGTTGGGGAGGGGAGTTAGGGAGGGGTGTTAGGGAGGGGAGTTGAGGAGGGGTGTGGGGGAGTGGAGTGGAGTAAGGGAGGGGAGTTGAGGAGGGGTGTGGGGGAGTGGAGTGCTGTAGGGGAGTGGAGTTCAGAGTGGAGTAGGGGAGTGGAGTAGGGGAGTGGCGTTTGGGAGTGGGGTAGCGGAGTGGGGTAGGGGAGTGGACGAGGAGAGTGGGGGACGGGAGTGGGGGAGGAGTGTGGGGAGGAGTGTGGGGAGGAGTGTGGGGGAGGTTAGTGTGGGAGGTTAGTGTGGGAGGGGAGTGGGGGAGGGGAGTGGGGGAGGGGAGTGGGGGAGGGGAGTTGGGGTGGGGAGTTGGGGAGGGTAGTGGATTAGGGAAATGGGGGAGGGTAGTGGGTTTGGGGAGGGAGGGAGGGGAGTTGGGGAGGGGTGTTAGGGAGGGGAGTTAGGGAGGGGAGTTGAGGAGGGGTGTGGGGGAGTGGAGTGAAGTATGGGAGTGGAGTGTAGAGTGGAGTAGGGGTGTGGAGTAGGGGAGTGGGTTAGGGGAGTGGGGTAGGCGAGTGGGGTAGGGGAGTGGGGGAGGGGAGTGTGGTAGGGGGTGTGGTGACGGGGGGTTGGGTAGGGGCGTCGGGTAGGGGAGTTGTGGAGGGGAGTGCGGTATGCGGGTGGAGTGGGGGAGGGGATTTGTGGGAGGGGATTTGGTGGAGGGGATTTGGGGGAAGGGATTTGGGGGAAGGGATTTGGGGTTGGGGACCTGGGGTAGGTGCGTGGGGGAGGACTTTGGGGAGGAGTGTGGGTAGGAGTGTGGGGAGGAGTGTGGGGGAGGTTAGTGTGGGGAAGGTTAGTGTGGGAGGTTAGTGTGGGAGAGGAGTGGGGGAGGGGAGTGGGGGAGGGGAGTTGGGGAGGGTAGTGGGTTAGGGAAATGGGGGAGGGTAGTGGGTTAGGGGAGTAAGGGAGGGGAGTTGGGGAGGGGTGTTAGGGAGGGGAGTTAGGGAGGGGAGTTGAGGATGGGTGTGGGGAGAGGAGTGGAGTAGGGGAGTGGAGTGCAGAGTGGAGTAGGAGTGTGGAGTTGGGAAGTGGGGTCTGGGAGTGGGGTAGGGGAGTGGGGTAGGGGAGTGGGGGAGTGGAGTGGGTGAGGGGAGTGGGGGAGGGGAGTGTGGTAGGGGTGTATTGACGGGGGGTTGGGTAGGGGAGTCGGGTCGGGGAGTTGTGGAGGGGAGTGCGGTATGCGAGTGGAGTGTGGGAGGTGATTTGGGGGAGGGGATTGGGGGTAGGGGATTTGGGGTAGGGGATTTGGGGTACAGAATTTGGGGTACGGAATTTGGGGGAGGGGAGTGGGGGAGGGCAGTGGGGGAGGGAAGTGGGGGAGGAGTGTGCGGAGGAGTGTGGGGAGGAGTGTGGGGGAGGTTAGTGGGGGAGCGGGGTGGGGGAGCGGGGTGGGGGAGGGGAGTGTGGTAGGGGGTGTGGGGACGGGGGGAGGGGAATGGGGGAGGGGTGTGGGGGACGGGTGTTGCAGAGAGGAGAGGTGAGGATAGTGGGGTAGAGGTGTGGGGGAGGGGACTAGGGGAGGGGCATGGGTGTGGGGAGTTGGGTTGGGGTGTGGGGGTGGGGAGTGTGATCGGGTGAGTGGGGTCGGGTGAGTGCGGTCATGGAGTGGGGTCGTGGAGTGCGGTCGGGGAGTGGGGTCGGGGAGTGGGGTAGGGGTGTGGGGTATGGGAGTCGGGTAGCGGAGTGGGGGAGGGGAGTGTGGTAGGGGTGTGGTGACGGGGGGTTGTGTAGGGGAGTCGGGTAGGGGAGTTGTGGAGGGGAGTGCGGTATGTGAATGGAGTGGGGGCGGGGATTTGGGGGAGGAGATTTGGGGAGGGGATTTGGGGTAGGGGATTTGTGGAAGGGGATTTGGGGTAGGGGAGTGGGGGAGGAGAGTGGGGGTGGGGATGGGGGAGTGGAGTGGGGGAGTGGAGTGGGGGAGTGGAGTGGGAGAGGGTAGTGGGGGAGGGTAGTTGGGGAGGATAATGGGGGATGGGAGTGGGGGATGGGAGTGCGGTAGGGGAATTGGGGCAGGGGATTTGGGGGAGGGGAGTGGGGGAGGAGAGTGGGGGTGGGGATGGGGGAGTGGAGTGGGGGAGTGGAGTGGGGGAGTGGAGTGGGAGAGGGTAGTGGGGGAGGGTAGTTGGGGAGGATAGTGGGGGATGGGAGTGGGGGATGGGAGTGCGGTAGGGGAATTGGGGCAGGGGATTTGGGGGAGGGGAGTGTGGGAGGGGAGTGTGGTGGGGGATTTGGGGAGGGCAGTGGGAGTGGGGAGTAGGGGAGGGGTGTGGGGAGGAGTGTGGGGAAGAGTGCGTGGTAGGGGAGTTGAGTGGGGGAGGGGAGTTGGGGAGGGGAGTGGTGGAGGAGAGTGGGGAAGGGGAGTTAGGGGAGCTGAGGAGGGGCTGTGGGGGAGGGGAGCGTGGGAGGGGAGTGGGGGAGGGGAGTGGGGGAGGGGAGTGGTGGAGGGGAGTGGGGGAGGGGAGTGTGGGGTGGGGGAGTTGAGGCAGGGAGTGGGGCGAGGTGTGGGGGAGGGGTGTTGCCTCGAGGAGAGGGGTGGAGAGTGGGGTCGAGGTGTGGAGGAGGGGAGTTGGGGAGGTGCGTGGGGGAGGAGAGTGGGGTTTGGGTAGTCAGGGAATGGATTGAGGGACAGGGAGTGGGTTAGGGGAATGGTGTAGGTGAGTGGGGGTGGGGAGAGGTTATGGGAGTTTTGGAGGGGAGTGGGGTAGGGGAGTGGTGGGGCTAGTGGGGGAGCAGAGTGGTGTAGGGGAGTGGAGTAGGGGAGGACTGTCAGGAGATGGAGGGAAGGGGAGTTGGGGAGGGGAGTTGTGGAGGGGCGTGGGGTTGGCCATAGCGGTAGGGTAGTGGGCGAGGGGTGTGGGGGAGGTGGAGTGGGGGAGGAGAGTGGGCGAGTGGAGTGGGGGTGCGGGGAAGGGGTGTGGGGATGGGTGTGGGGGAGGGGAGTGGGGGAGGGCGTCTGGTAGGGGAGTTTGGGAGGGAAGTGCGGTGGGGTAGTGGGGTAGGGGAGTGGAGGAGGGGGTGGGGGTGCAGAGTGGTGTCGGGGAGTGTGGTAGGGGTGGGCTGAAAGGAGGTGGAGGGAAGGGGAGTGGGGAGGGGATTTGGGTAGTGGGGCAGTGAGGAGATGGAGGGAAGGGGGTGGGAGAGGGGAATGGGGGAGGGGAGTGGGGGAGGGGTGTGTGTTATGTGAGTGGGGTAGGGGAGTGGGGGAGTGGAGTGAGGTAGGGGTATGGGGAGGCGAGTGGGGGAAGGGAGTGGGGAGGGGAGTGGGGCAAGGTAGTGGGTGCGTTAACTGGGGGAGTGGAGTGAGGTAGGGCAGTGCGGGAGGGGAGTGGGGTATGGGTATGGGGTGGGGAGTGAGGTAGGAGAAATGGGAGGGGAGTGGGGGAGGGAAGTGGGGGAGGGAAATGGGGAGGGGAGTGGGGAGGGGAGTGGGGTAAGGTAGTGGGAGGGGTAACTGGTGGAGTTTAGTGAGGTAGGGCAGTGGGGGAGGGCAGTGGCGTAGGGGATCTGGGTACTGGAGTGCAGTGAGGAGGTGGCGGGAAGGGGAGTGGGGTAGGGGAGTGGGGTAGGAGAGGTGGGTATGGGAGTATGGGAGGGGTGTGAGAGAGGAGATTGGCGATGGGACTGGGGTAGTGGACTGGGGTAGGGGAGTAGGGTAGGGGTGTAGGGTAGGGGTGTGGGGTCAGGTTTGGGGTAGGGGAGAGGGGTAGGGGTGTTGTGGAGGGGGGTGCGGTTAGGGAGTGGGGGAGGGTAGTGGGGGAGGGTAGTGGGGGATGGGAGTGTGGTGGAGTCGTGCAGTGAGGATGTGGAGGTAAGCGGAGTGGGGTAGCGGAGTGGATGAGGGGAGTTGGGAGGGGAGTGGGGGAGGTTAGTGTGGGAGGGGAGTGGGGAAGATTAGTGAGTGAGGGGAGTGGGGGAGGGGAGTTTGGGAGTGGGGGAGGGGATTGGGGGAGGCAAGAGCGGGAGGGGAGTGGGGAGGGGAGTGGGGAGGCGAGTGGGGGAGGTTAGTGTGGGAGGTGAGTGGTGAGGGGCGTGGGGGAGCGAGTGGGGAAGGTTAGTGTGGGAGGTGAGTGAGGAGGGGAGTGGGGAGGGGAGTGAGGAGGGCAGTGGGGGAGGGGAGTGGGGAGGGGAGTGGGGAGGGGAGTGCGGAGGGGAGTGCGGAGGGTAGTGGGGGAGGTTAGAGTTGTAGGGGAGTTGGAGGGGAGTGAGGGAGGGGAGTGTGGGAGGAGACTGTGCGAGGGGAGTTGGGGAGGGGAGTGGGGGAGGAGAGTGGGGGACAGGGAGTGGGTTAGGGGAGTGGTGTAGGTGAGTGGGGGTGGGGAGAGGGTATGGGAGTTTTAGAGGGGAGTAGGGTAGGGAGTGGTGAGGGTAGTGGGGGATCAGAGTGGTGTAGGGGAGTGGAGTAGGGGAGCGCTGGAAGGAGGTGGAGGGAAGGGGAGTTGGGGAGGGGAGTGGGCCTGGGGAGTGGGGGTGCGGATTGGGGGAGGGGAGTGTGGGAGGGGAGTGGGGGTGGTGTGTGGGGAGGGGTTTGGGGGAGGGGAATGGGGGAGGGCGTCTGGTAGGGGAGTTTGGGAGGGAGGTGCGGTGGGGTAGTGGGGTAGGGGAGTGGAGGAGGGGGTGGGGGTGCAGTGTGGTGTCGGGAAGTGTGGTAGGGGTGGGCTGTAAGGAGGTGGAGGGAAGGGGAGTGGGGACGGGAGTTGGGTAGGGGTGCAGTGAGGAGATGGAGGGAAGGGGAGTGGGAGAGGGGAATGGGGGAGTGGAGTGGGGTAGGGTGTGTGTTAGGTGAGTGGGGTGGGGGAGTGGGGGAGGGAAGTGGGGGTGGTGTGTGGGGAGGGGTATGGGGGAGGGGAGTGGGGGAGGGCGTCTGGTAGGGGAGTTTGGGAGGGAGGTGCGGTGCGGTAGTGGGGTAGGGGAGTGGAGGAGGGGGTGGGGGTGCAGGGTGGTGTCGGGAAGTGTGGTAGGGGTAGACTGTAAGGAGGTGGAGGGAAGGGGAGTGGGGACGGGAGTTGGGTAGGGGTGCAGTGAGGAGATGGAGGGAAGGGGAGTGGGAGAGGGGAATGGGGGAGTGGAGTGGGGTAGGGTGTGTGTTAGGTGAGTGGGGTGGGGGAGTGGGGGAGGGAAGTGGGGACGGGGGTGGGGAGGGGATTGGGGAGGGGATTGTAGAGGGGAGTGGGGTAAGGTAGTGGGGGTGGTAACTGGGGGAATGGAGTGAGGTAGGGCAGTGGGGGAGTGTCGTGGGGAGTGGGGGAGGGCAGTGGCGTCGGGGAGTTGGGTACTGGAGTGCATTGAGGAGGTGGAGGGAAGGGGAGTGGGGTAAGAGAGTGGGGTAGGAGAGGTGGGTAGGGGAGTATGGGAGGGGTGTGAGGTAGGGGATTGGCGACGGGACTGGGGTAGTGGAATGTGGTAGGGGAGTGGGGTAGGGGAGTGGGGGTGGGGAGAGGGTAGGGGAGTTTTGGAGAGAAGCGGTGTAGGGGATTGGTGGGGCTAGTGGGGGATCAGAGTGTTGTAGGGGAGTGGAGTAGAGGAGGGCTGTAAGGATGTGGAGGGCAGGGGAGTAGGGGAGGCGATTTGGTAAGGGGACTGGGGGAGGCGATTTGGTAATGGGACTGGGGAGGCGATTTGGGGAGGGGAGAGGGGGAGGGGAGTGGGGGAGGGGAGGGGAGTGGGGGAGGGCGTCTGGTAGGGGAGTTTGGGAGGGATGTGCGGTGGGGTAGGGGAGTAGAGGAGGGGAGTGGGGGTGCAGAGTGGTGTCGTGGAGTCTGGTAGGGTGTGCTGTCAGGAGGTGGAGGGAAGGGGAGTGGGAGTGGAGTTGGGTCGGAGGGGAGTGGATGAGGGGAATGGGGGAGGGGAGTGGGGTAGAGGAGTGGGGGAGGGGAGTGGGGGAGGGGAGTGGGGGTGGGGTGTGTGTTATGTGAGTGGGGGAGTGGAGTGAGGTAGGGGTATGGGGTGGGGAGTGAGGTAGGAGAATGTGGAGGGGAGTGGGGGAGGGAAGTGGGGAGGGGAGTGGGGAGGGGAGTGGGGAGGGGTGTGGGGTAGGGGAGGGCAGCGATGAGGTGGAGTGAAGGGGAGTAACGTGGGGAGTGGGGGAGGGCAGTGGCGTTGGGGAGTTGGATAGGGGAGAGCAGTCAGGAGGAGAAGGAAGGGGGAAGGGGTGGTGAGTGTGGGAGAGAAGTGAGTTAGGTGAGTGGGGTCGGGGAGTGGGAAAGTGGAGTGGGATAGGAGAGTGGGGTAGGATAGTGGGGTAGGGGAGCGCAGTGAGGTGGTGGAGGGAAGGGGAGTGGGGGTGTGTAGTGGGGGAGGGGTGTAGTGGGGGAGTGGGGTAGGGGAGTGGGGTAGGGGAGTGGGATAGGGGAGCTGGGTAGGGGAGCGCAGGGAGGAGGTGGAGGGAAGGGGAATCAGGGAGGGGAGTGGTGGAGGTATGTGGGTAGGGAATTGGGTACTGGAGTGCAGTGAGGAGGTCGAGGGCAGGGGAGTGGGGTAGGGGAGGGGGTTAGGAGAGGTGGGTAGGGAAGTGTGGGAGGGGAGTGAGGTAGGGGATTGGCAACGGGACTGGGGTAGTGGAATGGGGTAGGGGAGTGGGGTAGGGGTGTGGGGTAGGGGAGTGGGGTCGGGGTGTCGTGGAGGGGTGTGCGATTGGGGAGTGGGGGAGGGTAGTGGAGGAGGGTATGTGTAGGATGGGAGTGCGGTAGAGTAGGGCAGTGAGGAGGTGGAGGTAAGCAGAGTTGGGTAGGGTGCATGGTAGGGGAGTGGGCGAAGCGAGTTGGGAGGGTAGTGGGGGAGGTTAGTGTGTGAGGGGTGTGGGGGAGGGGAGTGGGGGAGGGGAGTGGGGGAGGGGAGGGGAGAGGGGGAGCGGAGTGCGGTAGGGGTGTGGGGTAGGGGAGTGCGGGAGGGTAGTGGGGGATGGGAGTGTGGTAGGGGAGGGCAGTGAATAGGTGCAGGGAAGCGCAGAGGTGGACTGGAGTGGGGGGAGGGGAGTGGGAATGTGGAGTGGGATAGGGGTACGGGGTAGGGGAGTTTGGTTGTGGAGGGAAGGGGAGTGGGGGAGGGTTGTGAGATAGGAGAGTTGGGGAGCGGAGTGGGGGATGGGAGTGGGGGAGGAGAGTGGGGGAGGAGAGTGGGGGAGGAGAGAGGGGGAAGAGAGTGGGTGAGTGGAGAGTGGGGGAGGGGAGAGTGGGAGGGGAGAGGGGTAGGGGAGTGGGGGAGGGGAGTGGGGGAGTGGAGTGGGGGAGGGGAGTGGGGAGGGTTGTGGGGGAGGTTAGTGCGGGAGGGGAGCGGGTGTGGGGATCTGGGGAGGTGAGTGAGGGTGTGGAGTGTGGGAGGAGAGTGGGATAGGGGAGTTGGGGAGAGGAGGGGAGTGGTGGAGGGGAGTGGGGGAGGGGAGTGGGGGAGGGGAGTGGGGGAGGGGAGAGAGGTAGGGATATGGGGTGGGGAGTGAGGGAGGAGAATGTGGAGGGGAGTGGGGGAGGGAAGTGAGGAGGGGAGTGCGGAGCGGTGTGGGGTAGGTAAGGGCAGTGATGAGGTGGAGTGAAGGGGAGTCGCGTGGGGAGTGGGGGAGGGCAGTGGCGTTGGGGAGTTGGGAAGGGGAGGGCAATGAGGAGGAGAAGGAAGGGGAGTAGGGGAGGTGAGTGGGGTAGGGGAGCGCAGTGAGATGGTTGAGGTAAGGGGAGTGGGGGTGTGGAGTGGGGGTGTGGAGTGGGGGAGGGGTGTAGTTTCGGGGAGTGGGGTAGGGGAGTGGGATAGGGGAGTTGGGTAGGGGAGCGCTGGGAGGAGCTGGAGGGAAGGGGAATGAGGGAGGGGCATGGTGGAGGTGTGTGGGTAGGGGAGCTGGGTACTGGAGTGCAGTGAGGAGGTGGAGGGAAGGGGAGTGGGGTCGGGGAGGGGGTTAGGAGAGGTGGGTAGGGAAGTGTGGGAGGCGAGTGAGGTAGGGGATTGGCAACGGGACTGGGGTAGTGGAATGGGGTAGGGGAGTGGGGTAGGGGTGTTGGGTAGGGGTGTAGGGTCGGGGTGTTGTGGAGGGGTGTGCGTTTCGGGAGTGGGGGAGGGTAGTTTGGGATGGGAGTGTGGTAGAGTAGGGCAGTGAGGAGGTGGAGGTAAGCGGAGTTGGGTAGGGGTGTGTGGTAGGGGAGTGGGCGAGGGGAGTTGGGAGGGGAGTGGGGGTGGTTCGTGTGAGAGGGGTGTGGGGGAGAGGAGTGGGGGAGTGGAGTGCGGTAGGGGAGTGGGGTAGGGGAGTGCGGGAGGGTAGTGGGGGATGGGAGTGTGATAGGGGAGGGCATTGAAGAGGTGCAGGGAAGCGCAGAGGTGGACTGGAGAGGGGGGCGGGGAGTGTTGGAGGGGGTGTGCTAGGGGAAGGGGTTAGGGGAATGGGGGAGGGGAGTGGGGTAGCGGAGTTGGGGAGGGGAGTGAGTAATGGGAGTCGTGTAGGGGAGTGGGAATGTGGAGTGGGATAGGGGAATGTGGAGTGGGATAGGGGAGTGGGATAGGGGAGTGCAGTGAGGAGGTGGAGGGAAGAGGAGTGTGTAAGTGGAGCTGGTGACGTGTGCGGGGTAGGGGAGGTGGGTTGTGGAGGGAAGGGGAGTGGCGGAGGTGTGTGAGGTAGGAGAGTTGGGGAGCGGAGTGGGGGAGGGGAGTGGGGGAGGGGAGTGGGGGAGGGGAGTGGGGGATGGGAGTGGGGGAGGAGAGTGGGGGAGGAGAGTGGGGGAGGAGAGTGGGGGAGGAGAGAGGGGGAAGAGAGTGGGGGAGGGGAGAGTGGGGGAGGGGAGAGGGGGAGGGGAGAGGGGTAGGGGAGTGGGGGAGGAGAGTGGGGGAGGGGAGTGGGGGAGGGGTGTGGGGAGGGTTGTGGGGGAGGTTAGTGCGGGAGGGGAGCGGGTGTGGGGATCTGGGGAGGTGAGTGAGGGTGTGGAGTGTGGGAGGAGAGTGGGATAGGGGAGTTGGGGAGAGGAGGGGAGTGGTGGAGGGGAGTGGGGGAGGGGAGTGGGGGAGGGGAGTGGGGGAGGGGAGAGAGGTAGGGATATGGGGTGGGGAGTGAGGGAGGAAGAATGTGGAGGGGAGTGGGGGAGGGGAGAGTGGGGGAGAGGAGAGTGGGGGAGGGGAGAGTGGGGGAGGAGAGTGTGGGGGAGGGGAGAGTGGGGGAGGAGAGTGGGGGAGGGGAGAGTGGGGGAGGAGAGAGGGGGGAGGGGAGAGTGGGGGAGGAGAGAGTGGGGGAGGGGAGAGTGGGGGAGGAGAGAGTGGGGGAGGGGAGAGTGGGGGAGGAGAGTGGGGCAGGGGAGAGTGGGGGAGGAGAGAGGGGGAGGAGAGAGGGGAGGGGAGAGGGGGAAGTGAGTGGGGTGGGGAGTGGGGGAGGGGGCGGGTGAGGGGAGCTGGTAGGGGAGAGTGGGAGGGGAGTGGGGGAGGGGAGTTGACGAGGGGAGTGGGGGAGGGGAGTTGACGAGGGGTGTGGCGGAGGGGAGTTGACGAGGGGTGTTACGGAAGGGAGTGGAAGGAGGGGAGTGGAGTAGGGGAGTGGGGGAGGGGAGTGGGGGAGGGGAGTTGACGAGTGGTGCGGGGGAGGGGAGTGGGGGAGGGGAGCGGGGGAGGTGCGTTGGGGAGGGGAGTTGGGGAGGGGGAGGGGGAAGGGGATTAGCGGAGAGGAGAGGGGGAAGGGAGTGGGGTGGAGGAGTGGGAGAGGGGAGTGGGGTTTGTGAGTGCGGTAGGGGAGTGAGGGAGGGGATTGGGGGACAGGGAATAGGGAGGGGAGTGGGGGACAGGAAATGGGTAGGGGAGTGGCATCAGTGAGTGGGGGCTTGGAGAGGGGAGTGGAGTGGGGGAGGGGAGTGGAGCGAATGGGAGTTGGGGAGTGGAGTGGGGGAGGTGTGTGAGGTAGGAGAGTTGGGTAGTGGAAGGCAGTGAGGAGGTGGAGGGGAGGGGAGTGGGCTAGGAAAGTTGGGGAGCGGACAGCGGTAGGGGAGGGGAGTGGGGGAGCGGAGTGGGGTAGTGGAGTGGGGTAGCAGAGTGGGGTAGCAGAGTGGGGTAGCGGAGTGGGGTAGTGGAGTGGGGTAGCGGAGTGGGGCAGTGGAGTGGGGCAGGGGAGTGTGGCAGGGGAGTGGAGCAGGGGAGTGGGTCAGGGGGTTGGGGCAGCGGGTGAGTTGTCAGGGAGTGGGTGAGGGGAGTGGGGCAGGGGAGTGGGGCAGCGGGGGTGGTGTCAGGGAGTGGGGGAGGGGAGTGGGAGTGGGGGAGGGGAGTGGGGTTGGGGAGTGGGGTTTGGGGTAGTGGGGTTGGGGGAGTGCGGTTGGGGGTGTGGGGAAGGGGGTGTGGGGTTTGGGGAGTGGGGTTTGGGGAGTGGGGTTTCGTGAGTGGGGTTTGGGGAGTGGGGCTGGGGCGTGGGGCTGGGGATTGGGGCCGGGGAGTGCGAACGGGGAGTGGGGTCGGGGAGTGGGATAGGGGAGATGTGGAGGGGAGTGCGGTAGGGGAGTGGGGTAGGGGACTGCGGGAGGGTAGTGGGGGATGGGAGTGTGGTAGGGAAGGGCTGTGAAGAGGTGCAGGGAAGCGCAGAGGTGGACTGGAGTGGGGGGAGGGGAGTGTGGGAGGGGGTGGGCTAGGGGAGTGGGCGAGGGGAATGGGGGATGGGAGTGGGGTAGTGGAGTTGGGAAGGGTAGTGGGGGAGGGGAGTGGGGGTGGGGAGTGGGGGTGCGGAGTGGGGGTGCGGAGTGGGGGGCGGAGTGGGGGAGCGAAGTGGGGGAGCGGGGTAGGGGAGAGGGGTAGGGGAGCGGGGTAGGGGAGTTGTGAAGGGGAGTGAGGTATGGGAGTGGGGGAGTGGAGTGGGGTACGAGAGTGGGGGAGTGGATTGGGGTACGAAAGTAGGGGAGGGGAGTGGGGGAGGGGAGTGTGGTACGGGAGGGCAGTGAGGAGGTGCAGGGATGGGGAGTGTTGGACGGGAGTGGGGGAGGGGAGTGGAGGATGGGAATGGGTGAGGAGAGTGGAGTGGGGCAGGAGGTGGGGGAGGGAAGTGGGGGAGGGGTGTTCAGGAGGAGAGTGGCGGAGGAGAGAGGGGGAGGGGAGTGTCGGAGGGGAGGGGAGTGCGGAGGGGTGTGTGGGAGGTTCGTGTGGGAGGGGAGCGGGGGAGGGGAGTTGGGGAGGTGAGTGAGGGAGTAGAGTGTGGTAGGAGAGTGGCGGAGGGACGTGAGGGAGGGGAGTGGGGGAGGGGAGTGTGGGAGAGGAGTTGACGAGGGGTGTGGGGGAGTGGTGTGGGGGAGGGGTGTGGGGGAGGGGAGTAGAGTAGGGGAGTGGAGTAGGGGTGTTTGTGATGGGAGTGGGGGAGTGGAGTGGGGGAGTGGAGTGGTGGTGGGGTGTGTGGTACGGGAGGGCAGTGAGGAGGTGCAGGGATGCGGAGTGGGGGAGGAGAGTGGGGGAGGGGAGTGGGGGAGGGGAGTGGGGGAGGAGAGTGGGGAGGAGAGTTGTGTAGGGGAGTGGAGCAGGGGAGGGGGTGGGGGAGGGGAGTGGGGGAGGGGTGTTGGGGAGGAGAGTGGCGGAGGAGAGAGGGGGAGGGGAGTGTCGGAGGGGAGCGGAGTGCGGAGGGGTGTGGGGGAGGTTAGTGTGGGAGGGGAGCGGGGGAGGGGATCTGGGGAGGTGAGAGAGGGAGTAGAGTGTGGGAGGAGAGTGGCGGAAGGGAGTTAGGGAGGGGAGTGGGGGAGGGGAGAGGGGGAGGGGTGTGGGGGAGTGGAGTGGGGGATGGGGGTTGACGAGGGGTGTGGGGGAGGGGAGTGGTTTACGGGAGTTGGGGAGGGGAGTGGGGGAGGGGAGTGGGGGAGGGGAGTTGACGAGGGGTGTGGGGGAGGGGAGCGGGGGAGGGGAGCGGGGCAGGGTAGTGGTGGAGGGGAGCGGGGGACGGGAGCGAGGGAGGGGCGTTGGGGAGGGGAGTTGGGGAGGGGCAGGGGGAAGGGGATTTGCGGAGAGGAGAGGGGGCAGGGAGTGGGGTGGAGGAGTGGGAGAGGGGAGTGGGGTTTGTGAGTGCGGTAGGGGAGTGAGGGAGGGGGTGGGGGACAAGGAATGGGTAGGGGAGTGGCGTCAGTGAGTGGGGGCTTGGTGAGGTGAGTGGAGTGGGGGAGGGGAGTGGAGGGAATGGGAGTTGGGGAGTGGAGTGGGGGAGGTGCGTCAGGTAGGAGAGTTGGGTAGTGGAAGGCAGTGAGGAGGTGGAGGGGAGGGGAGTGGGCTAGGAAAGTTGGGGAGCGAACTGCGGTAGGGGAGCGGAGTGGGGTAGCGGAGTGGGGTAGCGGAGTGGGGTAGCAGAGTGGGGTAGCGGAGTGGGGCAGGGGAGTGGGTCAGGGGAGTGGGTCAGGGGAGTGGAGCAGGGGAGTGGAGCAGGGGAGTGGAGCAGGGGACTGGGGCAGGGGAGTGGGGCAGCGGGTGAGGTGTCAGGGAGTGGGGAAGGGGAGTGGGGGAGGGGAGTGGGGAAGGGGAGTGGGGCAGCGGGTGTGATGTCAGGGAGTGGGTGAGGGGAGTGGGGTTGGGGAGTGGGGTTGGTGGAGTGGGGTTTGGGGAGTGGGGTTTGGGGAGTGGGGTTTGGGGAGTGGGGTTTGGGGAGTGGGGCTGGGGAGTGGGGTCGGGGAGTGGGGTCGGGGAGTGGGGTCGGGGAGTGGGATCGGGGAGATGTGGAGGGGAGTGCGATAGGGGAGTGGGGGAGTGGAGAGCGGTAGTGGTGTGCGGTAGGGGAGTGGGGTAGGGGAGTGGGGGAGGGGAATGGGGGATGGGAGTGGGGTAGTGGAGTTGGGTAGGGTAGTGGGTGAGGGGAGTGGGGTGGGGAGTGGGGGTGCGGAGTGGGGGAGATGGGGAGCGGAGTGGGGGAGCGGAGTGAGGGAGTGGGGGAGTGGGGTAGGGGAGCGGGGTAGGGGAGTTGTGGAGGGGTGTGAGGTATGGGAGTGGGGGAGTGGAGTGGGGTACGAGAATGGGGGAGTGGAGTGGGGTACGAGATTGGAGTAAGGGAGTGGGGGAGGGGAGTGTGGTACGGGAGGGCAGTGAGGAGGTGCAGGGATGTGGAGTGGTGGACGGGAGTGGGGGAGGGGAGAGGGGGATGGGAGTGGGTGAGGAGAGTGGAGTGGGGGAGGGGCTGGGGGAGGGGAGTGGGGGAGGGGTGTTCGGGAGGAGAGTGTGGGAGTGGAGCGGGGATGTGGAGTTGGGGAGGTGAGTGAGGGAGTAGAGTGTGGTAGGAGGGTGGCGGAGGGCGTGAGGGAGGGGAGTGGGGGAGGGGAGTGTGGGAGGGGAGTTGATGAGGGGTGTGGGGGAGGGGTGTGGGGGAGGGATGTGAGGGAGGGGTGTGGTGGAGAGGAGCGGAGTAGGGGAGTGGGGTAGGGGAGTTTGTGATGGAAGTGGGGGAGGGGAGTGGGGGAGGGGAGTGGGAAGGGGAGTGGTTTAGGGGAGTGGGGAGGGGCGTTGAGTTAGGGAGTGGGGGAGAGGAGTGGTGTGGTAATTTGGAGTGGTGTAGGGGAGTTGTGGAGGGGAGTGCGGTAGGGGAGTGGGGGCGTGGAGTGCGGTAGGGGAGTGGGATAGGGGAATGCGGGAGCGTAGTGGGGATGGGAGTGTGTTGGGGGAGGGCAGTGAAGAGATGCAGGGGAGCGCAGAGGTGGACTGGAGTTGGGGGAGGGGAGTGTGGGAGGGGTTGGCTAGGGGAGGGGGTTAGGGGAATGGTGGAGTGGAGAGGGGTAGTGGAGTTGGGGAGGGGAGTGAGTTAGGGGAGTGGGGTAGGGAAGTGGGAAAGTGGAGTCGGATAGGGCAGTGGGATAGGGGAGTGGGATAGGGGAGTGGGATAGGGGAGTGGGATAGGGCAGTGGGATCGGGGAGCGCAGTGAGGAGGTGGAGGGAAGGGGAGTGGGTGAGTCGAGTTGGGGAAGTGTGTGGGGTAGGGGAGTTGGGTTGAGGAGGGCAGTGAGGAGGTGGAAGGAAGGGGAGTGGGGGAGGGGTGTGAGGTAGGAGAGTTGGGGAGCGGAGTGGGGGATGGGAGTGTAGTAGGGGAGGGCAGTGAGGAGGTGCAGGGAAGCGGAGTGTTGGACGGGAGGGGAGTGGGGGACGGGAGTGGGGGAGGGGTGAGGGGGAGGGGAGGGGAGTGGGGGAGGAGTGTCGGGAGTGGAGTGGGCGAGGGGTGTGGGGGAGTGGAGTGGGGGAGTGGAGTGGGGGAGTGGAGTGGGCGAGGGGAGTGGGCGAGGGGAGTGGGGGAGGGGAAAGGGGAGGGTTGAGGGGCGGAGTGGGGGAGGGGAGTGGGGGAGGGGAGTGGGCGAGGGGAGTGGGCGAGGGGAGTGGGCAAGGGGAGTGGGGGAGGGGAAGGGGGGAGGGTTGTGGGGCGGAGTGGGGGAGGGGAGTGGGGGAGGGGAGTGGGGGAGCCGGTGTGGTGTCAGGGAGTGGGGGAGGGGAGCTGGGGAGGGGAGCGGGGGAGGGGAGTGGGTTAGCGGAGTGGGGGAGGTGAGTGGGGTAGGGGAGTGGGGTTGGTGTGTGGTGATGGGGAGTGGGGTAGGGGATTGGTGGAGGGGAGTGCGGGAGTGGAGTGCGCTACTGGAGTACGGTAGGGGAGTGGGGTAGGGGAGTGGTGTAGGGGAGTGGGGTAGGGGTGTGCGTGAGGGTAGTGAGGGATGGGAGTGTGGTAGGGGAGGGCAGTGAAGAGGTGCAGGGAAGCGCAGAGGTGGACTGGAGTGGGGGGAGGTGAGTGTGGGACGGGGTGGGCTAGGGGAGTGGGATAGGGGAATGGGATTGGGGAGCGCAGTGATGAGGTGGAGGGAAGGGGAGTGGGTGACTGGAGTTGGGGACGTGTGTGGGGTAGGGGAGTTGGATTGTGGAGGGCAGTGAGGAGGTGGAGGGAAGGGGAGTGGGGGAGGGATGTGAGGTAGGAGAGTTGGGGAGGGGTGTCGGGAGTGGAGTGGGGGAGCGGAATTGGGGAGCGGAGTGGGGTAGGGGAGTGGGGTAGGGGAGTTGTGGTTGGGAATTAGGTATGGGAGTGCGGTAGGGGAGTGGGTGAAGGGAGTGAGAGTGCGGAGTGGGGGAAAGGAAGTGGGGTAGGGGAGTGCGGTAGGTGAGTCAGGGCTGGGAGAGGGGAGTGGGGGAGGGGAGCGTGGTAGGGGAGTGTGGTCGGGGAGTGTGGGAGGGGAGTTCGGTAGGGGGAGTGTGGGAAGGGAGTAGGGAAGGGGAGTGTGGGAGGGGAGTGGGGGATGGGAATGATGTAGGGGAGTGTGGGAGTGGAGTGGTAAGGGGACTGGGGAGGGGAGTGCGGTAGGGGAGTGGAGGCATTGAGAGGGGAGTGGAGTGGGGAAGGGGAGTAGGGTAGGGGAGTGGCAGCAGGAATGGGGTAGGGGAGTGGGGGAGGGAAGTGGGATGGGGAGTGTGGGAGGGTAGTGTGGGAGGGGAGGGAAGAGGTGTGTAGGGGAGCGGAGTTGGGGAGGGGAGTGTGGAGGGGAGTGGGGGAGCGGATTGGCGGAGGGGATTGGCGGAGGGGAGTGGGGGAGGGGAGTGGGGGAGGGGAGTGGGGGAGGGGAGTGGGGGAGGGGTGTGGGGTAGGAGAGTGAGGGAGGGCAGTGGGGGAAGCAGTGGGATAGGGGAGTGTGGTTGGGGGTGGGGTTGGGAAGTGGGGGAGGGGAATGAAGTAGGGAAGTTGGGAGGGGAGTGGGGAAGGGGAGTGGGAGAGGGGTGGCTGGGTGGGATGTGGGGTATGGGAGTGAGGGAGGGGTGTTAGGGGGTAGTGGTATTGGGGAATGGTGTATGGGAGTGGGGGATGGGATTTGGGGAACAAAGTGATGAGCTCAAAGGAGGAGAAGGTGCAAGAGGAGTTGTGGGGGGAGAGAGAGAGCAAAATGTGATAGGGGCGATTTGGCTAGGGTGGAATATTAACACACTGACAGAGAACACAGATTAATATTAACACACTCACTGACACACTGTGTACATCATGACCCACAGTCAGATACACCCTGTGAAGTGTAAAACACCCCCACTGTCCTCAGTAATATTAACACACTGACAGAGAACACAGATTAATATTAACACACTCAAAGACACACTGTGTACATCATGACCCACAGTCAGATACACCCTGTGAAGTGTAAAACACCCCCACTGTCCTCAGTAATATTAACACACTGACAGAGAACACAGATTAATATTAACACACTCACTGACACACTGTGTATATCATGACCCACAGTCAGATACACCCTGTGAAGTGTAAAACACCCCCACTGTCCTCAGTAATATTAACACACTGACAGAGAACACAGATTAATATTAACACACTCAAAGACACACTGTGTACATCATGACCCACAGTCAGATACACCCTGTGAAGTGTAAAACACCCCCACTGTCCTCAGTAATATTAACACACTGACAGAGAACACAGATTAATATTAACACACTCACTGACACACTGTGTATATCATGACCCACAGTCAGATACACCCTGTGAAGTGTAAAACACCCCCACTGTCCTCAGTAATATTAACACACTGACAGAGAACACAGATTAATATTAACACACTCACTGACACACTGTGTACATCATGACTCACAGTCAGATACACCCTGTGAAGTGTAAAACACCCCCACTGTCCTCAGTAATATTAACACACTGACAGAGAACACAGATTAATATTAACACACTCACTGACACACTGTGTATATCATGACCCACAGTCAGATACACCCTGTGAAGTGCAAAACACCCCCACTGTCCTCAGTAATATTAACACACTGACAGAGAACACAGATTAATATTAACACACTCACTGACACACTGTGTACATCATGACCCACAGTCAGATACACCCTGTGAAGTGTAAAACACCCCCACTGTCCTCAGGAATATTAACACACTGACAGAGAACACAGATTAATATTAACACACTCACTGACACACTGTGTATATCATGACCCACAGTCAGATACACCCTGTGAAGTGTAAAACATCCCCACTGCCCTCAGGAATATTAACACACTGACAGAGAACACAGATTAATATTAACACACTCACTGACACACTGTGTATATCATGACCCACAGTCAGATAAACCCTGTGAAGTGTAAAACACCCCCACTGTCCTCAGCAATATTAACACACTGACAGAGAACACAGATTAATATTAACACACTCACTGACACACTGTGTATATCATGACCCACAGTCAGATACACCCTGCGAAGTGTAAAACATCCCCACTGTCCTCAGGAATATTAACACACTGACAGAGAACACAGATTAATATTAACACATTCACTGACACACTGTGTATATCATGACCCACAGTCAGATACACCCTGTGAAGTGCAAAACACCCCCACTGTCCTCAGTAATATTAACACACTGACAGAGAACACAGATTAATATTAACACACTCACTGACACACTGTGTACATCATGACCCACAGTCAGATACACCCTGTGAAGTGTAAAACACCCCCACTGTCCTCAGTAATATTAACACACTGACAGAGAACACAGATTAATATTAACACACTCACTGACACACTGTGTATATCATGACCCACAGTCAGATACACCCTGTGAAGTGTAAAACACCCCCACTGTCCTCATTAATATTAACACACTGACAGAGAACACAGATTAATATTAACACACTCACTGACACACTGTGTATATCATGACCCACAGTCAGATACACCCTGTGAAGTGTAAAACACCCCCACTGTCCTCAGTAATATTAACACACTGACAGAGAACACAGATTAAAATTAAAACACTCACTGACACACTGTGTACATCATGACCCAGAGTCAGATACACCCTGTGAAGTGTAAAACACCCCCACTGTCCTCAGTAATATTAACACACTGACAGAGAACACAGATTAATATTAAAACACTCACTGACACACTGTGTACATCATGACCCAGAGTCAGATACACCCTGTGAAGTGTAAAACACCCCCACTGTCCTCAGGAATATTAACACACTGACAGAGAACACAGATTAATATTAACACACTCACTGACACACTGTGTACATAATGACCCACAGTCAGATACACCCTGTGAAGTGTAAAACACCCCCACTGTCCTCAGCAATATTAACACACTGACAGAGAACACAGATTAATATTAACACACTCACTGATACACTGTGTATATCATGACCCACAGTCAGATAAACACTGTGAAGTGTAAAACACCCCCACTGTCCTCAGTAATATTAACACACTGACAGAGTACACAGATTAATATTAACACACTCACTGACACACTGTGTATATCATGACCCACAGTCAGATACACCCTGTGAAGTGTAAAACACCCCCACTGTCCTCAGTAATATTAACACACTGACAGAGTACACAGATTAATATTAACACACTCACTGACACACTGTGTATATCATGACCCACAGTCAGATACACCCTGTGAAGTGTAAAACACCCCCACTGTCCTCAGGAATATTAACACACTGACAGAGAACACAGATTAATATTAACACACTCACTGACACACTGTGTACATCATGACCCACAGTCAGATACACCCTGTGAAGTGTAAAACATCCCCACTGCCCTCAGGAATATTAACACACTGACAGAGAACACAGATTAATATTAACACACTCACTGACACACTGTGTATATCATGACCCACAGTCAGATAAACCCTGTGAAGTGTAAAACACCCCCACTGTCCTCAGCAATATTAACACACTGACAGAGAACACAGATTAATATTAACACACTCACTGACACACTGTGTATATCATGACCCACAGTCAGATAAACCCTGTGAAGTGTAAAACACCCCCACTGTCCTCAGCAATATTAACACACTGACAGAGAACACAGATTAATATTAACACACTCACTGACACACTGTGTATATCATGACCCACAGTCAGATACACAATGTGAAGTGTAAAACACCCCCACTGTCCTCAGCAATATTAACACACTGACAGAGAACACAGATTAATATTAACACACTCACTGACACACTGTGTATATCATGATCCACAGTCAGATACACCCTGTGAAGTGTAAAACACCCCCACTGTCCTCAGTAATATTAACACACTGACAGAGAACACAGATTAATATTAACACACTCACTGACACACTGTGTACATCATGACCCATAGTCAGATACACCCTGTGAAGTGTAAAACACCCCCACTGTCCTCAGGAATATTAACACACTGACAGAGAACACAGATTAATATTAACACACTCACTGACACACTGTGTATATCATGACCCACAGTCAGATACACCCTGTGAAGTGTAAAACACCCCCACTGTCCTCAGGAATATTAACACACTGACAGAGAACACAGATTAATATTAACACACTCACTGACACACTGTGTATATCATGACCCACAGTCAGATACACCCTGTGAAGTGTAAAACACCCCCACTGTCCTCAGGAATATTAACACACTGACAGAGAACACAGATTAATATTAACACACTCACTGACACACTGTGTATATCATGACCCACAGTCAGATACACCCTGTGAAGTGTAAAACACCCCCACTGTCCTCAGTAATATTAACACACTGACAGAGAACACAGATTAATATTAACACACTCACTGACACACTGTGAAAATCATGACCCAGAGTCAGATACACCCTGTGAAGTGTAAAACACCCCCACTGTCCTCAGTAATATTAACACACTGACAGAGAACACAGATTAATATTAACACACTCACTGACACACTGTGTATATCATGACCCAGAGTCAGATACACCCTGTGAAGTGTAAAACACCCCCACTGTCCTCAGTCATATTAACACACTGACAGAGAACACAGATTAATATTAACACACTCACTGACACACTGTGTATATCATGACCCACAGTCAGATAAACCCTGTGAAGTGTAAAACACCCCCACTGTCCTCAGCAATATTAACACACTGACAGAGAACACAGATTAATATTAACACACTCACTGACACACTGTGTATATCATGACCCACAGTCAGATAAACCCTGTGAAGTGTAAAACACCCCCACTGTCCTCAGCAATATTAACACACTGACAGAGAACACAGATTAATATTAACACACTCACTGACACACTGTGTATATCATGACCCACAGTCAGATACACAATGTGAAGTGTAAAACACCCCCACTGTCCTCAGCAATATTAACACACTGACAGAGAACACAGATTAATATTAACACACTCACTGACACACTGTGTATATCATGATCCACAGTCAGATACACCCTGTGAAGTGTAAAACACCCCCACTGTCCTCAGTAATATTAACACACTGACAGAGAACACAGATTAATATTAACACACTCACTGACACACTGTGTACATCATGACCCACAGTCAGATACACCCTGTGAAGTGTAAAACATCCCCACTGTCCTCAGGAATATTAACACACTGACAGAGAACACAGATTAATATTAACACACTCACTGACACACTGTGTATATCATGACCCACAGTCAGATACACCCTGTGAAGTGTAAAACACCCCCACTGTCCTCAGGAATATTAACACACTGACAGAGAACACAGATTAATATTAACACACTCACTGACACACTGTGTATATCATGACCCACAGTCAGATACACCCTGTGAAGTGTAAAACACCCCCACTGTCCTCAGGAATATTAACACACTGACAGAGAACACAGATTAATATTAACACACTCACTGACACACTGTGTATATCATGACCCACAGTCAGATACACCCTGTGAAGTGTAAAACACCCCCACTGTCCTCAGTAATATTAACACACTGACAGAGAACACAGATTAATATTAACACACTCACTGACACACTGTGTATATCATGACCCAGAGTCAGATACACCCTGTGAAGTGTAAAACACCCCCACTGTCCTCAGTAATATTAACACACTGACAGAGAACACAGATTAATATTAACACACTCACTGACACACTGTGTATATCATGACCCACAGTCAGATACACCCTGTGCAGTGTAAAACACACCCACTGTCCTCAGTAATATTAACACCTGACAGAGAACACAGATTAATATTAACACACTCACTGACACAGTGTGTACATCATGACCCACAGTCAGAAAAACCCTGTGAAGTGTAAAACACCCCCACTGACCTCAGTAATATTAACACACTGACAGAGAACACAGATTAATATTGACACACTCACTGACACATTGTGTATGTCATGACTCACAGCCAGATAAAACCTGTGAAGTGTAAAACACCCCCACTGTCCTCAGGAATATTAACACACTGACAGAGAACACAGATTAATATTAACACACTCACTGACACAATGTGTAAATCATGACCCACAGTCAGATACATCCTGTGAAGTGTAAAACATGCCCACTGTCCTCAGGAATATTAACACACTGACAGAGAACACAGATTAATATTAACACACTCACTGACACACTGTGTATATCATGACCCACAGCCAGATACAACCGGTGAAGTGTAAAACACCCCCACTGTCCTCAGGAATATTAACACACTGACAGAGAACACAGATTAATTTAACACACTCACTGACACACTGTGTATATCATGACCCACAGTCAGATACACCCAGTGAAGTGTAAAACATCCCCAACGTCCTCACGAATATTAACACACTGACAGAGAACACAGATTAAAATTAACACACTCACTGACACACTGTGTACATCATGACCCACAGTCAGATACACCCTGTGAAGTGTAAAACACCCCCACTGTCCTCAGGAATATTAACACACTGACAGAGAACACAGATTAATATTAACACACTCACTGACACACTGTGTATATCATGACCCACAGTCAGATACACCCTGCGAAGTGTAAAACATCCCCACTGTCCTCAGGAATATTAACACACTGACAGAGAACACAGATTAATATTAACACATTCACTGACACACTGTGTATATCATGACCCACAGTCAGATACACCCTGTGAAGTGCAAAACACCCCCACTGTCCTCAGTAATATTAACACACTGACAGAGAACACAGATTAATATTAACACACTCATTGACACACTGTGTACATCATGACCCACAGTCAGATACACCCTGTGAAGTGTAAAACACCCCCACTGTCCTCAGCAATATTAACACACTGACAGAGAACACAGATTAATATTAACACACTCACTGATACACTGTGTATATCATGACCCACAGTCAGATAAACACTGTGAAGTGTAAAACACCCCCACTGTCCTCAGTAATATTAACACACTGACAGAGTACACAGATTAATATTAACACACTCACTGACACACTGTGTATATCATGACCCACAGTCAGATACACCCTGTGAAGAGTAAAACACCCCCACTGTCCTCAGTAATATTAACACACTGACAGAGAACACAGATTAATATTAACACACTCACTGACACACTGTGTATATCATGACCCACAGTCAGATACACCCTGTGAAGTGTAAAACACCCCCACTGTCCTCAGTAATATTAACACACTGACAGAGAACACAGATTAAAATTAAAACACTCACTGAAACACTGTGTACATCATGACCCACAGTCAGATACACCCTGTGAAGTGTAAAATACCCCCACTGTCCTCAGTAATATTAACACACTGACAGAGAACACAGATTAATATTAAAACACTCATTGACACACTGTGTACATCATGACCCAGAGTCAGATACACCCTGTGAAGTGTAAAACACCCCCACAGTCCTCAGGAATATTAACACACTGACAGAGAACACAGATTAATATTAACACACTCACTGACACACTGTGTACATAATGACACACAGTCAGATACACCCTGTGAAGTGTAAAACACCCCCACTGTCCTCAGCAATATTAACACACTGACAGAGAACACAGATTAATATTAACACACTCACTGATACACTGTGTATATCATGACCCACAGTCAGATAAACACTGTGAAGTGTAAAACACCCCCACTGTCCTCAGTAATATTAACACACTGACAGAGTACACAGATTAATATTAACACACTCACTGACACACTGTGTATATCATGACCCACAGTCAGATACACCCTGTGAAGAGTAAAACACCCCCACTGTCCTCAGTAATATTAACACACTGACAGAGAACACAGATTAATATTAACACACTCACTGACACACTGTGTATATCATGACCCACAGTCAGATACACCCTGTGAAGTGTAAAACACCCCCACTGTCCTCAGTAATATTAACACACTGACAGAGAACACAGATTAAAATTAAAACACTCACTGAAACACTGTGTACATCATGACCCACAGTCAGATACACCCTGTGAAGTGTAAAATACCCCCACTGTCCTCAGTAATATTAACACACTGACAGAGAACACAGATTAATATTAAAACACTCATTGACACACTGTGTACATCATGACCCAGAGTCAGATACACCCTGTGAAGTGTAAAACACCCCCACAGTCCTCAGGAATATTAACACACTGACAGAGAACACAGATTAATATTAACACACTCACTGACACACTGTGTACATAATGACACACAGTCAGATACACCCTGTGAAGTGTAAAACACCCCCACTGTCCTCAGCAATATTAACACACTGACAGAGTACACAGATTAATATTAACACACTCACTGACACACTGTGTATATCATGACCCACAGTCAGATACACCCTGTGAAGTGTAAAACACCCCCACTGTCCTCAGTAATATTAACACACTGACAGAGTACACAGATTAATATTAACACACTCACTGACACACTGTGTATATCATGACCCACAGTCAGATACACCCTGTGAAGTGTAAAACACCCCCACTGTCCTCAGGAATATTAACACACTGACAGAGAACACAGATTAATATTAACACACTCACTGACACACTGTGTATATCATGATCCACAGTCAGATACACCCTGTGAAGTGTAAAACACCCCCACTGTCCTCAGTAATATTAACACACTGACAGAGAACACAGATTAATATTAACACACTCACTGACACACTGTGTACATCATGACCCATAGTCAGATACACCCTGTGAAGTGTAAAACACCCCCACTGTCCTCAGGAATATTAACACACTGACAGAGAACACAGATTAATATTAACACACTCACTGACACACTGTGTATATCATGACCCACAGTCAGATACACCCTGTGAAGTGTAAAACACCCCCACTGTCCTCAGGAATATTAACACACTGACAGAGAACACAGATTAATATTAACACACTCACTGACACACTGTGTATATCATGACCCACAGTCAGATACACCCTGTGAAGTGTAAAACACCCCCACTGTCCTCAGGAATATTAACACACTGACAGAGAACACAGATTAATATTAACACACTCACTGACACACTGTGTATATCATGACCCACAGTCAGATACACCCTGTGAAGTGTAAAACACCCCCACTGTCCTCAGTAATATTAACACACTGACAGAGAACACAGATTAATATTAACACACTCACTGACACACTGTGAAAATCATGACCCAGAGTCAGATACACCCTGTGAAGTGTAAAACACCCCCACTGTCCTCAGTAATATTAACACACTGACAGAGAACACAGATTAATATTAACACACTCACTGACACACTGTGTATATCATGACCCACAGTCAGATACACCCTGTGAAGTGTAAAACACCCCCACTGTCCTCAGTAATATTAACACACTGACAGAGAACACAGATTAATATTAACACACTCACTGACACACTGTGTCTATCATGACCCACAGTCAGATACACCCTGTGAAGTGTAAAACACCCCCACTGTCCTCAGTCATATTAACACACTGACAGAGAACACAGATTAATATTAACACACTCACTGACACACTGTGTATATCATGACCCACAGTCAGATAAACCCTGTGAAGTGTAAAACACCCCCACTGTCCTCAGCAATATTAACACACTGACAGAGAACACAGATTAATATTAACACACTCACTGACACACTGTGTATATCATGACCCACAGTCAGATAAACCCTGTGAAGTGTAAAACACCCCCACTGTCCTCAGCAATATTAACACACTGACAGAGAACACAGATTAATATTAACACACTCACTGACACACTGTGTATATCATGACCCACAGTCAGATACACAATGTGAAGTGTAAAACACCCCCACTGTCCTCAGCAATATTAACACACTGACAGAGAACACAGATTAATATTAACACACTCACTGACACACTGTGTATATCATGATCCACAGTCAGATACACCCTGTGAAGTGTAAAACACCCCCACTGTCCTCAGTAATATTAACACACTGACAGAGAACACAGATTAATATTAACACACTCACTGACACACTGTGTACATCATGACCCACAGTCAGATACACCCTGTGAAGTGTAAAACATCCCCACTGTCCTCAGGAATATTAACACACTGACAGAGAACACAGATTAATATTAACACACTCACTGACACACTGTGTATATCATGACCCACAGTCAGATACACCCTGTGAAGTGTAAAACACCCCCACTGTCCTCAGGAATATTAACACACTGACAGAGAACACAGATTAATATTAACACACTCACTGACACACTGTGTATATCATGACCCACAGTCAGATACACCCTGTGAAGTGTAAAACACCCCCACTGTCCTCAGGAATATTAACACACTGACAGAGAACACAGATTAATATTAACACACTCACTGACACACTGTGTATATCATGACCCACAGTCAGATACACCCTGTGAAGTGTAAAACACCCCCACTGTCCTCAGTAATATTAACACACTGACAGAGAACACAGATTAATATTAACACACTCACTGACACACTGTGTATATCATGACCCAGAGTCAGATACACCCTGTGAAGTGTAAAACACCCCCACTGTCCTCAGTAATATTAACACACTGACAGAGAACACAGATTAATATTAACACACTCACTGACACACTGTGTATATCATGACCCACAGTCAGATACACCCTGTGCAGTGTAAAACACACCCACTGTCCTCAGTAATATTAACACCTGACAGAGAACACAGATTAATATTAACACACTCACTGACACAGTGTGTACATCATGACCCACAGTCAGAAAAACCCTGTGAAGTGTAAAACACCCCCACTGTCCTCAGTAATATTAACACACTGACAGAGAACACAGATTAATATTAACACACTCACTGACACACTGTGTATATCATGACTCACAGTCAGATAAACCCTGTGAAGTGTAAAACACCCCCACTGTCCTCAGTAATATTAACACACTGACAGAGAACACAGATTAATATTGACACACTCACTGACACATTGTGTATGTCATGACTCACAGCCAGATAAAACCTGTGAAGTGTAAAACACCCCCACTGTCCTCAGGAATATTAACACACTGACAGAGAACACAGATTAATATTAACACACTCACTGACACAATGTGTAAATCATGACCCACAGTCAGATACATCCTGTGAAGTGTAAAACATGCCCACTGTCCTCAGGAATATTAACACACTGACAGAGAACACAGATTAATATTAACACACTCACTGACACACTGTGTATATCATGACCCACAGCCAGATACACCCGGTGAAGTGTAAAACACCCCCACTGTCCTCAGGAATATTAACACACTGACAGAGAACACAGATTAATTTAACACACTCACTGACACACTGTGTATATCATGACCCACAGTCAGATACACCCAGTGAAGTGTAAAACATCCCCAACGTCCTCACGAATATTAACACACTGACAGAGAACACAGATTAAAATTAACACACTCACTGACACACTGTGTACATCATGACCCACAGTCAGATACACCCTGTGAAGTGTAAAACACCCCCACTGTCCTCAGGAATATTAACACACTGACAGAGAACACAGATTAATATTAACACACTCACTGACACACTGTGTATATCATGACCCACAGTCAGATACACCCTGCGAAGTGTAAAACATCCCCACTGTCCTCAGGAATATTAACACACTGACAGAGAACACAGATTAATATTAACACATTCACTGACACACTGTGTATATCATGACCCACAGTCAGATACACCCTGTGAAGTGCAAAACACCCCCACTGTCCTCAGTAATATTAACACACTGACAGAGAACACAGATTAATATTAACACACTCATTGACACACTGTGTACATCATGACCCACAGTCAGATACACCCTGTGAAGTGTAAAACACCCCCACTGTCCTCAGCAATATTAACACACTGACAGGGAACACAGATTAATATTAACACACTCACTGATACACTGTGTATATCATGACCCACAGTCAGATAAACACTGTGAAGTGTAAAACACCCCCACTGTCCTCAGTAATATTAACACACTGACAGAGTACACAGATTAATATTAACACACTCACTGACACACTGTGTATATCATGATCCACAGTCAGATACACCCTGTGAAGTGTAAAACATCCCCACTGTCCTCTGGAATATTAACACACTGACAGAGAACACAGATTAATATTAACACACTCACTGACACACTGTGTATATCATGACCCACAGTCAGATAAACTCTGTTAAGTGTAAAACACCCCCACTGTCCTCAGTAATATTAACACACTGACAGAGAACACAGATTAATATTAACACACTCACTGACACACTGTGTACATCATGACCCACAGTCAGATACACCCTGTGAAGTGTAAAACACCCCCACTGTCCTCAGGAATATTAACACACTGACAGAGAACACAGATTAATATTAACACACTCACTGACACACTGTGTATATCATGACCCACAGTCAGATACACCCTGTGAAGTGTAAAACACCCCCACTGTCCTCAGGAATATTAACACACTGACAGAGAACACAGATTAATATTAACACTCTCACTGACACATTGTGTATATCATGACCCACAGTCAGATACACCCTGTGAAGTGTAAAACACCCCCACTGTCCTCAGGAATATTAACACACTGACAGAGAACACAGATTAATATTAACACACGCACTGACACACTGTGTATATCATGACCCACAGTCAGATACACCCTGTGAAGTGTAAAACACCCCCACAGTCCTCAGGAATATTAACACACTGACAGAGAACACAGATTAATATTAAC
This sequence comes from Heterodontus francisci, assembly GCF_036365525.1. Lineage (NCBI taxonomy): Eukaryota > Metazoa > Chordata > Chondrichthyes > Heterodontiformes > Heterodontidae > Heterodontus > Heterodontus francisci. The sequence goes on from NW_027140533.1 coordinate 1,968,338, forward strand.
ACACTCACTGACACACTGTGTATATCATGACCCACAGTCAGATACACCCTGTGAAGTGTAAAACACCCCCACTGTCCTCAGTAATATTAACACACTGACAGAGAACACAGATTAATATTAACACAGTCACTGACACACTGTGTATATCATGACCCAGAGTCAGATACACCCTGTGAAGTGTAAAACACCCCCACTGTCCTCAGTAATATTAACACACTGACAGAGAACACAGATTAATATTAACACACTCACTGACACACTGTGTATATCATGACCCACAGTCAGATACACCCTGTGAAGTGTAAAACACCCCCACTGTTCTGAGTAATATTAGCACACTGACAGAGAACACAGATTAATATTAACACACTCACTGACACACTGTGTATATCATGACCCACTGTCAGATACACCCTGTGAAGTGTAAAACACCCCCACTGTCCTCAGTAATATTAACACACTGACAGAGAACACAGATTAATATTAACACACTCACTGACACACTGTGTATATCATCACCCACAGTCAGATAAACCCTGTGAAGTGTAAAACACCCCCACTGTCCTCAGTAATATGAACACACTGACAGAGAACACAGATTAATATTAACACACTCACTGACACACTGTGTATATCATGACTCACAGTCAGATAAACCCTGTGAAGTGTAAAACACCCCCACTGTCCTCAGTAATATTAACACGCTGACAGGGAACACAGATTAATATTAACACACTCACTGACACACTGTGTACATCATGACCCACAGTCAGATACACCCTGTGAAGTGTAAAACACCCCCACTGTCCTCAGTAATATTAACACACTGACAGAGAACACAGATTAATATTAACACACTCACTGACACACTGTGTACATCATGACCCACAGTCAGATAAACCCTGTGAAGTGTAAAACACCCCCACTGTCCTCAGTAATATTAACACACTGACAGAGAACACAGATTAATATTAACACACTCACTGACACACTGTGTACATCATGACCCACAGTCAGATAAACCCTGTGAAGTGTAAAACACCCCCACTGTCCTCAGGAATATTAACACACTGACAGAGAACACAGATTAATATTAACACACTCACTGACACACTGTGTATATCATGACCCACAGTCAGATACACCCTGTGAAGTGTAAAACACCCCCACTGTCCTCAGTAATATTAACACACTGACAGAGAACACAGATTAATATTAACACACTCACTGACACACTGTGTATATCATGACCCACAGTCAGATACACCCTGTGAAGTGTAAAACACCCCCACTGTCCTCAGGAATATTAACACACTGACAGAGAACACAGATTAATATTAACACACTCACTGACACACTGTGTATATCATGACCCACAGTCAGATACACCCTGTGAAGTGTAAAACACCCCCACTGTCCTCAGGAATATTAACACACTGACAGAGAACACAGATTAATATTAACACACTCACTGACACACTGTGTATATCATGACCCACAGTCAGATACACTCTGTGAAGTGTAAAACACCCCCACGGTCCTCAGTAATATTAACACACTGACAGAGAACACAGATTAATATTGACAGACTCACTGACACACTGTGTACATCATGACCCACAGTCAGATAAACCCTGTGAAGTGTAAAATACCACCCCTGTCCTCAGTAATATTAACACACTGACAGAGAACACAGATTAATATTAACACACTCACTGACACACTGTGTATATCATGACCCACAGTCAGATACACCCTGTGAAGTGTAAAACACCCCCACTGTCCTCAGTAATATTAACACACTGACAGAGAACACAGATTAATATTAACACACTCACTGACACACTGTGTATATCATGACCCACAGTCAGATACACCCTGTGAAGTGTAAAACACCCCCACTGTCCTCAGTAATATTAACACACTGACAGAGAACACAGATTAATATTAACACTCTCACTGACACACTGTGTATATCATGACCCACAGTCAGATACACCCTGTGAAGTGTAAAACATCCCCACTGTCCTCAGGAATATTAACACACTGACAGAGAACACAGATTAATATTAGCACACTCACTGACACACTGTGTATATCATGGCCCACAGTCAGATACACCCTGTGAAGTGTAAAACATCCCCACTGTCCTCTGGAATATTAACACACTGACAGAGAACACAGATTAATATTAACACACTCACTGACACACTGTGTATATCATGACCCACAGTCAGATACACCCTGTGAAGTGTAAAACACCCCCACTGTCCTCAGCAATATTAACACACTGACAGAGAACACAGATTAATATTAACACACTCACTGACACACTGTGTATATCATGACCCACAGTCAGATACACTCTGTGAAGTGTAAAACACCCCCACTGTCCTCAGTAATATTAACACACTGACAGAGAACACAGATTAATATTAACAGACTCACTGACACACTGTGTACATCATGACCCACAGTCAGATAAACCCTGTGAAGTGTAAAATACCCCCCCTGTCCTCAGTAATATTAACACACTGACAGAGAACACAGATTGATATTAACACACTCACTGACACACTGTGTATATCATGACCCACAGTCAGATACACCCTGTGAAGTGTAAAACACCCCCACTGTCCTCAGTAATATTAACACACTGACAGAGAACACAGATTAATATTAACACACTCAATGACACACTGTGTATATCATGACCCACATTCAGATACACCCTGTGAAGTGTAAAACACCCCCACTGTCCTCAGTAATATTAACACACTGACAGAGAACACAGATTAATATTAACACTCTCACTGACACACTGTGTATATCATGACCCACAGTCAGATACACCCTGTGAAGTGTAAAACATCCCCACTGTCCTCAGGAATATTAACACACTGACAGAGAACACAGATTAATATTAACACTCTCACTGACACACTGTGTATATCATGACCCACAGTCAGATACACCCGGTGAAGTGTAAAACACCCCCACTGACCTCAGGAATATTAACACACTGACAGAGTACACAGATTAATATTAACACACTCACTGACACACTGTGTATATCATGACCCACAGTCAGATACACCCTGTGAAGTGTAAAACACCCCCACTGTCCTCAGGAATATTAACACACTGACAGAGTACACAGATTAATATTAACACACTCACTGACACACTGTGTACATCATGACCCACAGTCAAATAAACCCTGTGAAGTGTAGAACACCCCCACTGTCCTCAGGAATATTAACACACTGACAGAGAACACAGATTAATATTAACACACTCACTGACACACTGTGTATATCATGACCCACAGTCAGATAAACCCTGTGAAGTGTAAAACAACCCCACTGTCCTCAGCAAAATTAACACACTGACAGAGAACACAGATTAATATTAACACACTCACTGACACACTGTGTACATCATGACCCACATTCAGATACACCCTGTGAAGTGTAAAACACCCCCACTGTCCTCAGTAATATTAACACACTGACAGAGAACACAGATTAATATTAACACACTCACTGACACACTGTGTATATCATGACCCACAGTCAGTTACACCCTGTGAAGTGTAAAACATCCCCACTGTCCTCAGTAATATTAACACATTGACAGAGAACACAGATTAATATTAACACACTCACTGACACACTGTGTATATCATGACCCACAGACAGATAAACCCTGTGAAGTGTAAAATACCCCCACTGTCCTCAGCAATATTAACACACTGACAGAGAACACAGATTAATATTAACACACTCACTGACACACTGTGTATATCATGATCCACAGTCAGATACACCCTGTGAAGTGTAAAACACCCCCACTGTCCTCAGTAATATTAACACACTGACAGAGAACACAGATTAATATTAACACACTCACTGACACACTGTGTATATCATGACCCACAGTCAGATACACCCTGTGAAGTGTAAAACACCCCCACTGTCCTCAGGAATATTAACACACTGACAGAGAACACAGATTAATATTAACACACTCACTGACACACTGTGTATATCATGACCCACAGTCAGATAAACCCTGTGAAGTGTAAAACACCCCCACTGTCCTCAGGAATATTAACACATTGACAGAGAACACAGATTAATATTAACACACTCACTGACACACTGTGTATATCATGACCCACAGTCAGATACACCCTGTGAAGTGTAAAACACCCCCACTGCACTCAGGAATATTAACACACTGACAGAGAACACAGATTAATATTAACACACTCACTGACACACTGTGTACATCATGACCCACAGTCAGATACACCCTGTGAAGTGTAAAACACCCCCACTGTCCTCAGGAATATTAACACACTGACAGAGAACACAGATTAATATTAACACACTCACTGACACACTGTGTACATCATGACCCACAGTCAGATAAACCCTGTGAATTGTAAAACACCCCCACTGTCCTCAGTAATATTAACACACTGACAGAGAACACAGATTAATATTAACACACTCACTGACACACTGTGTATATCATGACCCACAGTCAGATACATCCTGTGAAGTGTAAAACACCCCCACTGTCCTCAGTAATATTAACACACTGACAGAGAACACAGATTAATATTAACACACTCACTGACACACTGTGTATATCATGACCCACAGTCAGATACATCCTGTGAAGTGTAAAACACCCCCACTGTCCTCAGTAATATTAACACACTGACAGAGAACACAGATTAATATTAACACACTCACTGACACACTGTGTATATCATGACCCACAGTCAGATACACCCTGTGAAGTGTAAAACACCCCCACTTTCCTCAGTAATATTAACACACTGACAGAGAACACAGATTAATATTAACACACTCACTGACACACTGTGTACATCATGACACACAGTCAGATAAACCCTGTGAAGTGTAAAACACCCCCACTGTCCTCAGTAATATTAACACACTGACAGAGAACACAGATTCATATTAACAGTCTCACTGACACATTGTGTATATCATGACCCACAGTCAGATACACCCTGTGAAGTGTAAAACACCCCCACTGTCCTCAGGAATATTAACACACTGACAGAGAACACAGATTAATATTAACACACTCACTGACACACTGTGTACATCATGACCCACAGTCAGATACACCCTGTGAAGTGTAAAACACCCCCACTGTCCTCAGCAATATTAACACACTGACAGAGAACACAGATTAATATTAACACACTCACTGACACACTGTGTATATCATGACCCACAGTCAGATACACCCTGTGAAGTGTAAAACAACCCCACTGTCCTGAGGAATATTAACACACTGACAGAGAACACAGATTAATATTAACACACTCATTGACACACTGTGTATATCATGACCCACAGTCAGATACACCCTGTGAAGTGTAAAACACCCCCACTGTCCTGAGGAATATTAACACACTGACAGAGAACACAGATTAATATTAACACACTCACTGACACACTGTGTATATCATGACCCACAGTCAGATACACCCTGTGAAGTGTAAAACACCCCCACTGTCCTGAGGAATATTAACACACTGACAGTGAACACAGATTAATATTAACACACTCACTGACACACTGTGTACATCATGACCCACAGTCAGATACACCCTGTGAAGTGTAAAACACCCCCACTGTCCTCAGGAATATTAACACACTGACAGAGAACACAGATTAATATTAACACACTCACTGACACACTGTGTATATCATGACCCACAGTCAGATAAACCCCGTGAAGTGTAAAACACCCCCACTGTCCTCAGTAATATTAACACACTGACAGAGAACACAGATTAATATTAACACTCTCACTGACACACTGTGTATATCATGACCCACAGTCAGATACACCCTGTGAAGTGTAAAACATCCCCACTGTCCTCAGGAATATTAACACACTGACAGAGAACACAGATTAATATTAACACTCTCACTGACACACTGTGTATATCATGACCCACAGTCAGATACACCCGGTGAAGTGTAAAACACCCCCACTGACCTCAGGAATATTAACACACTGACAGAGTACACAGATTAATATTAACACACTCACTGACACACTGTGTATATCATGACCCACAGTCAGATACACCCTGTGAAGTGTAAAACACCCCCACTGTCCTCAGGAATATTAACACACTGACAGAGTACACAGATTAATATTAACACACTCACTGACACACTGTGTACATCATGACCCACAGTCAAATAAACCCTGTGAAGTGTAGAACACCCCCACTGTCCTCAGGAATATTAACACACTGACAGAGAACACAGATTAATATTAACACACTCACTGACACACTGTGTATATCATGACCCACAGTCAGATAAACCCTGTGAAGTGTAAAACAACCCCACTGTCCTCAGCAATATTAACACACTGACAGAGAACACAGATTAATATTAACACACTCACTGACACACTGTGTACATCATGACCCACATTCAGATACACCCTGTGAAGTGTAAAACACCCCCACTGTCCTCAGTAATATTAACACACTGACAGAGAACACAGATTAATATTAACACACTCACTGACACACTGTGTATATCATGACCCACAGTCAGTTACACCCTGTGAAGTGTAAAACATCCCCACTGTCCTCAGTAATATTAACACATTGACAGAGAACACAGATTAATATTAACACACTCACTGACACACTGTGTATATCATGACCCACAGACAGATAAACCCTGTGAAGTGTAAAATACCCCCACTGTCCTCAGCAATATTAACACACTGACAGAGAACACAGATTAATATTAACACACTCACTGACACACTGTGTATATCATGATCCACAGTCAGATACACCCTGTGAAGTGTAAAACACCCCCACTGTCCTCAGTAATATTAACACACTGACAGAGAACACAGATTAATATTAACACACTCACTGACACACTGTGTATATCATGACCCACAGTCAGATACACCCTGTGAAGTGTAAAACACCCCCACTGTCCTCAGGAATATTAACACAAAGACAGAGAACACAGATTAATATTAACACACTCACTGACACACTGTGTATATCATGACCCACAGTCAGATAAACCCTGTGAAGTGTAAAACACCCCCACTGTCCTCAGGAATATTAACACATTGACAGAGAACACAGATTAATATTAACACACTCACTGACACACTGTGTATATCATGACCCACAGTCAGATACACCCTGTGAAGTGTAAAACACCCCCACTGCACTCAGGAATATTAACACACTGACAGAGAACACAGATTAATATTAACACACTCACTGACACACTGTGTACATCATGACCCACAGTCAGATACACCCTGTGAAGTGTAAAACACCCCCACTGTCCTCAGGAATATTAACACACTGACAGAGAACACAGATTAATATTAACACACTCACTGACACACTGTGTACATCATGACCCACAGTCAGATAAACCCTGTGAATTGTAAAACACCCCCACTGTCCTCAGTAATATTAACACACTGACAGAGAACACAGATTAATATTAACACACTCACTGACACACTGTGTATATCATGACCCACAGTCAGATACATCCTGTGAAGTGTAAAACACCCCCACTGTCCTCAGTAATATTAACACACTGACAGAGAACACAGATTAATATTAACACACTCACTGACACACTGTGTATATCATGACCCACAGTCAGATACATCCTGTGAAGTGTAAAACACCCCCACTGTCCTCAGTAATATTAACACACTGACAGAGAACACAGATTAATATTAACACACTCACTGACACACTGTGTATATCATGACCCACAGTCAGATACACCCTGTGAAGTGTAAAACACCCCCACTTTCCTCAGTAATATTAACACACTGACAGAGAACACAGATTAATATTAACACACTCACTGACACACTGTGTACATCATGACACACAGTCAGATAAACCCTGTGAAGTGTAAAACACCCCCACTGTCCTCAGTAATATTAACACACTGACAGAGAACACAGATTCATATTAACAGTCTCACTGACACATTGTGTATATCATGACCCACAGTCAGATACACCCTGTGAAGTGTAAAACACCCCCACTGTCCTCAGGAATATTAACACACTGACAGAGAACACAGATTAATATTAACACACTCACTGACACACTGTGTACATCATGACCCACAGTCAGATACACCCTGTGAAGTGTAAAACACCCCCACTGTCCTCAGCAATATTAACACACTGACAGAGAACACAGATTAATATTAACACACTCACTGACACACTGTGTATATCATGACCCACAGTCAGATACACCCTGTGAAGTGTAAAACACCCCCACTGTCCTGAGGAATATTAACACACTGACAGAGAACACAGATTAATATTAACACACTCATTGACACACTGTGTATATCATGACCCACAGTCAGATACACCCTGTGAAGTGTAAAACACCCCCACTGTCCTGAGGAATATTAACACACTGACAGAGAACACAGATTAATATTAACACACTCACTGACACACTGTGTATATCATGACCCACAGTCAGATACACCCTGTGAAGTGTAAAACACCCCCACTGTCCTGAGGAATATTAACACACTGACAGTGAACACAGATTAATATTAACACACTCACTGACACACTGTGTACATCATGACCCACAGTCAGATACACCCTGTGAAGTGTAAAACACCCCCACTGTCCTCAGGAATATTAACACACTGACAGAGAACACAGATTAATATTAACACACTCACTGACACACTGTGTATATCATGACCCACAGTCAGATAAACCCCGTGAAGTGTAAAACACCCCCACTGTCCTCAGCAATATTAACACACTGACAGAGAACACAGATTAATAGTAACACACTCACTGACACACTGTGTATATCATGACCCACAGTCAGATACACCCTGTGAAGTGTAAAACACCCCCACTGTCCTCAGTAATATTAACACACTGACAGAGAACACAGATTAATATTAACACACTCACTGACACACTGTGTACATCATGACCCACAGTCAGATACACCCTGTGAAGTGTAAAACACCACCACTGTCCTCAGGAATATTAACACACTGACAGAGAACACAGATTAATATTAACACACTCACTGACACACTGTGTACATCATGACCCACAGTCAGATACACCCTGTGAAGTGTAAAACACCCCCACTGTCCACAGTAATATTAACACACTGACAGAGAACACAGATTAATATCAACATACTCACTGACACACTGTGCACATCATGACCCACAGTCAAATAAACCCTGTGAAGTGTAGAACACCCCCACTGTCCTCAGGAATATTAACACACTGACAGAGAACACAGATTAATATTAACACACTCACTGACACACTGTGTACATCATGACCCACAGTCAGATACACCCTGTGAAGTGTAAAACGTCCCCACTGCCCTCAGGAATATTAACACACTGACAGAGAACACAGATTAATATTAACACACTCACTGACACACTGTGTACATCATGACCCACAGTCAGATACACCCTGTGAAGTGTAAAACATCCCCACTGTCCTCAGTAATATTAACACACTGACAGAGAACACAGATTAATATTAACATACTCACTGACACACTGTGTACATCATGACCCACAGTCAGATACACCCTGTGAAGTGTAAAACACCCCCACTGTCCTCAGGAATATTAACACACTGACAGAGAACACAGATTAATATTAACACACTCACTGACAGACTGTGTACATCATGACCCACAGTCAGATACACCCTGTGAAGTGTAAAACACCCCCACTGTCCTCAGGAATATTAACACACTGACAGAGAACACAGATTAATATTAACACACTCACTGACACACTGTGTATATCATGACCCACAATCAGATACACCCTGTGAAGTGTAAAACACCCCCACTGTCCTCAGGAATATTAACACACTGACAGAGAACACAGATTAATATTAACACACTCACTGACACACTGTGTATATCATGACCCACAGTCAGATACACCCTGTGAAGTGTAAAACACCCCCACTGTCCTCAGTAATATTAACACACTGACAGAGAACACAGATGAATATTAACACACTCACTGACACACTGTGTATATCATGACCCACAGTCAGATACACCCTGTGAAGTGTAAAACACCCCCACTGTCCTGAGTAATATGAGCACACTGACAGAGAACACAGATTAATATTAACACACTCACTGACACACTGTGTACATCATGACCCACAGTCAGATACACCCTGTGAAGTGTAAAACACCCCCACTGTCCTCAGTAATATTAACACACTGACAGAGAACACAGATTAATATTAACACACTCACTGACACACTGTGTATATCATGACCCACAGTCAGATAAACCCTGTGAAGTGTAAAACACCCCCACTGTCCTCAGTAATATTAACACACTGACAGAGAACACAGATTAATATTAACACACTCACTGACACACTGTGCACATCATGACCCACAGTCAGATACACCCTGTGAAGTGCAAAACACCCCCACTGTCCTCAGGAATATTAACACACTGACAGAGAACACTGATTAATATTAACACACTCACTGACACACTGTGTATATCATGACCCACAGTCAGATACACCCTGTGAAGTGTAAAACACCCCCACTGTCCTCAGCAATATTAACACACTGACAGAGAACACAGATTAATATTAACACACTCACTGACACACTGTGTATATCATGACCCACAGTCAGATACACCCTGTGAAGTGTAAAACACCCCCACTGTCCTGAGGAATATTAACACACTGACAGAGAACACAGATTAATATTAACACACTCACTGACACACTGTGTATATCATGACCCACAGTCAGATACACCCTGTGAAGTGTAAAACACCCCCACTGTCCTCAGGAATATTAACACACTGACAGAGAACACAGATTAATATTAACACACTCACTGACACACTGTGTATATCATGACCCACAGTCAGATACACCCTGTGAAGTGTAAAACACCCCCACTGTCCTCAGGAATATTAACACACTGACAGAGAACACAGATTAATATTAACACACTCACTGACACACTGTGTATATCATGACCCACAGTCAGATACACTCTGTGAAGTGTAAAACACCCCCACGGTCCTCAGTAATATTAACACACTGACAGAGAACACAGATTAATATTGACAGACTCACTGACACACTGTGTACATCATGACCCACAGTCAGATAAACCCTGTGAAGTGTAAAATACCCCCCCTGTCCTCAGTAATATTAACACACTGACAGAGAACACAGATTAATATTAACACACTCACTGACACACTGTGTATATAATGACCCACAGTCAGATACACCCTGTGAAGTGTAAAACACCCCCACTGTCCTCAGTAATATTAACACACTGACAGAGAACACAGATTAATATTAACACACTCACTGACACACTGTGTATATCATGACCCACAGTCAGATACACCCTGTGAAGTGTAAAACACCCCCACTGTCCTCAGTAATATTAACACACTGACAGAGAACACAGATTAATATTAACACTCTCACTGACACACTGTGTATATCATGACCCACAGTCAGATACACCCTGTGAAGTGTAAAACATCCCCACTGTCCTCAGGAATATTAACACACTGACAGAGAACACAGATTAATATTAGCACACTCACTGACACACTGTGTATATCATGGCCCACAGTCAGATACACCCTGTGAAGTGTAAAACATCCCCACTGTCCTCTGGAATATTAACACACTGACAGAGAACACAGATTAATATTAACACACTCACTGACACACTGTGTATATCATGACCCACAGTCAGATACACCCTGTGAAGTGTAAAACACCCCCACTGTCCTCAGCAATATTAACACACTGACAGAGAACACAGATTAATATTAACACACTCACTGACACACTGTGTATATCATGACCCACAGTCAGATACACTCTGTGAAGTGTAAAACACCCCCACTGTCCTCAGTAATATTAACACACTGACAGAGAACACAGATTAATATTAACAGACTCACTGACACACTGTGTACATCATGACCCACAGTCAGATAAACCCTGTGAAGTGTAAAATACCCCCCCTGTCCTCAGTAATATTAACACACTGACAGAGAACACAGATTGATATTAACACACTCACTGACACACTGTGTATATCATGACCCACAGTCAGATACACCCTGTAAAGTGTAAAACACCCCCACTGTCCTCAGTAATATTAACACACTGACAGAGAACACAGATTAATATTAACACACTCACTGACACACTGTGTATATCATGACCCACAGTCAGATACACCCTGTGAAGTGTAAAACACCCCCACTGTCCTGAGGAATATTAACACACTGACAGTGAACACAGATTAATATTAACACACTCACTGACACACTGTGTACATCATGACCCACAGTCAGATACACCCTGTGAAGTGTAAAACACCCCCACTGTCCTCAGGAATATTAACACACTGACAGAGAACACAGATTAATATTAACACACTCACTGACACACTGTGTATATCATGACCCACAGTCAGATAAACCCCGTGAAGTGTAAAACACCCCCACTGTCCTCAGCAATATTAACACACTGACAGAGAACACAGATTAATAGTAACACACTCACTGACACACTGTGTATATCATGACCCACAGTCAGATACACCCTGTGAAGTGTAAAACACCCCCACTGTCCTCAGTAATATTAACACACTGACAGAGAACACAGATTAATATTAACACACTCACTGACACACTGTGTACATCATGACCCACAGTCAGATACACCCTGTGAAGTGTAAAACACCCCCACTGTCCTCAGGAATATTAACACACTGACAGAGAACACAGATTAATATTAACACACTCACTGACACACTGTGTACATCATGACCCACAGTCAGATACACCCTGTGAAGTGTAAAACACCCCCACTGTCCACAGTAATATTAACACACTGACAGAGAACACAGATTAATATCAACATACTCACTGACACACTGTGCACATCATGACCCACAGTCAAATAAACCCTGTGAAGTGTAGAACACCCCCACTGTCCTCAGGAATATTAACACACTGACAGAGAACACAGATTAATATTAACACACTCACTGACACACTGTGTACATCATGACCCACAGTCAGATACACCCTGTGAAGTGTAAAACGTCCCCACTGCCCTCAGGAATATTAACACACTGACAGAGAACACAGATTAATATTAACACACTCACTGACACACTGTGTACATCATGACCCACAGTCAGATACACCCTGTGAAGTGTAAAACATCCCCACTGTCCTCAGTAATATTAACACACTGACAGAGAACACAGATTAATATTAACATACTCACTGACACACTGTGTACATCATGACCCACAGTCAGATACACCCTGTGAAGTGTAAAACACCCCCACTGTCCTCAGGAATATTAACACACTGACAGAGAACACAGATTAATATTAACACACTCACTGACAGACTGTGTACATCATGACCCACAGTCAGATACACCCTGTGAAGTGTAAAACACCCCCACTGTCCTCAGGAATATTAACACACTGACAGAGAACACAGATTAATATTAACACACTCACTGACACACTGTGTATATCATGACCCACAATCAGATACACCCTGTGAAGTGTAAAACACCCCCACTGTCCTCAGGAATATTAACACACTGACAGAGAACACAGATTAATATTAACACACTCACTGACACACTGTGTATATCATGACCCACAGTCAGATACACCCTGTGAAGTGTAAAACACCCCCACTGTCCTCAGTAATATTAACACACTGACAGAGAACACAGATGAATATTAACACACTCACTGACACACTGTGTATATCATGACCCACAGTCAGATACACCCTGTGAAGTGTAAAACACCCCCACTGTCCTGAGTAATATGAGCACACTGACAGAGAACACAGATTAATATTAACACACTCACTGACACACTGTGTACATCATGACCCACAGTCAGATACACCCTGTGAAGTGTAAAACACCCCCACTGTCCTCAGTAATATTAACACACTGACAGAGAACACAGATTAATATTAACACACTCACTGACACACTGTGTATATCATGACCCACAGTCAGATAAACCCTGTGAAGTGTAAAACACCCCCACTGTCCTCAGTAATATTAACACACTGACAGAGAACACAGATTAATATTAACACACTCACTGACACACTGTGCACATCATGACCCACAGTCAGATACACCCTGTGAAGTGCAAAACACCCCCACTGTCCTCAGGAATATTAACACACTGACAGAGAACACTGATTAATATTAACACACTCACTGACACACTGTGTATATCATGACCCACAGTCAGATACACCCTGTGAAGTGTAAAACACCCCCACTGTCCTCAGCAATATTAACACACTGACAGAGAACACAGATTAATATTAACACACTCACTGACACACTGTGTATATCATGACCCACAGTCAGATACACCCTGTGAAGTGTAAAACACCCCCACTGTCCTGAGGAATATTAACACACTGACAGAGAACACAGATTAATATTAACACACTCACTGACACACTGTGTATATCATGACCCACAGTCAGATACACCCTGTGAAGTGTAAAACACCCCCACTGTCCTCAGGAATATTAACACACTGACAGAGAACACAGATTAATATTAACACACTCACTGACACACTGTGTATATCATGACCCACAGTCAGATACACCCTGTGAAGTGTAAAACACCCCCACTGTCCTCAGGAATATTAACACACTGACAGAGAACACAGATTAATATTAACACACTCACTGACACACTGTGTATATCATGACCCACAGTCAGATACACTCTGTGAAGTGTAAAACACCCCCACGGTCCTCAGTAATATTAACACACTGACAGAGAACACAGATTAATATTGACAGACTCACTGACACACTGTGTACATCATGACCCACAGTCAGATAAACCCTGTGAAGTGTAAAATACCCCCCCTGTCCTCAGTAATATTAACACACTGACAGAGAACACAGATTAATATTAACACACTCACTGACACACTGTGTATATCATGACCCACAGTCAGATACACCCTGTGAAGTGTAAAACACCCCCACTGTCCTCAGTAATATTAACACACTGACAGAGAACACAGATTAATATTAACACACTCACTGACACACTGTGTATATCATGACCCACAGTCAGATACACCCTGTGAAGTGTAAAACACCCCCACTGTCCTCAGTAATATTAACACACTGACAGAGAACACAGATTAATATTAACACTCTCACTGACACACTGTGTATATCATGACCCACAGTCAGATACACCCTGTGAAGTGTAAAACATCCCCACTGTCCTCAGGAATATTAACACACTGACAGAGAACACAGATTAATATTAGCACACTCACTGACACACTGTGTATATCATGGCCCACAGTCAGATACACCCTGTGAAGTGTAAAACATCCCCACTGTCCTCTGGAATATTAACACACTGACAGAGAACACAGATTAATATTAACACACTCACTGACACACTGTGTATATCATGACCCACAGTCAGATACACCCTGTGAAGTGTAAAACACCCCCACTGTCCTCAGCAATATTAACACACTGACAGAGAACACAGATTAATATTAACACACTCACTGACACACTGTGTATATCATGACCCACAGTCAGATACACTCTGTGAAGTGTAAAACACCCCCACTGTCCTCAGTAATATTAACACACTGACAGAGAACACAGATTAATATTAACAGACTCACTGACACACTGTGTACATCATGACCCACAGTCAGATAAACCCTGTGAAGTGTAAAATACCCCCCCTGTCCTCAGTAATATTAACACACTGACAGAGAACACAGATTGATATTAACACACTCACTGACACACTGTGTATATCATGACCCACAGTCAGATACACCCTGTAAAGTGTAAAACACCCCCACTGTCCTCAGTAATATTAACACACTGACAGAGAACACAGATTAATATTAACACACTCAATGACACACTGTGTATATCATGACCCACATTCAGATACACCCTGTGAAGTGTAAAACACCCCCACTGTCCTCAGTAATATTAACACACTGACAGAGAACACAGATTAATATTAACACTCTCACTGACACACTGTGTATATCATGACCCACAGTCAGATACACCCTGTGAAGTGTAAAACATCCCCACTGTCCTCAGGAATATTAACACACTGACAGAGAACACAGATTAATATTAACACTCTCACTGACACACTGTGTATATCATGACCCACAGTCAGATACACCCGGTGAAGTGTAAAACACCCCCACTGACCTCAGGAATATTAACACACTGACAGAGTACACAGATTAATATTAACACACTCACTGACACACTGTGTATATCATGACCCACAGTCAGATACACCCTGTGAAGTGTAAAACACCCCCACTGTCCTCAGGAATATTAACACACTGACAGAGTACACAGATTAATAATAACACACTCACTGACACACTGTGTACATCATGACCCACAGTCAAATAAACCCTGTGAAGTGTAGAACACCCCCACTGTCCTCAGGAATATTAACACACTGACAGAGAACACAGATTAATATTAACACACTCACTGACACACTGTGTATATCATGACCCACAGTCAGATAAACCCTGTGAAGTGTAAAACACCCCCACTGTCCTCAGCAATATTAACACACTGACAGAGAACACAGATTAATATTAACACACTCACTGACACACTGTGTACATCATGACCCACAGTCAGATACACCCTGTGAAGTGTAAAACACCCCCACTGTCCTCAGTAATATTAACACACTGACAGAGAACACAGATTAATATTAACACACTCACTGACACACTGTGTATATCATGACCACAGTCAGTTACACCCTGTGAAGTGTAAAACATCCCCACTGTCCTCAGTAATATTAACACATTGACAGAGAACACAGATTAATATTAACACACTCACTGACACACTGTGTATATCATGACCCACAGACAGATAAACCCTGTGAAGTGTAAAATACCCCCACTGTCCTCAGCAATATTAACACACTGACAGAGAACACAGATTAATATTAACACACTCACTGACACACTGTGTATATCATGATCCACAGTCAGATACACCCTGTGAAGTGTAAAACACCCCCACTGTCCTCAGTAATATTAACACACTGACAGAGAACACAGATTAATATTAACACACTCACTGACACACTGTGTATATCATGACCCACAGTCAGATACACCCTGTGAAGTGTAAAACACCCCCACTGTCCTCAGGAATATTAACACACTGACAGAGAACACAGATTAATATTAACACACTCACTGACACACTGTGTATATCATGACCCACAGTCAGATAAACCCTGTGAAGTGTAAAACACCCCCACTGTCCTCAAGAATATTAACACATTGACAGAGAACACAGATTAATATTAACACACTCACTGACACACTGTGTATATCATGACCCACAGTCAGATACACCCTGTGAAGTGTAAAACACCCCCACTGTCCTCAGGAATATTAACACACTGACAGAGAACACAGATTAATATTAACACACTCACTGACACACTGTGTACATCATGACCCACAGTCAGATACACCCTGTGAAGTGTAAAACACCCCCACTGTCCTCAGGAATATTAACACACTGACAGAGAACACAGATTAATATTAACACACTCACTGACACACTGTGTACATCATGACCCACAGTCAGATACACCCTGTGAATTGTAAAACACCCCCACTGTCCTCAGTAATATTAACACACTGAGAGAGAACACAGATTAATATTAACACACTCACTGACACACTGTGTATATCATGACCCACAGTCAGATACATTCTGTGAAGTGTAAAACACCCCCACTGTCCTCAGTAATATTAACACACTGACAGAGAACACAGATTAATATTAACACACTCACTGACACACTGTGTATATCATGACCCACAGTCAGATACATCCTGTGAAGTGTAAAACACCCCCACTGTCCTCAGTAATATTAACACACTGACAGAGAACACAGATTAATATTAACACACTCACTGACACACTGTGTATATCATGACCCACAGTCAGATACACCCTGTGAAGTGTAAAACACCCCCACTTTCCTCAGTAATATTAACACACTGACAGAGAACACAGATTAATATTAACACACTCACTGACACACTGTGTACATCATGACACACAGTCAGATAAACCCTGTGAAGTGTAAAACACCCCCACTGTCCTCAGTAATATTAACACACTGACAGAGAACACAGATTCATATTAACAGTCTCACTGACACATTGTGTATATCATGACCCACAGTCAGATACACCCTGTGAAGTGTAAAACACCCCCACTGTCCTCAGGAATATTAACACACTGACAGAGAACACAGATTAATATTAACACACTCACTGACACACTGTGTACATCATGACCCACAGTCAGATACACCCTGTGAAGTGTAAAACACCCCCACTGTCCTCAGCAATATTAACACACTGACAGAGAACACAGATTAATATTAACACACTCACTGACACACTGTGTATATCATGACCCACAGTCAGATACACCCTGTGAAGTGTAAAACACCCCCACTGTCCTGAGGAATATTAACACACTGACAGAGAACACAGATAAATATTAACACACTCATTGACACACTGTGTATATCATGACCCACAGTCAGATACACCCTGTGAAGTGTAAAACACCCCCACTGTCCTGAGGAATATTAACACACTGACAGAGAACACAGATTAATATTAACACACTCACTGACACACTGTGTATATCATGACCCACAGTCAGATACACCCTGTGAAGTGTAAAACACCCCCACTGTCCTGAGGAATATTAACACACTGACAGTGAACACAGATTAATATTAACACACTCACTGACACACTGTGTACATCATGACCCACAGTCAGATACACCCTGTGAAGTGTAAAACACCCCCACTGTCCTCAGGAATATTAACACACTGACAGAGAACACAGATTAATATTAACACACTCACTGACACACTGTGTATATCATGACCCACAGTCAGATACACCCTGTGAAGTGTAAAACACCCCCACTGTCCTCAGTAATATTAACACACTGACAGAGAACACAGATTAATATTAACACACTCACTGACACACTGTGTACATCATGACCCACAGTCAGATACACCCTGTGAAGTGTAAAACACCCCCACTGTCCTCAGTAATATTAACACACTGACAGAGAACACAGATTAATATTAACACACTCACTGACACACTGTGTACATCATGACCCACAGTCAGATACACCCTGTGAAGTGTAAAACACCCCCACTGTCCTCAGGAATATTAACACACTGACAGAGAACACAGATTAATATTAACACACTCACTGACACACTGTGTATATCATGACCCACAGTCAGATACACCCTGTGAAGTGTAAAACACCCCCACTGTCCTCAGTAATATTAACACACTGACAGAGAACACAGATTAATATTAACATACTCACTGACACACTGTGTACATCATGACCCACAGTCAGATACACCCTGTGAAGTGTAAAACACCCCCACTGTCCTCAGTAATATTAACACACTGACAGAGAACACAGATTAATATTAACACACTCACTGACACACTGTGTATATCATGACCCACAGTCAGATACACCCTGTGAAGTGTAAAACACCCCCACTGTCCTCAGGAATATTAACACACTGACAGAGAACACAGATTAATATTAACACACTCACTGACACACTGTGTACATCATGACCCACAGTCAGATACACCCTGTGAAGTGTAAAACACCCCCACTGTCCACAGTAATATTAACACACTGACAGAGAACACAGATTAATATCAACATACTCACTGACACACTGTGCACATCATGACCCACAGTCAAATAAACCCTGTGAAGAGTAGAACACCCCCACTGTCCTCAGGAATATTAACACACTGACAGAGAACACAGATTAATATTAACACACTCACTGACACACTGTGTACATCATGACCCACAGTCAGATACACCCTGTGAAGTGTAAAACGTCCCCACTGCCCTCAGGAATATTAACACACTGACAGAGAACACAGATTAATATTAACACACTCACTGACACACTGTGTACATCATGACCCACAATCAGATACACCCTGTGAAGTGTAAAACATCCCCACTGTCCTCAGTAATATTAACACACTGACAGAGAACACAGATTAATATTAACATACTCACTGACACCCTGTGTACATCATGACCCACAGTCAGATACACCCTGTGAAGTGTAAAACACCCCCACTGTCCTCAGGAATATTAACACACTGACAGAGAACACAGATTAATATTAACACACTCACTGACAGACTGTGTACATCATGACCCACAGTCAGATACACCCTGTGAAGTGTAAAACACCCCCACTGTCCTCAGGAATATTAACACACTGACAGAGAACACAGATTAATATTAACACACTCACTGACACACTGTGTATATCATGACCCACAATCAGATACACCCTGTGAAGTGTAAAACACCCCCACTGTCCTCAGGAATATTAACACACTGACAGAGAACACAGATTAATATTAACACACTCACTGACACACTGTGTATATCATGACCCACAGTCAGATACACCCTGTGAAGTGCAAAACACCCCCACTGTCCTGAGTAATATGAGCACACTGACAGAGAACACAGATTAATATTAACACACTCACTGACACACTGTGTACATCATGACCCACAGTCAGATACACCCTGTGAAGTGTAAAACACCCCCACTGTCCTCAGTAATATTAACACACTGACAGAGAACACAGATTAATATTAACACACTCACTGACACACTGTGTATATCATGACCCACAGTCAGATAAACCCTGTGAAGTGTAAAACACCCCCACTGTCCTCAGTAATATTAACACACTGACAGAGAACACAGATTAATATTAACACACTCACTGACACACTGTGCACATCATGACCCACAGTCAGATACACCCTGTGAAGTGCAAAACACCCCCACTGTCCTCAGGAATATTAACACACTGACAGAGAACACTGATTAATATTAACACACTCACTGACACACTGTGTATATCATGACCCACAGTCAGATACACCCTGTGAAGTGTAAAACACCCCCACTGTCCTCAGCAATATTAACACACTGACAGAGAACACAGATTAATATTAACACACTCACTGACACACTGTGTATATCATGACCCACAGTCAGATACACCCTGTGAAGTGTAAAACACCTCCACTGTCCTGAGGAATATTAACACACTGACAGAGAACACAGATTAATATTAACACACTCATTGAATCACTGTGTATATCATGACCCACAGTCAGATACACCCTGTGAAGTGTAAAACACCCCCACTGTCCTGAGGAATATTAACACACTGACAGAGAACACAGATTAATATTAACACACTCACTGACACACTGTGTATATCATGACCCACAGTCAGATACACCCTGTGAAGTGTAAAACACCCCCACTGTCCTGAGGAATATTAACACACTGACAGTGAACACAGATTAATATTAACACACTCACTGACACACTGTGTACATCATGACCCACAGTCAGATACACCCTGTGAAGTGTAAAACACCCCCACTGTCCTCAGGAATATTAACACACTGACAGAGAACACAGATTAATATTAACACACTCACTGACACACTGTGTATATCATGACCCACAGTCAGATAAACCCCGTGAAGTGTAAAACACCCCCACTGTCTTCAGCAATATTAACACACTGACAGAGAACACAGATTAATAGTAACACACTCACTGACACACTGTGTATATCATGACCCACAGTCAGATACACCCTGTGAAGTGTAAAACACCCCCACTGTCCTCAGTAATATTAACACACTGACAGAGAACACAGATTAATATTAACACACTCACTGACACACTGTGTACATCATGACCCACAGTCAGATACACCCTGTGAAGTGTAAAACACCCCCACTGTCCTCAGTAATATTAACACACTGACAGAGAACACAGATTAATATTAACATACTCACTGACACACTGTGTACATCATGACCCACAGTCAGATACACCCTGTGAAGTGTAAAACACCCCCACTGTCCTCAGTAATATTAACACACTGACAGAGAACACAGATTAATATTAACACACTCACTGACACACTGTGTATATCATGACCCACAGTCAGATACACCCTGTGAAGTGTAAAACACCCCCACTGTCCTCAGGAATATTAACACACTGACAGAGAACACAGATTAATATTAACACACTCACTGACACACTGTGTATATCATGACCCACAGTCAGATAAACCCCGTGAAGTGTAAAACAACCCCACTGTCCTCAGCAATATTAACACACTGACAGAGAACACAGATTAATAGTAACACACTCACTGACACACTGAGTATATCATGACCCACAGTCAGATACACCCTGTGAAGTGTAAAACAACCCCACTGTCCTCAGTAATATTAACACATTGACAGAGAACACAGATTAATATTAACACACTCACTGACACACTGTGTACATCATGACCCACAGTCAGATACACCCTGTGAAGTGTAAAACACCCCCACTGTCCTCAGTAATATTAACACACTGACAGAGAACACAGATTAATATTAACATACTCACTGACACACTGTGTACATCATGACCCACAGTCAGATACACCCTGTGAAGTGTAAAACACCCCCACTGTCCTCAGTAATATTAACACACTGACAGAGAACACAGATTAATATTAACACACTCACTGACACACTGTGTATATCATGACCCACAGTCAGATACACCCTGTGAAGTGTAAAACACCCCCAATGTCCTCAGTAATATTAACACACTGACAGAGAACACAGATTAATATTAACACACTCACTGACACACTGTGTACATCATGACCCACAGTCAGATACACCCTGTGAAGTGTAAAACACCCCCACTGTCCACAGTAATATTAACACACTGACAGAGAACACAGATTAATATCAACATACTCACTGACACACTGTGCACATCATGACCCACAGTCAAATAAACCCTGTGAAGTGTAGAACACGCCCACTGTCCTCAGGAATATTAACACACTGACAGAGAACACAGATTAATATTAACACACCCACTGACACACTGTGTACATCATGACCCACAGTCAGATACACCCTGTGAAGTGTAAAACGTCCCCACTGCCCTCAGGAATATTAACACACTGACAGAGAACACAGATTAATATTAACACACTCACTGACACACTGTGTACATCATGACCCACAGTCAGATACACCCTGTGAAGTGTAAAACATCCCCACTGTCCTCAGTAATATTAACACACTGACAGAGAACACAGATTAATATTAACATACTCACTGACACACTGTGTACATCATGACCCACAGTCAGATACACCCTGTGAAGTGTAAAACACCCCCACTGTCCTCAGGAATATTAACACACTGACAGAGAACACAGATTAATATTAACACACTCACTGACAGACTGTGTACATCATGACCCACAGTCAGATACACCCTGTGAAGTGTAAAACACCCCCACTGTCCTCAGGAATATTAACACACTGACAGAGAACACAGATTAATATTAACACACTCACTGACACACTGTGCACATCATGACCCACAGTCAGATACACCCTGTGAAGTGTAAAACATCCCCACTGCCCTCAGGAATATTAACACACTGACAGAGAACACAGATTAATATTAACACACTCACTGACACACTGTCTACATCATGACCCACAGTCAGATACACCCTGTGAAGTGTAAAACACCCCCACTGTCCTCAGGAATATTAACACACTGACAGAGAACACAGATTAATATTAACACACTCACTGACACACTGTGTATATCATGACCCACAGTCAGATACACCCTGTGAAGTGTAAAACACCCCCACTGTCCTCAGGAATATTAACACACTGACAGAGAACACAGATTAATATTAACACACTCACTGACACACTGTGTATATCATGACCCACAGTCAGATACACCCTGTGAAGTGTAAAACACCCCCACTGTCCTCAGTAATATTAACACACTGACAGAGAACACAGATGAATATTAACACAATCACTGACACACTGTGTATATCATGACCCACAGTCAGATACACCCTGTGAAGTGTAAAACACCCCCACTGTCCTGAGTAATATGAGCACACTGACAGAGAACACAGATTAATATTAACACACTCACTGACACACTGTGTACATCATGACCCACAGTCAGATACACCCTGTGAAGTGTAAAACACCCCCACTGTCCTCAGTAATATTAACACACTGACAGAGAACACAGATTAATATTAACACACTCACTGACACACTGTGCACATCATGACCCACAGTCAGATACACCCTGTGAAGTGCAAAACACCCCCACTGTCCTCAGGAATATTAACACACTGACAGAGAACACTGATTAATATTAACACACTCACTGACACACTGTGTATATCATGACCCACAGTCAGATACACCCTGTGAAGTGTAAAACACCCCCACTGTCCTCAGTAATATTAACACACTGACAGAGAACACAGATTAATATTAACAGACTCACTGACACACTGTGTATATCATGACCCACAGTCAGATACACCCTGTGAAGTGTAAAACACCTCCACTGTCCTCAGTAATATTAACACACTGACAGAGAACACAGATTAATATTAACACACTCACTGACACACTGTGTATATCATGACCCACAGTCAGATAAACCCTGTGAAGTGTAAAACACCCCCACTGTCCTCAGTAATATTAACACACTGACAGAGAACACAGATTAATATTAACACACTCACTGACACACTGTGTACATCATGACCCACAGTCAGATACACCCTGTGAAGTGTAAAACACCCCCACTGTCCTCAGTAATATTAACACACTGACAGTGAACACAGATTAATATTAACACACTCACTGACACACTGTGTATATCATGACCCACAGTCAGATACACCCTGTGAAGTGTAAAACACCCCCACTGTCCTCAGTAATATTAACACACTGACAGAGAACACAGATTAATATTAACACACTCACTGACACACTGTGTATATCATGACCCACAGTCAGATACACCCTGTGAAGTGTAAAACACCCCCACTGTCCTCAGTAATATTAACACACTGACAGAGAACACAGATTAATATTAACACACTCACTGACACACTGTGTACATCATGACCCACAGTCAGATACACCCTGTGAAGTGTAAAACACCCCCACTGTCCTCAGTAATATTAACACACTGACAGAGAACACAGATTAATATTAACACACTCACTGACACACTGTGTACATCATGACCCACAGTCAGTTACACCCTGTGAAGTGTAAAACACCCCCACTGTCCTCAGTAATATTAACACACTGACAGAGAACACAGATTAATATTAACACACTCACTGACACACTGTGCACATCATGACCCACAGTCAGATAAACCCTGTGAAGTGTAAAACACCCCCACTGTCCTCAGTAATATTAACACACTGAGAGAGAACACAGATTAATATTAACACACTCACTGACACACTGTGTACATCATGACCCACAGTCAGATAAACCCTGTGAAGTGTAAAACACCCCCACTGTCCTCAGGAATATTAACACACTGACAGAGAACACAGATTAATATTAACACACTCACTGACACACTGTGTACATCATGACCCACAGTCAGATAAACCCTGTGAAGTGTAAAACACCCCCACTGTCCTGAGTAATATTAGCACACTGACAGAGAACACAGATTAATATTAACACATTCACTGACACACTGTGTATATCATGACCCACAGTCAGATACACACTGTGAAGTGTAAAACACCCCCACTGTCCTCAGTAATATTAACACACTGACAGAGAACACAGATTAATATTAACACACTTACTGACACACTGTGTATATCATGACCCACAGTCAGATACACCCTGTGAAGTGTAAAACACCCCCACTGTCCTCAGGAATATTAACACACTGACAGAGAACACAGATTAATATTAACACACTCACTGACACACTGTGTACATCATGACCCATAGTCAGATACACCCTGTGAAGTGTAAAACACCCCCACTGTCCTCAGGAATATTAACACACTGACAGAGAACACAGATTAATATTAACACACTCACTGACACACTGTGTATATCATGACCCACAGTCAGATACACCCTGTGAAGTGTAAAACACCCCCACTGTCCTCAGTAATATTAACACACTGACAGAGAACACAGATTAATATTAACACACTCACTGACACACTGTGTATATCATGACCCACAGTCAGATAAACCCTGTGAAGTGTAAAACACCCCCACTGTCCTGAGTAATATTAGCACACTGACAGAGAACACAGATTAATATTAACACACTCACTGACACACTGTGTACATCATGACCCACAGTCAGATAAACCCTGTGAAGTGTAAAACACCCCCACTGTCCTCAGTAATATTAACACACTGACAGAGAACACAGATTAATATTAACACACTCACTGACACACTGTGTATATCATGACCCACAGTCAGATAAACCCTGTGAAGTGTAAAACACCCCCACTGTCCTCAGTAATATTAACACACTGACAGAGAACACAGATTAATATTAACACACTCACTGACACACTGTGTACATCATGACCCAGAGTCAGATACACCCTGTGAAGTGTAAAACACCCCCACTGTCCTCTGGAATATTAACACTCTGACAGAGAACACAGATTAATATTAACACACTCACTGACACACTGTGTACATCATGACCCACAGTCAGATACACCCGGTGAAGTGTAAAACACCCCCACTGTCCTCAGGAATATTAACACACTGACAGAGAACACAGATTAATATTAACACACTCACTGACACACTGTGTACATCATGACCCACAGTCAGATACACCCTGTGAAGTGTAAAACATCCCCACTGCCCTCAGGAATATTAACACACTGACAGAGAACACAGATTAATATTAACACACTCACTGACACACTGTCTACATCATGACCCACAGTCAGATACACCCTGTGAAGTGTAAAACACCCCCACTGTCCTCAGGAATATTAACACACTGACAGAGAACACAGATTAATATTAACACACTCACTGACACACTGTGTATATCATGACCCACAGTCAGATACACCCTGTGAAGTGTAAAACACCCCCACTGTCCTCAGTAATATTAACACACTGACAGAGAACACAGATTAATATTAACACACTCACTGACACACTGTGTATATCATGACCCACAGTCAGATACACCCTGTGAAGTGTAAAACACCCCCACTGTCCTCAGTAATATTAACACACTGACAGAGAACACAGATTAATATTAACACACTCACTGACACACTGTGTATATCATGACCCACAGTCAGATAAACCCTGTGAAGTGTAAAACACCCCCACTGTCCTCAGTAATATTAACACACTGACAGAGAACACAGATTAATATTAACACACTCACTGACACACTGTGTACATCATGACCCACAGTCAGATACACCCTGTGAAGTGTAAAACACCCCCACTGTCCTCAGGAATATTAACACACTGACAGAGAACACAGATTAATATTAACACACTCACTGACACACTGTGTATATCATGACCCACAGTCAGATACACCCTGTGAAGTGTAAAACACCCCCACTGTCCTCAGGAATATTAACACACTGACAGAGAACACAGATTAATATTAACACACTCACTGACACACTGTGTATATCATGACCCACAGTCAGATACACCCTGTGAAGTGTAAAACACCACCACTGTCCTCAGTAATATTAACACACTGACAGAGAACACAGATGAATATTAACACACTCACTGACACACTGTGTATATCATGACCCACAGTCAGATACACCCTGTGAAGTGTAAAACACCCCCACTGTCCTGAGTAATATGAGCACACTGACAGAGAACATAGATTAATATTAACACACTCACTGACACACTGTGTATATCATGACCCACAGTCAGATACACCCTGTGAAGTGTAAAACACCCCCACTGTCCTCAGTAATATTAACACACTGACAGAGAACACAGATTAATATTAACACACTCACTGACACACTGTGTATATCATGACCCACAGTCAGATAAACCCTGTGAAGTGTAGAACACGCCCACTGTCCACAGTAATATTAACACACTGACAGAGAACACAGATTAATATTAACACACCCACTGACACACTGTGTACATCATGACCCACAGTCAGATACACCCTGTGAAGTGTAAAACGTCCCCACTGCCCTCAGGAATATTAACACACTGACAGAGAACACAGATTAATATCAACATACTCACTGACACACTGTGCACATCATGACCCACAGTCAAATAAACCCTGTGAAGTGTAGAACACGCCCACTGTCCTCAGGAATATTAACACACTGACAGAGAACACAGATTAATATCAACATACTCACTGACACACTGTGCACATCATGACCCACAGTCAAATAAACCCTGTGAAGTGTAGAACACCCCCACTGTCCTCAGTAATATTAACACACTGACAGAGAACACAGATTAATATTAACACACTCACTGACACACTGTGTATATCATGACCCACAGTCAGATACACCCTGTGAAGTGTAAAACATCCCCACTGCCCTCAGGAATATTAACACACTGACAGAGAACACAGATTAATATTAACACACTCACTGACACACTGTGTACATCATGACCCACAGTCAGATACACCCTGTGAAGTGTAAAACACCCCCACTGTCCTCAGTAATATTAACACACTGACAGAGAACACAGATTAATATTAACACACTCACTGACACACTGTGTATATCATGACCCACAGTCAGATAAACCCTGTGAAGTGTAAAACACCCCCACTGTCCTCAGTAATATTAACACACTGACAGAGAACACAGATTAATATTAACACACTCACTGACACACTGTGTACATCATGACCCACAGTCAGATACACCCTGTGAAGTGTAAAACATCCCCACTGCCCTCAGGAATATTAACACACTGACAGAGAACACAGATTAATATTAACACACTCACTGACACACTGTGTACATCATGACCCACAGTCAGATACACCCTGTGAAGTGTAAAACATCCCCACTGCCCTCAGGAATATTAACACACTGACAGAGAACACAGATTAATATTAACACACTCACTGACACACTGTCTACATCATGACCCACAGTCAGATACACCCTGTGAAGTGTAAAACACCCCCACTGTCCTCAGGAATATTAACACACTGACAGAGAACACAGATTAATATTAACACACTCACTGACACACTGTGTATATCATGACCCACAGTCAGATACACCCTGTGAAGTGTAAAACACCCCCACTGTCCTCAGGAATATTAACACACTGACAGAGAACACAGATTAATATTAACACACTCACTGACACACTGTGTATATCATGACCCACAGTCAGATACACCCTGTGAAGTGTAAAACACCCCCACTGTCCTCAGTAATATTAACACACTGACAGAGAACACAGATGAATATTAACACACTCACTGACACACTGTGTATATCATGACCCACAGTCAGATACACCCTGTGAAGTGTAAAACACCCCCACTGTCCTGAGTAATATGAGCACACTGACAGAGAACACAGATTAATATTAACACACTCACTGACACACTGTGTACATCATGACCCACAGTCAGATACACCCTGTGAAGTGTAAAACACCCCCACTGTCCTCAGTAATATTAACACACTGACAGAGAACACAGATTAATATTAACACACTCACTGACACACTGTGTATATCATGACCCACAGTCAGATAAACCCTGTGAAGTGTAAAACACCCCCACTGTCCTGAGTAATATTAACACACTGACAGAGAACACAGATTAATATTAACACACTCACTGACACACTGTATACATCATGACCCACAGTCAGATAAACCCTGTGAAGTGTAAAACACCCCCACTGTCCTCAGTAATATTAACACACTGACAGAGAACACAGATTAATATTAACACACTCACTGACACACTGTGTATATCATGACCCACAGTCAGATAAACCCTGTGAAGTGTAAAACACCCCCACTGTCCTCAGTAATATTAACACACTGACAGAGAACACAGATTAATATTAACACACTCACTGACACACTGTGTACATCATGACCCAGAGTCAGATACACCCTGTGAAGTGTAAAACACCCCCACTGTCCTCTGGAATATTAACACTCTGACAGATAACACAGATTAATATTAACACACTCACTGACACACTGTGTACATCATGACCCACAGTCAGATACACCCGGTGAAGTGTAAAACACCCCCACTGTCCTCAGGAATATTAACACACTGACAGAGAACACAGATTAATATTAACACACTCACTGACACACTGTGTACATCATGACCCACAGTCAGATACACCCTGTGAAGTGTAAAACATCCCCACTGCCCTCAGGAATATTAACACACTGACAGAGAACACAGATTAATATTAACACACTCACTGACACACTGTCTACATCATGACCCACAGTCAGATACACCCTGTGAAGTGTAAAACACCCCCACTGTCCTCAGGAATATTAACACACTGACAGAGAACACAGATTAATATTAACACACT
Organism: Heterodontus francisci; assembly: GCF_036365525.1. Lineage (NCBI taxonomy): Eukaryota > Metazoa > Chordata > Chondrichthyes > Heterodontiformes > Heterodontidae > Heterodontus > Heterodontus francisci. The sequence goes on from NW_027140533.1 coordinate 1,999,208, forward strand.
CACTGACACACTGTGTATATCATGACCCACAGTCAGATACACCCTGTGAAGTGTAAAACACCCCCACTGTCCTCAGTAATATTAACACACTGACAGAGAACACAGATTAATATTAACACACTCACTGACACACTGTGTATATCATGACCCACAGTCAGATACACCCTGTGAAGTGTAAAACACCCCCACTGTCCTCAGTAATATTAACACACTGACAGAGAACACAGATTAATATTAACACACTCACTGACACACTGTGTATATCATGACCCACAGTCAGATAAACCCTGTGAAGTGTAAAACACCCCCACTGTCCTCTGGAATATTAACACACTGACAGAGAACACAGATTAATATTAACACACTCACTGACACACTGTGTATATCATGACCCACAGTCAGATACACCCTGTGAAGTGTAAAACACCCCCACTGTCCTCAGTAATATTAACACACTGACAGAGAACACAGATGAATATTAACACACTCACTGACACACTGTGTATATCATGACCCACAGTCAGATACACCCTGTGAAGTGTAAAACACCCCCACTGTCCTGAGTAATATGAGCACACTGACAGAGAACACAGATTAATATTAACACACTCACTGACACACTGTGTACATCATGACCCACAGTCAGATACACCCTGTGAAGTGTAAAACACCCCCACTGTCCTCAGTAATATTAACACACTGACAGAGAACACAGATTAATATTAACACACTCACTGACACACTGTGTATATCATGACCCACAGTCAGATAAACCCTGTGAAGTGTAAAACACCCCCACTGTCCTGAGTAATATTAACACACTGACAGAGAACACAGATTAATATTAACACACTCACTGACACACTGTATACATCATGACCCACAGTCAGATAAACCCTGTGAAGTGTAAAACACCCCCACTGTCCTCAGTAATATTAACACACTGACAGAGAACACAGATTAATATTAACACACTCACTGACACACTGTGTATATCATGACCCACAGTCAGATAAACCCTGTGAAGTGTAAAACACCCCCACTGTCCTCAGTAATATTAACACACTGACAGAGAACACAGATTAATATTAACACACTCACTGACACACTGTGTACATCATGACCCAGAGTCAGATACACCCTGTGAAGTGTAAAACACCCCCACTGTCCTCTGGAATATTAACACTCTGACAGATAACACAGATTAATATTAACACACTCACTGACACACTGTGTACATCATGACCCACAGTCAGATACACCCGGTGAAGTGTAAAACACCCCCACTGTCCTCAGGAATATTAACACACTGACAGAGAACACAGATTAATATTAACACACTCACTGACACACTGTGTACATCATGACCCACAGTCAGATACACCCTGTGAAGTGTAAAACATCCCCACTGCCCTCAGGAATATTAACACACTGACAGAGAACACAGATTAATATTAACACACTCACTGACACACTGTCTACATCATGACCCACAGTCAGATACACCCTGTGAAGTGTAAAACACCCCCACTGTCCTCAGGAATATTAACACACTGACAGAGAACACAGATTAATATTAACACACTCACTGACACACTGTGTATATCATGACCCACAGTCAGATACACCCTGTGAAGTGTAAAACACCCCCACTGTCCTCAGTAATATTAACACACTGACAGAGAACACAGATTAATATTAACACACTCACTGACACACTGTGTATATCATGACCCACAGTCAGATACACCCTGTGAAGTGTAAAACACCCCCACTGTCCTCAGTAATATTAACACACTGACAGAGAACACAGATTAATATTAACACACTCACTGACACACTGTGTATATCATGACCCACAGTCAGATAAACCCTGTGAAGTGTAAAACACCCCCACTGTCCTCAGTAATATTAAGACACTGACAGAGAACACAGATTCATATTAACAGTCTCACTGACACATTGGGTATATCATGACCCACAGTCAGATACACCCTGTGAAGTGTAAAACACGCCCACTGTCCTCAGGAATATTAACACACTGACAGAGAACACAGATTAATATTAACACACTCACTGACACACTGTGTACATCATGACCCACAGTCAGATACACCCTGTGAAGTGTAAAACACCCCCACTGTCCTCAGTAATGTTAACACACTGACTGAGAACACTGATTAATATTAACACACTCACTGACACACTGTGTATATCATGACCCACAGTCAGATACACCCTGTGAAGTGTAAAACACCCCCACTGTCCTCAGCAATATAAACACACTGACAGAGAACACAGATTAATATTAACACACTCACTGACACACTGTGTATATCATGACCCACAGTCAGATACACCCTGTGAAGTGTAAAACACCCCCACTGTCCTCAGTAATATTAACACACTGACAGAGAACACAGATTAATATTAACACACTCACTGACACGCTGTGTACATCATGACCCACAGTCAGATACACCCTGTGAAGTGTAAAACACCCCCACTGTCCTCAGCAATATTAACACACTGACAGAGAACACAGATTAATATTAACACACTCACTGACACACTGTGTATATCATGACCCACAGTCAGATAAACCCCGTGAAGTGTAAAACACCCCCACTGTCCTCAGCAATATTAACACACTGACAGAGAACACAGATTAATAGTAACACACTCACTGACACACTGTGTATATCATGACCCACAGTCAGATACACCCTGTGAAGTGTAAAACACCCCCACTGTCCTCAGTAATATTAACACACTGACAGAGAACACAGATTAATATTAACATACTCACTGACACACTGTGTACATCATGACCCACAGTCAGATACACCCTGTGAAGTGTAAAACACACCCAATGTCCTCAGGAATATTAACACACTGACAGAAAATACAGATTAATATTAACACACTCAATGACACACTGTGTACATCATGACCCACAGTCAGATAAACCCTGTGAAGTGTAAAACACCCCCACTGTCCTCAGTAATATTAACACACTGACAGAGAACACAGATTAATATTAACATACTCACTGACACACTGTGTATATCATGACCCACAGTCAGATACAAACTGTGAAGTGTAAAACACCCCCACTGTCCTCAGTAATATTAACACACTGACAGAGAACACAGATTAATATTAACACACTCACTGACACACTGTGTACATCATGACCCACAGTCAGATACACCCTGTGAAGTGTAAAACACCCCCACTGTCCTCAGTAATATTAACACACTGACAGAGAACACAGATTAATATTAACACACTCACTGACACACTGTGTACATCATGACCCACAGTCAGATACACCCTGTGAAGTGTAAAACACCCCCACTATCCTCAGTAATATTAACACACTGACAGAGAACACAGACTAATATTAACATACTCACTGACACACTGTGTACATCATGACACACTGTCAGATAATCCCTGTGAAGTGTAAAACACCCCCACTGTCCTCAGCAATATTAACACACTGACAGAGAACACAGATTAATATTAACACACTCACTGACACACTGTGTATATCATGACCCACAGTCAGATACACCCTGTGAAGTGTAAAACACCCCCACTGTCCTCAGTAATATTAACACACTGACAGAGAACACAGATTAATATTAACACACTCACTGACACACTGTGTATATCATGACTCACAGTCAGATACACCCTGTGAAGTGTAAAACACCCCCACTGTCCTCAGGAATATTAACACACTGACAGAGAACACAGATTAATATTAACACACTCACTGACACACTGTGTACATCATGACCCACAGTCAGATACACCCTGTGAAGTGTAAAACATCCCCACTGCCCTCAGGAATATTAACACACTGACAGAGAACACAGATTAATATTAACACACTCACTGACACACTGTGTACATCATGACCCACAGTCAGATACACCCTGTGAACTGTAAAACACCCCCACTGTCCTCAGTAATATTAACACACTGACAGAGAACACAGATTAATATTAACACACTCACTGACACACTGTGCACATCATGACCCACAGTCAGATAAACCCTGTGAAGTGAAAAACACCCCCACTGTCCTCAGTAATATTAACACACTGACAGAGAACACAGATTAATATTAACACACTCACTGACACACTGTGTATATCATGACCCACAGTCAGATACACCCTGTGAAGTGTAAAACACCCCCACTGTCCTCAGCAATATTAACACACTGACAGAGAACACAGATTAATATTAACACACTCACTGACACACTGTGTATATCATGACCCACAGTCAGATACACCCTGTGAAGTGTAAAACAGCCCCACTGTCCTCAGTAATATTAACACACTGACAGAGAACACAGATTAATATTAACACACTCACTGACACATTGTGTATATCATGACACACAGTCAGATACACCCTGTGAAGTGTAAAACACCCCCACTGTCCTCAGTAATATTAACACACTGACAGAGAACACAGATTAATATTAACACACTCACTGACACACTGTGTATATCATGACCCACAGTCAGATACACCCTGTGAAGTGTAAAACATCCCCACTGTCCTCAGTAATATTAACACACTGACAGAGAACACAGATTAATATTAACACACTCACTGACACACTGTGTACATCTTGACCCACAGTCAGATAAACCCTGTGAAGTGTAAAACACCCCCACTGTCCTCAGGAATATTAACACACTGACAGAGAACACAGATTAATATTAACACACTCACCGACACACTGTGAATATCATGACCCATAGTCAGATACACCCTGTGAAGTGTAAAACACCCCCACTGTCCTCAGGAATATTAACACACTGACAGAGAACACAGATTAATATTAACACACTCACTGACACACTGTGTATATCATGACCCACAGTCAGATACACCCTGTGAAGTGTAAAACACCCCCACTGTCCTCAGTAATATTAACACACTGACAGAGAACACAGATTAATATTAACACACTCACTGACACACTGTGTATATCATTACCCACAGTCAGATAAACCCTGTGAAGTGTAAAACACCACCACTGTCCTGAGTAATATTAGCACACTGACAGAGAACACAGATTAATATTAACACACTCACTGACACACTGTGTACATCATGACCCACAGTCAGATAAACCCTGTGAAGTGTAAAACACCCCCACTGTCCTCAGTAATATTAACACACTGACAGAGAACACAGATTAATATTAACACACTCACTGACACACTGTGTATATCATGACCCACAGTCAGATAAACCCTGTGAAGTGTACAATACCCCCACTGTCCTCAGTAATATTAACACACTGACAGAGAACACAGATTAATATTAACACACTCACTGACACACTGTGTACATCATGACCCACAGTCAGATACACCCTGTGAAGTGTAAAACACCCCCACTGTCCTCTGGAATATTAACACACTGACAGAGAACACAGATTAATATTAACACACTCACTGACACACTGTGTACATCATGACCCACAGTCAGATACACCCGGTGAAGTGTAAAACACCCCCACTGTCCTCAGGAATATTAACACACTGACAGAGAACACAGATTAATATTAACACACTCACTGACACACTGTGTACATCATGACCCACAGCCAGATACACCCTGTGAAGTGTAAAACACCCCCACTGTCCTCAGTAATATTAAGACACTGACAGAGAACACAGATTCATATTAACAGTCTCACTGACACATTGTGTATATCATGACCCACAGTCAGATACACCCTGTGAAGTGTAAAACACGCCCACTGTCCTCAGGAATATTAACACACTGACAGAGAACACAGATTAATATTAACACACTCACTGACACACTGTGTACATCATGACCCACAGTCAGATACACCCTGTGAAGTGTAAAACACCCCCACTGTCCTCAGTAATATTAACACACTGACAGAGAACACTGATTAATATTAACACACTCACTGACACACTGTGTATATCATGACCCACAGTCAGATACACCCTGTGAAGTGTAAAACACCCCCACTGTCCTCAGCAATATTAACACACTGACAGAGAACACAGATTAATATTAACACACTCACTGACACACTGTGTACATCATGACCCACAGTCAGATACACCCTGTGAAGTGTAAAACACCCCCACTGTCCTCAGGAATATTAACACACTGACAGAGAACACAGATTAATATTAACACACTCACTGACACACTGTGTATATCATGACCCACAGTCAGATAAACCCCGTGAAGTGTAAAACACCCCCACTGTCCTCAGCAATATTAACACACTGACAGAGAACACAGATTAATAGTAACACACTCACTGACACACTGTGTATATCATGACCCACAGTCAGATACACCCTGTGAAGTGTAAAACACCCCCACTGTCCTCAGTAATATTAACACACTGACAGAGAACACAGATTAATATTAACATACTCACTGACAAACTGTGTACATCATGACCCACAGTCAGATACACCCTGTGAAGTGTAAAACACCCCCAATGTCCTCAGGAATATTAACACACTGACAGAGAACACAGATTAATATTAACACACTCACTGACACACTGTGTACATCATGACCCACAGTCAGATACACCCTGCGAAGTGTAAAACACCCCCACTGTCCTCAGTAATATTAACACACTGACAGAGAACACAGATTAATATTAACAGACTCACTGACACACTGTGTATATCATGACCCACAGTCAGATAAACCCTGTGAAGTGTAAAACACCCCCACTGTCCTCAGCAATATTAACACACTGACAGAGAACACAGATTAATATTAACACACTCACTGACACTCTGTGTATATCATGATCCACAGTCAGATACACCCTGTGAAGTGTAAAACACCCCCACTGTCCTCAGTAATATTAACACACTGACAGAGAACACAGATTAATATTAACACACTCACTGTCACACTGTGTATATCATGACTCACAGTCAGATACACCCTGTGAAGTGTAAAACACCCCCACTGTCCTGAGTAATATTAACACACTGACAGAGAACACAGATTAATATTAACACACACACTGACACACTTTGCACATCATGACCCATAGTCAGATACACCCTGTGAAGTGTAAAACACCCCCACTGTCCTCAGGAATATTAACACACTGACAGAGAACACAGATTAATATTAACACACTCACTGACACACTGTGTATATCATGACCCACAGTCAGATACACCCTGTGAAGTGTAAAACATTCCCACTGTCCTCATTAATATTAACACACTGACAGAGAACACAGATTAATATTAACACACTCACTGACACACTGTGTATATCATGTCCCACAGTCAGATACACCCTGTGAAGTGTAAAACACCCCCACTGTCCTCAGTAATATTAACACACTGACAGAGAACACAGATTAATATTAACACACTCACTGACACACTGTGTACATCATGACCCACAGTCAGATACACCCTGTGAAGTGTAAAACATCCCCACTGTCCTCAGTAATATTAACACACTGACAGAGAACACAGATTAATATTAACACACTCACTGACACACTGTGTATATCATGACCCACAGTCAGATACACCCTGTGAAGTGTAAAACACCCCACTGTCCTCAGTAATATTAACACACTGACAGAGAACACAGATTAATATTAACACACTCACTGACACACTGTGTACATCATGACTCACAGCCAGATACACCCTGTGAAGTGTAAAACACCCCCACTGTCCTCAGTAATATTAGCACACTGACAGAGAACACAGATTAATATTAACACTCTCACTGACACACTGTGTATATCATGACCCACAGTCAGATACACCCTGTGAAGAGTAAAACACCCCCACTGTCCACAGTAATATTAACACACTGACAGAGAACACAGATTAATATTAACACTCTCACTGACACACTATGTATATCATGACCCACAGTCAGATAAACCCTGTGAAGTGTAAAACACCCCCACTGTCCTCAGGAATATTAACACACTGACAGAGAACACAGATTAATATTAACACTCTCACTGACACACTGTGTACATCATGACCCACAGTCAGATACACCCTGTGAAGTGTAAAACACCCCCACTGTCCTCAGTAATATTAACACACTGACAGAGAACACAGATTAATATTAACACTCTCACTGACACACTGTGTATATCATGACCCACAGTCAGATACACCCTGTGAAGTGTAAAACACCCCCACTGTCCTCAGTAATATTAACACACTGACAGAGAACACAGATTAATATTAACACACTCACTGACACACTGTGCACATCATGACCCACAGTCAGATACACCCTGTGAAGTGTAAAACACCCCCACTGTCCTCAGTAATATTAACACACTGACAGAGAACACAGATTAATATTAACACACTCACTGACACACTGTGCACATCATGACCCACAGTCAGATACACCCTGTGAAGTGTAAAACACCCCCACTGTCCTCAGGAATATTAACACACTGACAGAGAACACAGATTAATATTAACACACTCACTGACACACTGTGTATATCATGACCCACAGTCAGATACACCCTGTGAAGTGTAAAACACCCCCACTGTCCTCAGTAATATTAACACACTGACAGAGAACACAGATTAATATTAACAGACTCACTGACACACTGTGTATATCATGACCCACAGTCAGATACGCCCTGTGAAGTGTAAAACACCCCCACTGTCCTCAGTAATATTAACACACTGACAGAGAACACAGATTAATATTAACACACTCACTGACACACTGTGTACATCATGACCCACAGTCAGATACACCCTGTGAAGTGTAAAACACCCCCACTGTCCTCAGGAATATTAACACACTGACAGAGAACACAGATTAATATTAACACACTCACTGACACACTGTGTATATCATGACCCACAGTCAGATAAACCCCGTGAAGTGTAAAACACCCCCACTGTCCTCAGCAATATTAACACACTGACAGAGAACACAGATTAATAGTAACACACTCACTGACACACTGTGTATATCATGACCCACAGTCAGATACACCCTGTGAAGTGTAAAACACCCCCACTGTCCTCAGTAATATTAACACACTGACAGAGAACACAGATTAATATTAACATACTCACTGACAAACTGTGTACATCATGACCCACAGTCAGATACACCCTGTGAAGTGTAAAACACCCCCAATGTCCTCAGGAATATTAACACACTGACAGAGAACACAGATTAATATTAACACACTCACTGACACACTGTGTACATCATGACCCACAGTCAGATACACCCTGTGAAGTGTAATACACCCCCACTGTCCTCAGTAATATTAACACACTGACAGAGAACACAGATTAATATTAACATACTCACTGACACACTGTGTATATCATGACCCACAGTCAGATACACCCTGTGAAGTGTAAAACACCCCCACTGTCCTCAGTAATATTAACACACTGACAGAGAACACAGATTAATATTAACACATTCACTGACACACTGTGTACATCATGACCCACAGTCAGATACACCCTGTGAAGTGTAAAACACCCCCACTGTCCTCAGTAATATTAACACACTGACAGAGAACACAGATTAATATTAACACACTCACTGACACACTGTGTACATCATGACCCACAGTCAGATACACCCTGTGAAGTGTAAAACACCCCCACTATCCTCAGTAATATTAACACACTGACAGAGAACACAGATTAATATTAACATACTCACTGACACACTGTGTACATCATGACACACTGTCAGATAAACCCTGTGAAGTGTAAAACACCCCCACTGTCCTCAGCAATATTAACACACTGACAGAGAACACAGATTAATATTAACACACTCACTGACACACTGTGTATATCATGACCCACAGTCAGATACACCCTGTGAAGTGTAAAACAACCCCACTGTCCTCAGTAATATTAACACACTGACAGAGAACACAGATTAATATTAACACACTCACTGACACACTGTGTATATCATGACCCACAGTCAGATACACCCTGTGAAGTGTAAAACACCCCCACTGTCCTCAGTAATATTAACACACTGACAGAGAACACAGATTAATATTAACACACTCACTGACACACTGTGTATATCATGACCCACAGTCAGATACACCCTGTGAAGTGTAAAACACCCCCACTGTCCTCAGTAATATTAACACACTGACAGAGAACACAGATTAATATTAACACACTCACTGACACACTGTGTACATCATGACCCACAGTCAGATACACCCTGTGAAGTGTAAAACATCCCCACTGCCCTCAGGAATATTAACACACTGACAGAGAACACAGATTAATATTAACACACTCACTGACACACTGTGTACATCATGACCCACAGTCAGATACACCCTGTGAAGTGTAAAACACCCCCACTGTCCTCAGTAATATTAACACACTGACAGAGAACACAGATTAATATTAACACACTCACTGACACACTGTGTACATCATGACCCACAGTCAGATACACCCTGTGAAGTGTAAAACATCCCCACTGCCCTCAGTAATATTAACACACTGACAGAGAACACAGATTAATATTAACACACTCACTGACACACTGTGTACATCATGACCCACAGTCAGATACACCCTGTGAAGTGTAAAACACCCCCACTGTCCTCAGGAATATTAACACACTGACAGAGAACACAGATTAATATTAACACACTCACTGACACACTGTGTATATCATGACCCACAGTCAGATACACCCTGCGAAGTGTAAAACACCCCCACTGTCCTCAGTAATATTAACACACTGACAGAGAACACAGATTAATATTAACAGACTCACTGACACACTGTGTATATCATGACCCACAGTCAGATAAACCCTGTGAAGTGTAAAACACCCCCACTGTCCTCAGCAATATTAACACACTGACAGAGAACACAGATTAATATTAACACACTCACTGACACTCTGTGTATATCATGATCCACAGTCAGATACACCCTGTGAAGTGTAAAACACCCCCACTGTCCTCAGTAATATTAACACACTGACAGAGAACACAGATTAATATTAACACACTCACTGACACACTGTGTATATCATGACTCACAGTCAGATACACCCTGTGAAGTGTAAAACGCCCCCGCTGTCCTGAGTAATATTAACACACTGACAGAGAACACAGATTAATATTAACACACTCACTGACACACTTTGCACATCATGACCCATAGTCAGATACACCCTGTGAAGTGTAAAACACCCCCACTGTCCTCAGGAATACTAACACACTGACAGAGAACACAGATTAATATTAACACACTCACTGACACACTGTGTATATCATGACCCACAGTCAGATACACCCTGTGAAGTGTAAAACATTCCCACTGTCCTCAGTAATATTTACACACTGACAGAGAACACAGATTAATATTAACACACTCACTGACACACTGTGTATATCATGACCCACAGTCAGATACACCCTGTGAAGTGTAAAACACCCCCACTGTCCTCAGTAATATTAACACAATGACAGAGAACACAGATTAATATTAACACACTCACTGACACACTGTGTACATCATGACCCACAGTCAGATACACCCTGTGAAGTGTAAAACATCCCCACTGTCCTCAGTAATATTAACACACTGACAGAGAACACAGATTAATATTAACACACTCACTGACACACTGTGTATATCATGACCCACAGTCAGATACACCCTGTGAAGTGTAAAACACCCCACTGTCCTCAGTAATATTAACACACTGACAGAGAACACAGATTAATATTAACACACTCACTGACACACTGTGTACATCATGACTCACAGCCAGATACACCCTGTGAAGTGTAAAACACCCCCACTGTCCTCAGTAATATTAGCACACTGACAGAGAACACAGATTAATATTAACACTCTCACTGACACACTGTGTATATCATGACCCACAGTCAGATACACCCTGTGAAGAGTAAAACACCCCCACTGTCCTCAGTAATATTAACACACTGACAGAGAACACAGATTAATATTAACACTCTCACTGACACACTATGTATATCATGACCCACAGTCAGATAAACCCTGTGAAGTGTAAAACACCCCCACTGTCCTCAGGAATATTAACACACTGACAGAGAACACAGATTAATATTAACACTCTCACTGACACACTGTGTACATCATGACCCACAGTCAGATACACCCTGTGAAGTGTAAAACACCCCCACTGTCCTCAGTAATATTAACACACTGACAGAGAACACAGATTAATATTAACACTCTCACTGACACACTGTGTATATCATGACCCACAGTCAGATACACCCTGTGAAGTGTAAAACACCCCCACTGTCCTCAGTAATATTAACACACTGACAGAGAACACAGATTAATATTAACACACTCACTGACACACTGTGCACATCATGACCCACAGTCAGATACACCCTGTGAAGTGTAAAACACCCCCACTGTCCTCAGTAATATTAACACACTGACAGAGAACACAGATTAATATTAACACACTCACTGACACACTGTGCACATCATGACCCACAGTCAGATACACCCTGTGAAGTGTAAAACACCCCCACTGTCCTCAGGAATATTAACACACTGACAGAGAACACAGATTAATATTAACACACTCACTGACACACTGTGTATATCATGACCCACAGTCAGATACACCCTGTGAAGTGTAAAACACCCCCACTGTCCTCAGTAATATTAACACACTGACAGAGAACACAGATTAATATTAACAGACTCACTGACACACTGTGTATATCATGACCCACAGTCAGATACGCCCTGTGAAGTGTAAAACACCCCCACTGTCCACAGTAATATTAACACACTGACAGAGAACACAGATTAATATTAACACACTCACTGACACACTGTGTACATCATGACCCACAGTCAGATAAACCCTGTGAAGTGTAAAACACCCCCACTGTCCTCAGTAATATTAACACACTGACAGAGAACACAGATTAATATTAACACACTCACTGACACACTGAGTACATCATGACCCACAGTCAGATAAACCCTGTGAAGTGTAAAACACCCCCACTGTCCTCAGTAATATTAACACACTGACAGAGAACACAGATTAATATTAACACACTCACTGACACACTGTGTACATCATGACCCACAGTCAGATACACCCTGTGAAGTGTAAAACATCCCCACTGTCCTCAGTAATTTTAACACACTGACAGAGAACACAGATTAATATCAACACTCTCACTGACACACTGTGTATATCATGACCCACAGCCAGATAAACCCTGTGAAGTGTAAAACACCCCCACTGTCCTCAGTAATATTAACACACTGACAGAGAACACAGATTAATATTAACACACTCACTGACACACTGTGTATATCATGACCCACAGTCAGATAAACCCTGTGAAGTGTAAAACACCCCCGCTGTCCTCAGTAATATTAACACACTGACAGAGAACACAGATTAATATTAACACACTCACTGACACACTGTGTATATCATGACCCACAGCCAGATACACCCAGTGAAGTGTAAAACACCCCCGCTGTCCTCAGTAATATTAACACACTGACAGAGAACACAGATTAATATTAACACACTCACTGACACACTGTGTATATCATGACCCACAGCCAGATACACCCTGTGAAGTGTAAAACACCCCCACTGTCCTCAGTAATATTAACACACTGACAGAGAACACAGATTAATATTTACACACTCACTGACACACTGTGTATATCATGACCCACATTCAGATACACCCTGTGAAGTGTAAAACACCCCCACTGTCCTCAGGAATATTAACACACTGACAGAGAACACAGATTAATATTAACACACTCACTGACACACTGTGTATATCATGACCCACAGTCAGATACACCCTGTGAAGTGTAAAACACCCCCACTGTCCTCAGGAATATTAACACACTGACAGAGAACACAGATTAATATTAACACACTCACTGACACACTGTGTATATCATGACCCACAGTCAGATACACCCTGTGAAGTGTAAAACACCCCCACTGTCCTCAGGAATATTAACACACTGACAGAGAACACAGATTAATATTAACACACTCACTGACACACTGTGTATATCATGTCCCACAGTCAGATACACCCTGTGAAGTGTAAAACACCCCCACTGTCCTCAGGAATATTAACACACTGACAGAGAACACAGATTAATATTAACACACTCACTGACACACTGTGTATATCATGACCCACATTCTGATACACCCTGTGAAGTGTAAAACATCCCCACTGTCCTCAGGAATATTAACACACTGACAGAGAACTCAGATTAATATTAACACACTCACTGACACACTGTGTATATCATGACCCACAGTCAGATACACCCTGTGAAGTGTAAAACACCCCCACTGTCCTCAGGAATATTAACACACTGACAGAGAACACAGATTAATATTAACACACTCACTGACACACTATGTACATCATGACCCACATTCAGATACACCCTGTGAAGTGTAAAAAACCCCCACTGTCATCAGGAATATTAACACACTGACAGAGAACACAGATTAATATTAACACACTCACTGACACACTGTATTAATCATGACCCACAGTCAGATAAACCCTGTGAAGTGTAAAACACCCCCACTGTCCTCAGTAATATTAACACACTGACAGAGAACACAGATTAATATTAACACTCTCACTGACACACTGTGTATATCATGACTCACAGTCAGATACACCCTGTGAAGTGTAAAACACCCCCGCTGTCCTCAGGAATATTAACACACTGACAGAGAACACAGATTAATATTAACACACTCACTGACACACTGTGTACATCATGACCCACAGTCAGATACACCCTGTGAAGTGTAAAACACCCCCACTGTCCTCAGTAATATTAACACACTGACAGAGAACACAGATTAATATTAACACACTCACTGACACACTGTGTACATCATGACCCACAGTCAGATACACCCTGTGAAGTGTAAAACACCCCCACTGTCCTCAGTAATATTAACACACTGACAGAGAACACAGATTAATATTAACAGACTCACTGACACACTGTGTATATCATGACCCACAGTCAGATACACCCTGTGAAGTGTAAAACACCCCCACTGTCCTCAGTAATATTAACACACTGACAGAGAACACAGATTAATATTAACACACTCACTGACACACTGTGTATATCATGACTCACAGTCAGATAAACCCTGTGAAGTGTAAAACACCCCCACTGTCCTCAGTAATATTAACACACTGACAGAGAACACAGATTAATATTAACACACTCACTGACACACTGTGTATATCATGACCCACAGTCAGATACACCCTGTGAAGTGTAAAACACCCCCACTGTCCGCAGTAATATTAACACACTGACAGAGAACACAGATTAATATTAACACACTCACTGACACACTGTGTATATCATGTCCCACAGTCAGATACACCCTGTGAACTGTAAAACACCCCCACTGTCCTCAGTAATATTAACACACTGACAAAGAACACAGATTAATATTAACACACTCACTGACACACTGTGTATATCATGACTCACAGTCAGATACACCCTGTGAAGTGTAAAACACCCCCACTGTCCTCAGTAATATTAACACACTGACAGAGAACACAGATTAATATTAACACACTCACTGACACACTTTGTACATCATGACCCATAGTCAGATACACCCTGTGAAGTGTAAAACACCCCCACTGTCCTCAGGAATATTAACACACTGACAGAGAACACAGATTAATATTAACACACTCACTGACACACTATGTATATCATGACTCACAGTCAGATACAACCTGTGAAGTGTAAAACACCCCCACTGTCCTGAGTTATATTAACACACTGACAGAGAACACAGATTAATATTAACAAACTCACTGACACACTGTGTACACCATGACCCACAGTCAGATACACACTGTGAAGTGTAAAACACCCCCACTGTCCTCAGGAATATTAACACACTGACAGAGAACACAATTAATATTAACACACTCACTGACACACTGTGTATATCATGACCCACAGTCAGATACACCCTGTGAAGTGTAAAACACCCCCACTGTGCTCAGTAATATTAACACACTGACAGAGAACACAGATTAATATTAACACACTCACTGACACACTGTGTAAATCATAACCCACAGTCAGATACACCCTGTGAAGTGTAAAACACCCCCACTGTCCTCAGTAATATTAACACACTGACAGAGAACACAGATTAATATTAACACACTCACTGACACACTGTGTAAATCATGACCCACAGTCAGATACACCCTGTGAAGTGTAAAATACCCCCACTGTCCTCAGGAATATTAACACACTGACAGAGAACACAGATTAATATTAACACACTCACAGACACACTGTGTATATCATGACCCACAGTCAGATACACCCTGTGAAGTGTAAAACACCCCCACTGTCCTCAGTAATATTAACACACTGACAGAGAACACAGATTAATATTAACACAATCACTGACACACTTTGTACATCTTGACCCATTGTCAGATACACCCTGTGAAGTGTAAAACAGCCCCACTGTCCTCAGTAATATTAACACACGAACAGAGAACACAGATTAATATTAACACACTCACTGACACACTTTGTACATCATGACCCATAGTCAGATACACCCTGTGAAGTGTAAAACACCCCCACTGTCCTCAGTAATATTAACACACTGACAGAGAACACAGATTAATATTAACACACTCACTGACACACTGTGCATATCATGACCCAGAGTCAGATACACCCTGTGAAGTGTAAAACACCCCCACTGTCCTCAGTAATATTAACACACTGACAGAGAACACAGATTAATATTAACACACTCACTGACACACTGTGTACATCATGACCCACAGTCAGATACACCCTGTGAAGTGTAAAACACCCCCACTGTCCTCAGTAATATTAACACACTGACAGAGAACACAGATTAATATTAACACATTCACTGACACACTGTGTACATCATGACCCACAGTCAGATACACCCTGTGAAGTGTAGAACACCCCCACTGTCCTCAGGAATATTAACACACTGACAGAGAACACAGATTAATATTAACACACTCACTGACACACTGTGTATATCATGACCCACAGTCAGATACACCCTGCGAAGTGTAAAACACCCCCACTGTCCTCAGTAATATTAACACACTGACAGAGAACACAGATTAATATTAACAGACTCACTGACACACTGTGTATATCATGACCCACAGTCAGATAAACCCTGTGAAGTGTAAAACACCCCCACTGTCCTCAGCAATATTAACACACTGACAGAGAACACAGATTAATATTAACACACTCACTGACACTCTGTGTATATCATGATCCACAGTCAGATACACCCTGTGAAGTGTAAAACACCCCCACTGTCCTCAGTAATATTAACACACTGACAGAGAACACAGATTAATATTAACACACTCACTGACACACTGTGTATATCATGACTCACAGTCAGATACACCCTGTGAAGTGTAAAACACCCCCACTGTCCTGAGTAATATTAACACACTGACAGAGAACACAGATTAATATTAACACACTCACTGACACACTTTGCACATCATGATCCATAGTCAGATACACCCTGTGAAGTGTAAAACACCCCCACTGTCCTCAGGAATATTAACACACTGACAGAGAACACAGATTAATATTAACACACTCACTGACACACTGTGTATATCATGACCCACAGTCAGATACACCCTGTGAAGTGTAAAACATTCCCACTGTCCTCAGTAATATTAACACACTGACATAGAACACAGATTAATATTAACACACTCACTGACACACTGTGTATATCATGACCCACAGTCAGATACACCCTGTGAAGTGTAAAACACCCCCACTGTCCTCAGTAATATTAACACACTGACAGAGAACACAGATTAATAATAACACACTCACTGACACACTGTGTCCATCATGACCCACAGTCAGATACACCCTGTGAAGTGTAAAACATCCCCACTGTCCTCAGTAATATTAACACACTGACAGAGAACACAGATTAATATTAACACACTCACTGACACACTGTGTATATCATGACCCACAGTCAGATACACCCTGTGAAGTGTAAAACACCCCACTGTCCTCAGTAATATTAACACACTGACAGAGAACACAGATTAATATTAACACACTCACTGACACACTGTGTACATCATGACCCACAGCCAGATACACCCTGTGAAGTGTAAAACACCCCCACTGTCCTCAGTAATATTAGCACACTGACAGAGAACACAGATTAATATTAACACTCTCACTGACACACTGTGTATATCATGACCCTCAGTCAGATACACCCTGTGAAGAGTAAAACACCCCCACTGTCCACAGTAATATTAACACACTGACAGAGAACACAGATTAATATTAACACTCTCACTGACACACTATGTATATCATGACCCACAGTCAGATAAACCCTGTGAAGTGTAAAACACCCCCACTGTCCTCAGGAATATTAACACACTGACAGAGAACACAGATTAATATTAACACTCTCACTGACACACTGTGTACATCATGACCTACAGTCAGATACACCCTGTGAAGTGTAAAACACCCCCACTGTCCTCAGTAATATTAACACACTGACAGAGAACACAGATTAATATTAACACTCTCACTGACACACTGTGTATATCATGACCCACAGTCAGATACACCCTGTGAAGTGTAAAACACCCCCACTGTCCTCAGTAATATTAACACACTGACAGAGAACACAGATTAATATTAACACACTCACTGACACACTGTGCACATCATGACCCACAGTCAGATACACCCTGTGAAGTGTAAAACACCCCCACTGTCCTCAGTAATATTAACACACTGACAGAGAACACAGATTAATATTAACACACTCACTGACACACTGTGCACATCATGACCCACAGTCAGATACACCCTGTGAAGTGTAAAACACCCCCACTGTCCTCAGGAATATTAACACACTGACAGAGAACACAGATTAATATTAACACACTCACTGACACACTGTGTATATCATGACCCACAGTCAGATACACCCTGTGAAGTGTAAAACACCCCCACTGTCCTCAGTAATATTAACACACTGACAGAGAACACAGATTAATATTAACAGACTCACTGACACACTGTGTATATCATGACCCACAGTCAGATACGCCCTGTGAAGTGTAAAACACCCCCACTGTCCTCAGTAATATTAACACACTGACAGAGAACACAGATTAATATTAACACACTCACTGACACACTGTGTACATCATGACCCACAGTCAGATACACCCTGTGAAGTGTAAAACACCCCCACTGTCCTCAGGAATATTAACACACTGACAGAGAACACAGATTAATATTAACACACTCACTGACACACTGTGTATATCATGACCCACAGTCAGATACACCCTGTGAAGTGTAAAACACCCCCACTGTCCTCAGTAATATTAACACACTGACAGAGAACACAGATTAATATTAACACACTCACTGACACACTGTGTACATCATGACCCACAGTCAGATACACCCTGTGAAGTGTAAAACATCCCCACTGTCCTCAGTAATATTAACACACTGACAGAGAACACAGATTAATATTAACACACTCACTGACACACTGTGTATATCATGACCCACAGTCAGATACACCCTGTGAAGTGTAAAACACCCCACTGTCCTCAGTAATATTAACACACTGACAGAGAACACAGATTAATATTAACACACTCACTGACACACTGTGTACATCATGACTCACAGCCAGATACACCCTGTGAAGTGTAAAACACCCCCACTGTCCTCAGTAATATTAGCACACTGACAGAGAACACAGATTAATATTAACACTCTCACTGACACACTGTGCATATCATGACCCACAGTCAGATACACCCTGTGAAGAGTAAAACACCCCCACTGTCCACAGTAATATTAACACACTGACAGAGAACACAGATTAATATTAACACTCTCACTGACACACTATGTATATCATGACCCACAGTCAGATAAACCCTGTGAAGTGTAAAACACCCCCACTGTCCTCAGGAATATTAACACACTGACAGAGAACACAGATTAATATTAACACTCTCACTGACACACTGTGTACATCATGACCCACAGTCAGATACACCCTGTGAAGTGTAAAACACCCCCACTGTCCTCAGTAATATTAACACACTGACAGAGAACACAGATTAATATTAACACTCTCACTGACACACTGTGTATATCATGACCCACAGTCAGATACACCCTGTGAAGTGTAAAACACCCCCACTGTCCTCAGTAATATTAACACACTGACAGAGAACACAGATTAATATTAACACACTCACTGACACACTGTGCACATCATGACCCACAGTCAGATACACCCTGTGAAGTGTAAAACACCCCCACTGTCCTCAGTAATATTAACACACTGACAGAGAACACAGATTAATATTAACACACTCACTGACACACTGTGCACATCATGACCCACAGTCAGATACACCCTGTGAAGTGTAAAACACCCCCACTGTCCTCAGGAATATTAACACACTGACAGAGAACACAGATTAATATTAACACACTCACTGACACACTGTGTATATCATGACCCACAGTCAGATACACCCTGTGAAGTGTAAAACACCCCCACTGTCCTCAGTAATATTAACACACTGACAGAGAACACAGATTAATATTAACAGACTCACTGACACACTGTGTATATCATGACCCACAGTCAGATACGCCCTGTGAAGTGTAAAACACCCCCACTGTCCTCAGTAATATTAACACACTGACAGAGAACACAGATTAATATTAACACACTCACTGACACACTGTGTACATCATGACCCACAGTCAGATACACCCTGTGAAGTGTAAAACACCCCCACTGTCCTCAGGAATATTAACACACTGACAGAGAACACAGATTAATATTAACACACTCACTGACACACTGTGTATATCATGACCCACAGTCAGATAAACCCCGTGAAGTGTAAAACACCCCCACTGTCCTCAGCAATATTAACACACTGACAGAGAACACAGATTAATAGTAACACACTCACTGACACACTGTGTATATCATGACCCACAGTCAGATACACCCTGTGAAGTGTAAAACACCCCCACTGTCCTCAGTAATATTAACACACTGACAGAGAACACAGATTAATATTAACATACTCACTGACAAACTGTGTACATCATGACCCACAGTCAGATACACCCTGTGAAGTGTAAAACACCCCCAATGTCCTCAGGAATATTAACACACTGACAGAGAACACAGATTAATATTAACACACTCACTGACACACTGTGTACATCATGACCCACAGTCAGATACACCCTGTGAAGTGTAATACACCCCCACTGTCCTCAGTAATATTAACACACTGACAGAGAACACAGATTAATATTAACATACTCACTGACACACTGTGTATATCATGACCCACAGTCAGATACACCCTGTGAAGTGTAAAACACCCCCACTGTCCTCAGTAATATTAACACACTGACAGAGAACACAGATTAATATTAACACATTCACTGACACACTGTGTACATCATGACCCACAGTCAGATACACCCTGTGAAGTGTAAAACACCCCCACTGTCCTCAGTAATATTAACACACTGACAGAGAACACAGATTAATATTAACACACTCACTGACACACTGTGTACATCATGACCCACAGTCAGATACACCCTGTGAAGTGTAAAACACCCCCACTATCCTCAGTAATATTAACACACTGACAGAGAACACAGATTAATATTAACATACTCACTGACACACTGTGTACATCATGACACACTGTCAGATAAACCCTGTGAAGTGTAAAACACCCCCACTGTCCTCAGCAATATTAACACACTGACAGAGAACACAGATTAATATTAACACACTCACTGACACACTGTGTATATCATGACCCACAGTCAGATACACCCTGTGAAGTGTAAAACACCCCCACTGTCCTCAGTAATATTAACACACTGACAGAGAACACAGATTAATATTAACACACTCACTGACACACTGTGTATATCATGACTCACAGTCAGATACACCCTGTGAAGTGTAAAACACCCCCACTGTCCTCAGTAATATTAACACACTGACAGAGAACACAGATTAATATTAACACACTCACTGACACACTGTGTACATCATGACCCACAGTCAGATACACCCTGTGAAGTGTAAAACATCCCCACTGCCCTCAGGAATATTAACACACTGACAGAGAACACAGATTAATATTAACACACTCACTGACACACTGTGTACATCATGACCCACAGTCAGATACACCCTGTGAAGTGTAAAACACCCCCACTGTCCTCAGTAATATTAACACACTGACAGAGAACACAGATTAATATTAACACACTCACTGACACACTGTGTACATCATGACCCACAGTCAGATACACCCTGTGAAGTGTAAAACATCCCCACTGCCCTCAGTAATATTAACACACTGACAGAGAACACAGATTAATATTAACACACTCACTGACACACTGTGTACATCATGACCCACAGTCAGATACACCCTGTGAAGTGTAAAACACCCCCACTGTCCTCAGGAATATTAACACACTGACAGAGAACACAGATTAATATTAACACACTCACTGACACACTGTGTATATCATGACCCACAGTCAGATACACCCTGCGAAGTGTAAAACACCCCCACTGTCCTCAGTAATATTAACACACTGACAGAGAACACAGATTAATATTAACAGACTCACTGACACACTGTGTATATCATGACCCACAGTCAGATTAACCCTGTGAAGTGTAAAACACCCCCACTGTCCTCAGCAATATTAACACACTGACAGAGAACACAGATTAATATTAACACACTCACTGACACTCTGTGTATATCATGATCCACAGTCAGATACACCCTGTGAAGTGTAAAACACCCCCACTGTCCTCAGTAATATTAACACACTGACAGAGAACACAGATTAATATTAACACACTCACTGACACACTGTGTATATCATGACTCACAGTCAGATACACCCTGTGAAGTGTAAAACACCCCCACTGTCCTGAGTAATATTAACACACTGACAGAGAACACAGATTAATATTAACACACTCACTGACACACTTTGCACATCATGACCCATAGTCAGATACACCCTGTGAAGTGTAAAACACCCCCACTGTCCTCAGGAATATTAACACACTGACAGAGAACACAGATTAATATTAACACACTCACTGACACACTGTGTATATCATGACCCACAGTCAGATACACCCTGTGAAGTGTAAAACATTCCCACTGTCCTCAGTAATATTAACACACTGACAGAGAACACAGATTAATATTAACACACTCACTGACACACTGTGTATATCATGACCCACAGTCAGATACACCCTGTGAAGTGTAAAACACCCCCACTGTCCTCAGTAATATTAACACACTGACAGAGAACACAGATTAATATTAACACACTCACTGACACACTGTGTATATCATGACCCACAGTCAGATACACCCTGTGAAGTGTAAAACACCCCCACTGTCCTCAGTAATATTAACACACTGACAGAGAACACAGATTAATATTAACACACTCACTGACACACTGTGTACATCATGACCCACAGTCAGATACACCCTGTGAAGTGTAAAACACCCCCACTGTCCTCAGTAATATTAACACACTGACAGAGAACACAGATTAATATTAACACACTCACTGACACACTGTGTACATCATGACCCACAGTCAGATACACCCTGTGAAGTGTAAAAATCCCCACTGTCCTCAGTAATATTAACACACTGACAGAGAACACAGATTAATATTAACACACTCACTGACACACTGTGTATATCATGACCCACAGTCAGATACACCCTGCGAAGTGTAAAACACCCCCACTGTCCTCAGTAATATTAACACACTGACAGAGAACACAGATTAATATTAACAGACTCACTGACACACTGTGTATATCATGACCCACAGTCAGATTAACCCTGTGAAGTGTAAAACACCCCCACTGTCCTCAGCAATATTAACACACTGACAGAGAACACAGATTAATATTAACACACTCACTGACACTCTGTGTATATCATGATCCACAGTCAGATACACCCTGTGAAGTGTAAAACACCCCCACTGTCCTCAGTAATATTAACACACTGACAGAGAACACAGATTAATATTAACACACTCACTGACACACTGTGTATATCATGACTCACAGTCAGATACACCCTGTGAAGTGTAAAACACCCCCACTGTCCTGAGTAATATTAACACACTGACAGAGAACACAGATTAATATTAACACACTCACTGACACACTTTGCACATCATGACCCATAGTCAGATACACCCTGTGAAGTGTAAAACACCCCCACTGTCCTCAGGAATATTAACACACTGACAGAGAACACAGATTAATATTAACACACTCACTGACACACTGTGTATATCATGACCCACAGTCAGATACACCCTGTGAAGTGTAAAACATTCCCACTGTCCTCAGTAATATTAACACACTGACAGAGAACACAGATTAATATTAACACACTCACTGACACACTGTGTATATCATGACCCACAGTCAGATACACCCTGTGAAGTGTAAAACACCCCCACTGTCCTCAGTAATATTAACACACTGACAGAGAACACAGATTAATATTAACACACTCACTGACACACTGTGTACATCATGACCCACAGTCAGATACACCCTGTGAACTGTAAAAATCCCCACTGTCCTCAGTAATATTAACACACTGACAGAGAACACAGATTAATATTAACACACTCACTGACACACTGTGTATATCATGACCCACAGTCAGATAAACCCTGTGAAGTGTAAAACACCCCACTGTCCTCAGTAATATTAACACACTGACAGAGAACACAGATTAATATTAACACACTCACTGACACACTGTGTACATCATGACTCACAGCCAGATACACCCTGTGAAGTGTAAAACACCCCCACTGTCCTCAGTAATATTAGCACACTGACAGAGAACACAGATTAATATTAACACTCTCACTGACACACTGTGTATATCATGACCCACAGTCAGATACACCCTGTGACGAGTAAAACACCCCCACTGTCCTCAGTAATATTAACACACTGACAGAGAACACAGATTAATATTAACACTCTCACTGACACACTATGTATATCATGACCCACAGTCAGATAAACCCTGTGAAGTGTAAAACACCCCCACTGTCCTCAGGAATATTAACACACTGACAGAGAACACAGATTAATATTAACACTCTCACTGACACACTGTGTACATCATGACCCACAGTCAGATACACCCTGTGAAGTGTAAAACACCCCCACTGTCCTCAGTAATATTAACACACTGACAGAGAACACAGATTAATATTAACACTCTCACTGACACACTGTGTATATCATGACCCACAGTCAGATACACCCTGTGAAGTGTAAAACACCCCCACTGTCCTCAGTAATATTAACACACTGACAGAGAACACAGATTAATATTAACACACTCACTGACACACTGTGCACATCATGACCCACAGTCAGATACACCCTGTGAAGTGTAAAACACCCCCACTGTCCTCAGTAATATTAACACACTGACAGAGAACACAGATTAATATTAACACACTCACTGACACACTGTGCACATCATGACCCACAGTCAGATACACCCTGTGAAGTGTAAAACACCCCCACTGTCCTCAGGAATATTAACACACTGACAGAGAACACAGATTAATATTAACACACTCACTGACACACTGTGTATATCATGACCCACAGTCAGATACACCCTGTGAAGTGTAAAACACCCCCACTGTCCTCAGTAATATTAACACACTGACAGAGAACACAGATTAATATTAACAGACTCACTGACACACTGTGTATATCATGACCCACAGTCAGATACGCCCTGTGAAGTGTAAAACACCCCCACTGTCCTCAGTAATATTAACACACTGACAGAGAACACAGATTAATATTAACACACTCACTGACACACTGTGTACATCATGACCCACAGTCAGATAAACCCTGTGAAGTGTAAAACACCCCCACTGTCCTCAGTAATATTAACACACTGACAGAGAACACAGATTAATATTAACACACTCACTGACACACTGAGTACATCATGACCCACAGTCAGATAAACCCTGTGAAGTGTAAAACACCCCCACTGTCCTCAGTAATATTAACACACTGACAGAGAACACAGATTAATATTAACACACTCACTGACACACTGTGTATATCATGGCCCACAGTCAGATACACCCTGTGAAGTGTAAAACACCCGCACTGTCCTCAGTAATATTAACACACTGACAGAGAACACAGATTAATATTAACACACTCACTGACACACTGTGTATATCATGACCCACAGTCAGATACACCCTGTGAAGTGTAAAACACCCCCACTGTCCTCAGTAATATTAACACACTGACAGAGAACACAGATTAATATTAACAGACTCACTGACACACTGTGTACATCATGACCCACAGTCAGATACACCCTGTGAAGTGTAAAACATCCCCACTGTCCACAGTAATATTAACACACTGACAGAGAACACAGATTAATATTAACACACTCACTGACACTCTGTGTATATCATGACCCACAGTCAGATAAACCCTGTGAAGTGTAAAACACCCCCGCTGTCCTCAGTAATATTAACACACTGACAGAGAACACAGATTAATATTAACACACTCACTGACACACTGTGTATATCATGACCCACAGCCAGATACACCCAGTGAAGTGTAAAACACCCCCGCTGTCCTCAGTAATATTAACACACTGACAGAGAACACAGATTAATATTAACACACTCACTGACACACTGTGTATATCATGACCCACAGCCAGATACACCCTGTGAAGTGTAAAACACCCCCACTGTCCTCAGGAATATTAACACACTGACAGAGAACACAGATTAATATTTACACACTCACTGACACACTGTGTATATCATGACCCACATTCAGATACACCCTGTGAATTGTAAAACATCCCCACTGTCCTCAGGAATATTAACACACTGACAGAGAACACAGATTAATATTAACACACTCACTGACACACTGTGTATATCATGACCCACAGTCAGATACACCCTGTGAAGTGTAAAACACCCCCACTGTCCTCAGGAATATTAACACACTGACAGAGAACACAGATTAATATTAACACACTCACTGACACACTGTGTATATCATGTCCCACAGTCAGATACACCCTGTGAAGTGTAAAACACCCCCACTGTCCTCAGGAATATTAACACACTGACAGAGAACACAGATTAATATTAACACACTCACTGACACACTGTGTATATCATGACCCACATTCTGATACACCCTGTGAAGTGTAAAACATCCCCACTGTCCTCAGGAATATTAACACACTGACAGAGAACTCAGATTAATATTAACACACTCACTGACACACTGTGTATATCATGACCCACAGTCAGATACACCCTGTGAAGTGTAAAACACCCCCACTGTCCTCAGGAATATTAACACACTGACAGAGAACACAGATTAATATTAACACACTCACTGACACACTGTATTAATCATGACCCACAGTCAGATAAACCCTGTGAAGTGTAAAACACCCCCACTGTCCTCAGTAATATTAACACACTGACAGAGAACACAGATTAATATTAACACTCTCACTGACACACTGTGTATATCATGACTCACAGTCAGATACACCCTGTGAAGTGTAAAACACCCCCGCTGTCCTCAGGAATATTAACACACTGACAGAGAACACAGATTAATTTTAACACACTCACTGACACACTGTGTACATCATGACCCACAGTCAGATACACCCTGTGAAGTGTAAAACACCCCCACTGTCCTCAGTAATACTAACACACTGACAGAGAACACAGATTAATATTAACACACTCACTGACACACTGTGTACATCATAACCCACAGTCAGATACACCCTGTGAAGTGTAAAACACCCCCACTGTCCTCAGTAATATTAACACACTGACAGAGAACACAGATTAATATTAACACACTCACTGACACACTGTGTATATCATGACCCACAGTCAGATACACCCTGTGAAGTGTAAAACACCCCCACTGTCCTCAGTAATATTAACACACTGACAGAGAACACAGATTAATATTAACACACTCACTGACACACTGTGTATATCATGACTCACAGTCAGATAAACCCTGTGAAGTGTAAAACACCCCCACTGTCCACAGTAATATTAACACACTGACAGAGAACACAGATTAATATTAACACACTCACTGACAAACTGTGTATATCATGACCCACAGTCAGATACACCCTGTGAAGTGTAAAACACCCCCACTGTCCGCAGTAATATTAACACACTGACAGAGAACACAGATTAATATTAACACACTCACTGACACACTGTGTATATCATGTCCCACAGTCAGATACACCCTGTGAAGTGTAAAACACCCCCACTGTCCTCAGTAATATTAACACACTGACAAAGAACACAGATTAATATTAACACACTCACTGACACACTGTGTATATCATGACTCACAGTCAGATACACCCTGTGAAGTGTAAAACACCCCCACTGTCCTCAGTAATATTAACACACTGACAGAGAACACAGATTAATATTAACACACTCACTGACACACTTTGTACATCATGACCCATAGTCAGATACACCCTGTGAAGTGTAAAACACCCCCACTGTCCTCAGGAATATTAACACACTGACAGAGAACACAGATTAATATTAACACACTCACTGACACACTGTGTACACCATGACCCACAGTCAGATACACCCTGTGAACTGTAAAACACCCCCACTGTCCTGAGTAATATTAACACACTGACAGAGAACACAGATTAATATTAACAAACTCACTGACACACTGTGTACACCATGACCCACAGTCAGATACACACTGTGAAGTGTAAAACACCCCCACTGTCCTCAGGAATATTAACACACTGACAGAGAACACTATTAATATTAACACACTCACTGACACACTGTGTATATCATGACCCACAGTCAGATACACCCTGTGAAGTGTAAAACACCCCCACTGTGCTCAGTAATATTAACACACTGACAGAGAACACAGATTAATATTAACACACTCACTGACACACTGTGTAAATCATAACCCACAGTCAGATACACCCTGTGAAGTGTAAAACACCCCCACTGTCCTCAGTAATATTAACACACTGACAGAGAACACAGATTAATATTAACACACTCACTGACACACTGTGTAAATCATGACCCACAGTCAGATACACCCTGTGAAGTGTAAAATACCCCCACTGTCCTCAGGAATATTAACACACTGACAGAGAACACAGATTAATATTAACACACTCACAGACACACTGTGTATATCATGACCCACAGTCAGATACACCCTGTGAAGTGTAAAACACCCCCACTGTCCTCAGTAATATTAACACACTGACAGAGAATACAGATTAATATTAACACAATCACTGACACACTTTGTACATCTTGACCCATTGTCAGATACACCCTGTGAAGTGTAAAACAGCCCCACTGTCCTCAGTAATATTAACACACGAACAGAGAACACAGATTAATATTAACACACTCACTGACACACTTTGTACATCATGACCCACAGTCAGATACACCCTGTGAAGTGTAAAACACCCCCACTGTCCTCAGTAATATTAACACACTGACAGAGAACACAGATTAATATTAACACACTCACTGACACACTGTGTATATCATGACCCACAGTCAGATACACCCTGTGAAGTGGAAAACACCCCCACTGTCCTCAGTAATATTAACACACTGACAGAGAACACAGATTAATATTAACACACTCACTGACACACTGTGCATATCATGACCCAGAGTCAGATACACCCTGTGAAGTGTAAAACACTCCCACTGTCCTCAGTAATATTAACACACTGACAGAGAACACAGATTAATATTAACACACTCACTGACACACTGTGCATATCATGACCCAGAGTCAGATACACCCTGTGAAGTGTAAAACACCCCCACTGTCCTCAGTAATATTAACACACTGACAGAGAACACAGATTAATATTAACACACTCACTGACACACTGTGTACATCATGACCCACAGTCAGATACACCCTGTGAAGTGTAAAACACCCCCACTGTCCTCAGTAATATTAACACACTGACAGAGAACACAGATTAATATTAACACACTCACTGACACACTGTGTACATCATGATCCACAGTCAGATACACCCTGTGAAGTGTAAAACACCCCCACTGTCCTCAGGAATATTAACACACTGACAGAGAACACAGATTAATATTAACACACTCACTGACACACTGTGTATATCATGACCCACAGTCAGATACACCCTGTGAAGTGTAAAACACCCCCACTGTCCTCAGTAATATTAACACACTGACAGAGAACACAGATTAATATTAACACAATCACTGACACACTTTGTACATCTTGACCCATTGTCAGATACACCCTGTGAAGTGTAAAACAGCCCCACTGTCCTCAGTAATATTAACACACGAACAGAGAACACAGATTAATATTAACACACTCACTGACACACTTTGTACATCATGACCCATAGTCAGATACACCCTGTGAAGTGTAAAACACCCCCACTGTCCTCAGTAATATTAACACACTGACAGAGAACACAGATTAATATTAACACACTCACTGACACACTGTGCATATCATGACCCAGAGTCAGATACACCCTGTGAAGTGTAAAACACCCCCACTGTCCTCAGTAATATTAACACACTGACAGAGAACACAGATTAATATTAACACACTCACTGACACACTGTGTACATCATGATCCACAGTCAGATACACCCTGTGAAGTGTAAAACACCCCCACTGTCCTCAGTAATATTAACACATTGACAGAGAACACAGATTAATATTAACACACTCACTGACACACTGTGTATATCATGACCCACAGTCAGATACACCCTGTGAAGTGTAAAACACCCCCACTGTCCTCAGGAATATTAACACACTGACAGAGAACACAGATTAATATTAACACACTCACTGACACACTGTGTATATCATGACCCACAGTCAGATACACCCTGTGAAGTGTAAACCACCCCCACTGTCCTCAGTAATATTAACACACTGACAGAGAACACAGATTAATATTAACACACTCACTGACACACTGTGTATATCATGACCCACAGTCAGATACACCCTGTGAAGTGTAAAACACCCCCACTGTCCTCAGGAATATTAACACACTGACAGAGAACACAGATTAATATTAACACACTCACTGACACACTGTGTATATCATGACCCACAGTCAGATACACCCTGTGAAGTGTAAAACACCCCCACTGTCCTCAGTAATATTAACACACTGACAGAGAACACAGATTAATATTGACACACTCACTGACACACTGTGTATATCATGACCCACAGTCAGATACACCCTGTGAAGTGTAAAACATCCCCACTGTCCTCAGGAATATTAACACACTGACAGAGAACACAGATTAATATTAACACACTCACTGACACACTATGTACATCATGACCCACAGTCAGATACACCCTGTGAAGTGTAAAACATCCCCACTGTCCTCAGTAATATTAACACACTGACAGAGAACACAGATTAATATTAACACTCTCACTGACACACTGTGTATATCATGACCCACAGCCAGATACACCCTGTGAAGTGTAAAACACCCCCACTGTCCTCAGGAATATTAACACACTGACACAGAACACAGATTAATATTAACACACTCACTGACACACTGTGTATATCATGACCCAGAGTCAGATACACCCTGTGAAGTGTAAAACACCCCCACTGTCCTCAGGAATATTAACACACTGACAGAGAACACAGATTAATATTAACACACTCACTGACACACTGTGTACATCATGACCCACAGTCAGATACACCCTGTGAAGTGTAAAACACCCCCACTGTCCTCAGTAATATTAACACACTGACAGAGAACACAGATTAATATTAACACACTCACTGACACACTGTGTACATCATGACCCACAGTCAGATAAACCCTGTGAAGTGTAAAACACCTCCACTGTCCTCAGGAATATTAACACACTGACAGAGAACACAGATTAATATTAACACACTCACTGACACACTGTGTATATCATGACCCACAGTCAGATACACCCTGTGAAGTGTAAAACACCCCCACTGTCCTCAGGAATATTAACACACTGACAGAGAACACAGATTAATATTAACACACTCACTGACACACTGTGTACATCATGACCCACAGTCAGATACACCCTGTGAAGTGTAAAACACCCCACTGTCCTCGGTAATATTAACACCTGACAGAGAACACAGATTAATATTAACACACTCACTGACACACTGTGTATATCATGACCCACAGTCAGATACACTCTGTGAAGTGTAAAACACCCCCACTGTCCTCAGTAATATTAACACACTGACAGAGAACACAGATTAATATTAACACACTCACTGACACACTGTGTATATCATGACCCACAGTCAGATGCACCCTGTGAAGTGTAAAACACCCCCACTGTCCTCAGTAATATTAACACACTGACAGAGAACACAGATTAATATTAACACACTCACTGACACACTGTGTATATCATGACCCACAGTCAGATACACCCTGTGAAGTGTAAAACACCCCCACTGTCCTCAGGAATATTAACACACTGACAGAGAACACAGATTAATATTAACACACTCACTGACACACTGTGTGTATCATGACCCACAGTCAGATAAACCCTGTGAAGTGTAAAACACCCCCACTGTCCTCAGTAATATTAACACACTGACAGAGAACACAGATTAATATTAACACACTCACTGACACACTGTGTATATCATGACCCACAGTCAGATACACCCTGTGAAGTGTAAAACACCCCCACTGTCCTCAGGAATATTAACACACTGACAGAGTACACAGATTAATATTAACACACTCACTGACACACTGTGTGTATCATGACCCACAGTCAGATAAACCCTGTGAAGTGTAAAACACCCCCACTGTCCTCAGGAATATTAACACACTGACAGAGAACACAGATTAATATTAACACACTCACTGACACACTGTGTACATCATGACCAACAGTCAGATACACCCTGTGAAGTGTAAAACACCCCCACTGTCCTCTGTAATATTATCACACTGACAGAGAACACAGATTAATATTAACACACTCACTGACACACTGTGTATATCATGACCCACAGTCAGATACACCCTGTGAAGTGTAAAACACCCCCACTGTCCTCAGCAATATTAACACACTGACAGAGAACACAGATTAATATTAACACACTCACTGACACACTGTGTGTATCATGACCCACAGTCAGATAAACCCTGTGAAGTGTAAAACACCCCCACTGTCCTCAGGAATATTAACACACTGACAGAGAACACAGATTAATATTAACACACTCACTGACACACTGTGTACATCATGACCAACAGCCAGATACACCCTGTGAAGTGTAAAACACCCCCACTGTCCTCTGTAATATTATCACTCTGACAGAGAACACAGATTAATATTAACACACTCACTGACATACTGTGTATATCATGACCCACAGTCAGATACACCCTGTGAAGTGTAAAACACCCCCACTGTCCTCAGCAATATTAACACACTGACAGAGAACACAGATTAATATTAACACACTCACTGACACACTGTGTATATCATGACTCACAGTCAGATACACCCCGTGAAGTGTAAAACACCCCCACTGTCCTCAGTAATATTAACACACTGACAGAGAACACAGATTAATATTAACACACTCACTGACACACTGTGTATATCATGACCCTCAGTCAGATACACCCAGTGAAGTGTAAAACACCCCCACTGTCCTCAGGAATATTAACACACTGACAGAGAACACAGATTAATATTAACACACTCACTGACACACTGTGTATATCATGACCCTCAGTCAGATACACCCAGTGAAGAGTAAAACACCCCCACTGTCCTCAGGAATATTAACACACTGACAGAGAACACAGATTAATATTAACACACTCACTGACACACTGTGTACATCATGACCAACAGTCAGATACACCCTGTGAAGTGTAAAACATCCCCACTGTCCTCAGGAATATTAACACACTGACAGAGAACACAGATTAATATTAACACACTCACTGACACACTATGTACATCATGACCCACAGTCAGATACACCCTGTGAAGTGTAAAACATCCCCACTGTCCTCAGTAATATTAACACACTGACAGAGAACACAGATTAATATTATCACTCTCACTGACACACTGTGTATATCATGACCCACAGCCAGATACACCCTGTGAAGTGTAAAACACCCCCACTGTCCTCAGGAATATTAACACACTGACACAGAACACAGATTAATATAAACACACTCACTGACACACTGTGTATATCATGACCCAGAGTCAGATACACCCTGTGAAGTGTAAAACACCCCCACTGTCCTCAGGAATATTAACACACTGACAGAGAACACAGATTAATATTAACACACTCACTGACACACTGTGTACATCATGACCCACAGTCAGATACACCCTGTGAAGTGTAAAACACCCCCACTGTCCTCAGTAATATTAACACACTGACAGAGAACACAGATTAATATTAACACACTCACTGACACACTTTGTACATCATGACCCACAGTCAGATAAACCCTGTGAAGTGTAAAACACCCCCACTGTCCTCAGGAATATTAACACACTGACAGAGAACACAGATTAATATTAACACACTCACTGACACACTGTGTATATCATGACCCACAGTCAGATACACCCTGTGAAGTGTAAAACACCCCCACTGTCCTCAGGAATATTAACACACTGACAGAGAACACAGATTAATATTAACACACTCACTGACACACTGTGTACATCATGACCCACAGTCAGATACACCCTGTGAAGTGTAAAACACCCCACTGTCCTCGGTAATATTAACACCTGACAGAGAACACAGATTAATATTAACACACTCACTGACACGCTGTGTATATCATGACCCACAGTCAGATACACTCTGTGAAGTGTAAAACACCCCCACTGTCCTCAGTAATATTAACACACTGACAGAGAACACAGATTAATATTAACACACTCACTGACACACTGTGTATATCATGACCCACAGTCAGATGCACCCTGTGAAGTGTAAAACACCCCCACTGTCCTCAGTAATATTAACACACTGACAGAGAACACAGATTAATATTAACACACTCACTGACACACTGTGTATATCATGACCCACAGTCAGATACACCCTGTGAAGTGTAAAACACCCCCACTGTCCTCAGCAATATTAACACACTGACAGAGAACACAGATTAATATTAACACACTCACTGACACACTGTGTGTATCATGACCCACAGTCAGATAAACCCTGTGAAGTGTAAAACACCCCCACTGTCCTCAGGAATATTAACACACTGACAGAGAACACAGATTAATATTAACACACTCACTGACACACTGTGTACATCATGACCAACAGCCAGATACACCCTGTGAAGTGTAAAACACCCCCACTGTCCTCTGTAATATTATCACACTGACAGAGAACACAGATTAATATTAACACACTCACTGACATACTGTGTATATCATGACCCACAGTCAGATACACCCTGTGAAGTGTAAAACACCCCCACTGTCCTCAGCAATATTAACACACTGACAGAGAACACAGATTAATATTAACACACTCACTGACACACTGTGTATATCATGACTCACAGTCAGATACACCCCGTGAAGTGTAAAACACCCCCACTGTCCTCAGTAATATTAACACACTGACAGAGAACACAGATTAATATTAACACACTCACTGACACACTGTGTATATCATGACCCTCAGTCAGATACACCCAGTGAAGTGTAAAACACCCCCACTGTCCTCAGGAATATTAACACACTGACAGAGAACACAGATTAATATTAACACACTCACTGACACACTGTGTACATCATGACCAACAGTCAGATACACCCTGTGAAATGTAAAACACCCCCACTGTCCTCTGTAATATTATCACACTGACAGAGAACACAGATTAATATTAACACACTCACTGACACACTGTGTATATCATGACCCACAGTCAGATACACTCTGTGAAGTGTAAAACACCCCCACTGTCCTCAGTAATATTAACACACTGACAGAGAACACAGATTAATATTAACACACTCACTGACACACTGTGTATATCATGACCCACAGTCAGATGCACCCTGTGAAGTGTAAAACACCCCCACTGTCCTCAGTAATATTAACACACTGACAGAGAACACAGATTAATATTAACACACTCACTGACACACTGTGTATATCATGACCCACAGTCAGATACACCCTGTGAAGTGTAAAACACCCCCACTGTCCTCAGGAATATTAACACACTGACAGAGAACACAGATTAATATTAACACACTCACTGACACACTGTGTGTATCATGACCCACAGTCAGATAAACCCTGTGAAGTGTAAAACACCCCCACTGTCCTCAGTAATATTAACACACTGACAGAGAACACAGATTAATATTAACACACTCACTGACACACTGTGTATATCATGACCCACAGTCAGATACACCCTGTGAAGTGTAAAACACCCCCACTGTCCTCAGGAATATTAACACACTGACAGAGAACACAGATTAATATTAACACACTCACTGACACACTGTGTGTATCATGACCCACAGTCAGATAAACCCTGTGAAGTGTAAAACACCCCCACTGTCCTCAGGAATATTAACACACTGACAGAGAACACAGATTAATATTAACACACTCACTGACGCACTGTGAACATCATGACCAACAGTCAGATACACCCTGTGAAGTGTAAAACACCCCCACTGTCCTCGGTAATATTAACACACTGACAGAGAACACAGATTAATATTAACACACTCACTGACACACTGTGTATATCATGACCCACAGTCAGATACACCCGGTGAAGTGTAAAACACCCCCTCTGTCCTCAGTAATATTAACACACTGACAGAGAACACAGATTAATGTTAACACTCTCACTGACACACTGTGTATATCATGACCCACAGTCAGATACACCCGGTGAAGTGTAAAACACCCCCACTGTCCTCAGTAATATTAACACACTGACAGAGAACACAGATTAATATTAACACACTCACTGACACACTGTGTATATCATGACCCACAGTCAGATACACCCTGTGAAGTGTAAAACATTCCCACTGTCCTCAGTAATATTAGCACACTGACAGAGAACACAGATTAATATTAACACACTCACTGACACACTGTGTATATCATGACCCACAGTCAGATACACCCTGTGAAGTGTAAAACACCCCCACTGTCCTCAGGAATATTAACACACTGCCAGAGAACACAGATTAATATTAACACATTCACTGACACACTGTGTATATCATGACCCACAGTCAGATACACCCTGTGAAGTGTAAAACACCCCCACTGTCCTCAGTAATATTAACACACTGACAGAGAACACAGATTAATATTGACACACTCACTGACACACTGTGTATATCATGACCCACAGTCAGATACACCCTGTGAAGTGTAAAACACCCCCACTGTCCTCAGTAATATTAACACACTGACAGAGAACACAGATTAATATTGACACACTCACTGACACACTGTGTATATCATGACCCACAGTCAGATACACCCTGTGAAGTGTAAAACACCCCCACTGTCCTCAGTAATATTAACACACTGACAGAGAACACAGATTAATATTAACACACTCACTGACACACTGTGTATATCATGACCCACAGTCAGATAAACCCTGTGAAGTGTAAAACACCCCCACTGTCCTCAGGAATATTAACACACTGACAGAGAACACAGATTAATATTAACACACTCACTGACACACTGTGTATATCATGACCCACAGTCAGATACACCCTGTGAAGTGTAAAACACCCCCACTCTCCTCAGGAATATTAACACACTGACAGAGAACACAGATTAATATTAACACACTCACTGACACACTGTGTATATCATGACCCACAGTCAGATACACCCTGTGAAGTGTAAAACGACCCCACTGTCCTCAGGAATATTAACACACTGACAGAGAACACAGATTAATATTAACACACTCACTGACACACTGTGTACATCATGACCCACAGTCTGATACACCCTGTGAAGTGTAAAACACCCCCACTGTGCTCAGTAATATTAACACACTGACAGAGAACACAGATTAATATTAACACACTCACTGACACACTGTGTGTATCATGACCCACAGTCAGATAAACCCTGTGAAGTGTAAAACACCCCCACTGTCCTCAGTAATATTAACACACTGACAGAGAACACAGATTAATATTAACACACTCACTGACACACTGTGTACATCATGACCCACAGTCAGATACACCCTGTGAAGTGTAAAACACCCCCACTGTCCTCAGGAATATTAACACACTGACAGAGAACACAGATTAATATTAACACACTCACTGACACACTATGTATATCATGACCCACAGTCAGGTAAACCCTGTGAAGTGTAAAACACGCCCACTGTCCTCAGTAATATTAACACACTGACAGAGAACACAGACTAATATTAACACACTCACTGACACACTGTGTATATCATGACCCACAGTCAGATACACCCTGTGAAGTGTAAAACACCCCCACTGTCCTCAGTAATATTAACACACTGACAGAGAACACAGATTAATATTAACACACTCACTGACACACTGTGTACATCATGACCCACAGTCAGATACACCCTGTCAAGTGTAAAACACCCCCACTGTCCTCAGTAATATTAGCACACTGACAGAGAACACAGATTAATATTAACACACTCACTGACACACTGTGTACATCATGACCCACAGTCAGATACACCCTGTGAAGTGTAAAACACCCCCACTGTCCTCAGGAATATTAACACACTGACAGAGAACACAGATTAATATTAACACACTCACTGACACACTGTGTATATCATGACCCACAGTCAGATACACCCTGTGAAGTGTAAAACACCCCCACTGTCCTCAGTAATATTAACACACTGACAGAGAACACAGATTAATATTAACACACTCACTGACACACTGTGTATATCATGACCCACAGTCAGATACACCCTGTGAAGTGTAAAACATCCCCACTGTCCTCAGTAATATTAACACACTGACAGAGAACACAGATTAATATTAACACACTCACTGACACACTGTGTATATCATGACCCACAGTCAGATACACCCTGTGAAGTGTAAAACACCCCCACTGTCCTCAGTAATATTAACACACTGACAGAGAACACAGATTAATATTAACACACTCACTGACACACTGTGTATATCATGACCCAGAGTCAGATACACCCTATGAAGTGTAAAACACCCCCACTGTCCTCAGTAATATTAACACACTGACAGAGAACACAGATTAATATTAACACACTCACTGACATACTGTGTATATCATGACCCACAGTCAGTTACACCCGGTGAAGTGTAAAACACCACCACTGTCCTCAGTAATATTAACACACTGACAGAGAACACAGATTAATATTAACACTCTCACTGACACACTGTGTATATCATGACCCACAGTCAGATACACCTGGTGAAGTGTAAAACACCCCCACTGTCCTCAGTAATATTAACACACTGACAGAGAACACAGATTAATATTAACACACTCACTGACACACTGTGTATATCATGACCCACAGTCAGATACACCCTGTGAAGTGTAAAACATTCCCACTGTCCTCAGTAATATTAGCACACTGACAGAGAACACAGATTAATATTAACACACTCACTGACACACTGTGTATATCATGACCCACAGTCAGATACACCCTGTGAAGTGTAAAACACCCCCACTGTCCTCAGGAATATTAACACACTGCTAGAGAACACAGATTAATATTAACACACTCACTGACACACTGTGTACATCATGACCCACAGTCAGATACACCCTGTGAAGTGTAAAACACCCCCACTGTGCTCAGTAATATTAACACACTGACAGAGAACACAGATTAATATTAAAACACTCACTGACACACTGTGTGTATCATGACCAACAGTCAGATAAACCCTGTGAAGTGTAAAACACCCCCACTGTCCTCAGTAATATTAACACACTGACAGAGAACACAGATTAATATTAACACACTCACTGACACACTGTGTACATCATGACCCACAGTCAGATACACCCTGTGAAGTGTAAAACACCCCCACTGTCCTCAGGAATATTAACACACTGACAGAGAACACAGATTAATATTAACACACTCACTGACACACTATGTATATCATGACCCACAGTCAGATAAACCCTGTGAAGTGTAAAACACGCCCACTGTCCTCAGTAATATTAACACACTGACAGAGAACACAGACTAATATTAACACACTCACTGACACACTGTGTACATCATGACCCACAGTCAGATACACCCTGTGAAGTGTAAAACACCCCCACTGTCCTCAGTAATATTAGCACACTGACAGAGAACACAGATTAATATTAACACACTCACTGACACACTGTGTACATCATGACCCACAGTCAGATACACCCTGTGAAGTGTAAAACACCCCCACTGTCCTCAGGAATATTAACACACTGACAGAGAACACAGATTAATATTAACACACTCACTGACACACTGTGTATATCATGACCCACAGTCAGATACACCCTGTGAAGTGTAAAACATCCCCACTGTCCTCAGTAATATTAACACACTGACAGAGAACACAGATTAATATTAACACACTCACTGACACACTGTGTATATCATGACCCACAGTCAGATACACCCTGTGAAGTGTAAAACATCCCCACTGTCCTCAGTAATATTAACACACTGACAGAGAACACAGATTAATATTAACACACTCACTGACACACTGTGTATATCATGACCCACAGTCAGATAAACCCTGTGAAGTGTAAAACACCCCCACTGTCCTCAGGAATATTAACACACTGACAGAGAACACAGATTAATATTAACACACTCACTGACACACTGTGTATATCATGACCCACAGTCAGATACACCCTGTGAAGTGTAAAACACCCCCACTCTCCTCAGGAATATTAACACACTGACAGAGAACACAGATTAATATTAACACACTCACTGACACACTGTGTATATCATGACCCACAGTCAGATACACCCTGTGAAGTGTAAAACGACCCCACTGTCCTCAGGAATATTAACACACTGACAGAGAACACAGATTAATATTAACACACTCACTGACACACTGTGTACATCATGACCCACAGTCTGATACACCCTGTGAAGTGTAAAACACCCCCACTGTGCTCAGTAATATTAACACACTGACAGAGAACACAGATTAATATTAACACACTCACTGACACACTGTGTGTATCATGACCCACAGTCAGATAAACCCTGTGAAGTGTAAAACACCCCCACTGTCCTCAGTAATATTAACACACTGACAGAGAACACAGATTAATATTAACACACTCACTGACACACTGTGTACATCATGACCCACAGTCAGATACACCCTGTGAAGTGTAAAACACCCCCACTGTCCTCAGGAATATTAACACACTGACAGAGAACACAGATTAATATTAACACACTCACTGACACACTATGTATATCATGACCCACAGTCAGGTAAACCCTGTGAAGTGTAAAACACGCCCACTGTCCTCAGTAATATTAACACACTGACAGAGAACACAGACTAATATTAACACACTCACTGACACACTGTGTATATCATGACCCACAGTCAGATACACCCTGTGAAGTGTAAAACACCCCCACTGTCCTCAGTAATATTAACACACTGACAGAGAACACAGATTAATATTAACACACTCACTGACACACTGTGTACATCATGACCCACAGTCAGATACACCCTGTCAAGTGTAAAACACCCCCACTGTCCTCAGTAATATTAGCACACTGACAGAGAACACAGATTAATATTAACACACTCACTGACACACTGTGTACATCATGACCCACAGTCAGATACACCCTGTGAAGTGTAAAACACCCCCACTGTCCTCAGGAATATTAACACACTGACAGAGAACACAGATTAATATTAACACACTCACTGACACACTGTGTATATCATGACCCACAGTCAGATACACCCTGTGAAGTGTAAAACACCCCCACTGTCCTCAGTAATATTAACACACTGACAGAGAACACAGATTAATATTAACACACTCACTGACACACTGTGTATATCATGACCCACAGTCAGATACACCCTGTGAAGTGTAAAAC
This sequence comes from Heterodontus francisci, assembly GCF_036365525.1. Classification (NCBI taxonomy): domain Eukaryota; kingdom Metazoa; phylum Chordata; class Chondrichthyes; order Heterodontiformes; family Heterodontidae; genus Heterodontus; species Heterodontus francisci. The sequence continues at coordinate 2,041,954 of NW_027140533.1, forward strand.
ATCCCCACTGTCCTCAGTAATATTAACACACTGACAGAGAACACAGATTAATATTAACACACTCACTGACACACTGTGTATATCATGACCCACAGTCAGATACACCCTGTGAAGTGTAAAACACCCCCACTGTCCTCAGTAATATTAACACACTGACAGAGAACACAGATTAATATTAACACACTCACTGACACACTGTGTATATCATGACCCAGAGTCAGATACACCCTATGAAGTGTAAAACACCCCCACTGTCCTCAGTAATATTAACACACTGACAGAGAACACAGATTAATATTAACACACTCACTGACATACTGTGTATATCATGACCCACAGTCAGATACACACTGTGAAGTGTAAAACACCCCCACTGTCCTCAGTAATATTAACACACTGACAGAGAACACAGATTAATATTAACACTCTCACTGACACACTGTGTATATCATGACCCACAGTCAGATACACCTGGTGAAGTGTAAAACACCCCCACTGTCCTCAGTAATATTAACACACTGACAGAGAACACAGATTAATATTAACACACTCACTGACACACTGTGTATATCATGACCCACAGTCAGATACACCCTGTGAAGTGTAAAACATTCCCACTGTCCTCAGTAATATTAGCACACTGACAGAGAACACAGATTAATATTAACACACTCACTGACACACTGTGTATATCATGACCCACAGTCAGATACACCCTGTGAAGTGTAAAACACCCCCACTGTCCTCAGGAATATTAACACACTGCTAGAGAACACAGATTAATATTAACACACTCACTGACACACTGTGTACATCATGACCCACAGTCAGATACACCCTGTGAAGTGTAAAACACCCCCACTGTGCTCAGTAATATTAACACACTGACAGAGAACACAGATTAATATTAAAACACTCACTGACACACTGTGTGTATCATGACCCACAGTCAGATAAACCCTGTGAAGTGTAAAACACCCCCACTGTCCTCAGTAATATTAACACACTGACAGAGAACACAGATTAATATTAACACACTCACTGACACACTGTGTACATCATGACCCACAGTCAGATACACCCTGTGAAGTGTAAAACACCCCCACTGTCCTCAGGAATATTAACACACTGACAGAGAACACAGATTAATATTAACACACTCACTGACACACTGTGTATATCATGACCCACAGTCAGATACACCCTGTGAAGTGTAAAACACCCCCACTGTCCTCAGTAATATTAGCACACTGACAGAGAACACAGATTAATATTAACACACTCACTGACACACTGTGTACATCATGACCCACAGTCAGATACACCCTGTGAAGTGTAAAACACCCCCACTGTCCTCAGGAATATTAACACACTGACAGAGAACACAGATTAATATTAACACACTCACTGACACACTGTGTATATCATGACCCACAGTCAGATACACCCTGTGAAGTGTAAAACATCCCCACTGTCCTCAGTAATATTAACACACTGACAGAGAACACAGATTAATATTAACACACTCACTGACACACTGTGTATATCATGACCCACAGTCAGATACACCCTGTGAAGTGTAAAACATCCCCACTGTCCTCAGTAATATTAACACACTGACAGAGAACACAGATTAATATTAACACACTCACTGACACACTGTGTATATCATGACCGACAGTCAGATACACCCTGTGAAGTGTAAAACACCCCCACTGTCCTCAGTAATATTAACACACTGACAGAGAACACAGATTAATATTAAAACACTCACTGACACACTGTGTATATCATGACCCACAGTCAGATAAACCCTGTGAAGTGTAAAACACCCCCAATGTCCTCAGTAATATTAACACACTGACAGAGAACACAGATTAATATTAACACACTCACTGACACACTGTGTATATCATGACCCACAGTCAGATACACCCTGTGAAGTGTAAAACACCCCCACTGTCCTCAGGAATATTAACACACTGACAGAGAACACAGATTAATATTAACACACTCACTGACACACTGTGTATATCATGACCCACAGTCAGATACACCCTGTGAAGTGTAAAACACCCCCACTGTCCTCAGTAATATTAACACACTGACAGAGAACACAGATTAATATTAACACACTCACTGACACACTGTGTATATCATGACCCACAGTCAGATACACCCTGTGAAGTGTAAAACGTCCCAACTGTCCTCAGTAATATTAACACACTGACAGAGAACACAGATTAATATTAACACACTCACTGACACACTGTGTATATCATGACCCACAGTCAGATACACCCTGTGAAGTGTAAAACACCCCCACTGTCCTCAGTAATATTAACACACTGACAGAGAACACAGATTAATATTAAAACACTCACTGACACACTGTGTATATCATGACCCACAGTCAGATAAACCCTGTGAAGTGTAAAACACCCCCACTGTCCTCAGTAATATTAACACACTGACAGAGAACACAGATTAATATTAACACACTCACTGACACACTGTGTATATCATGACCCACAGTCAGATACACCCAGTGAAGTGTAAAACACCCCCACTGTCCTCAGTAATATTAACACACTGACAGAGAACACAGATTAATATTAACACACTCACTGACACACTGTGTATATCATGACCCACAGTCAGATACACCCGGTGAAGTGTAAAACACCCCCACTGTCCTCTGTAATATTAACACACTGACAGAGAACACAGATTAATATTAACACACTCACTGACACACTGTGTATATCATGACCCACAGTCAGATACACCCTGTGAAGTGTAAAACATTGCCACTGTCCTCAGTAATATTAGCACACTGACAGAGAACACAGATTAATATTAACACACTCACTGACACACTGTGTATATCATGACCCACAGTCAGATACACCCTGTGAAGTGTAAAACACCCCCACTGTCCTCAGGAATATTAACACACTGCTAGAGAACACAGATTAATATTAACACATTCACTGACACACTGTGTATATCATGACCCACAGTCAGATACACCCTGTGAAGTGTAAAACACCCCCACTGTCCTCAGTAATATTAACACACTGACAGAGAACACAGATTAATATTGACACACTCACTGACACACTGTGTATATCATGACCCACAGTCAGATACACCCTGTGAAGTGTAAAACACCCCCACTGTCCTCAGGAATATTAACACACTGACAGAGAACACAGATTAATATTGACACACACACTGACACACTGTGTATATCATGACCCACAGTCAGATACACCCTGTGAAGTGTAAAACACCCCCACTGTCCTCAGTAATATTAACACACTGACAGAGAACACAGATTAATATTAACACACTCACTGACACACTGTGTATATCATGACCCACAGTCAGATAAACCCTGTGAAGTGTAAAACACCCCCACTGTCCTCAGGAATATTAACACACTGACAGAGAACACAGATTAATATTAACACACTCACTGACACACTGTGTATATCATGACCCACAGTCAGATACACCCGGTGAAGTGTAAAACACCCCCACTGTCCTCAGTAATATTAACACACTGACAGAGAACACAGATTAATATTAACACACTCACTGACACACTGTGTATATCATGACCCACAGTCAGATACACCCTGTGAAGTGTAAAACATCCCACTGTCCTCAGTAATATTAACACATTGACAGAGAACACAGATTAATATTAACACACTCACTGACACGCTGTGTACATCATGACCCACAGTCAGATACACCCTGTGAAGTGTAAAACACCCCCACTGTCCTCAGTAATATTAACACACTGACAGAGAACACAGATTAATATTAACACAGTCACTGACACACTGTGTACATCATGACCCACAGTCAGATAAACCCTGTGAAGTGTAAAACACCCCCACTGTCCTCAGTAATATTAACACACTGACAGAGAACACAGATTAATATTAACACACTCACTGACACACTGTGTATATCATGACCCACAGTCAGATACACCCTGTGAAGTGTAAAACACCCCCACTGTCCTCAGTAATCTTAACACACTGACAGAGAACACAGATTAATATTAACACACTCACTGACACACTGTGTATATCATGACCCACAGTCAGATACACCCTGTGAAGTGTAAAACACCCCCACTGTCCTCAATAATATTAACACACTGACAGAGAACACAGATTAATATTAACACGCTCACTCTGGCAGTGCCATCGACATTTATAAGTGCAAAGTAATAGAAACGTTTAACACACCATTCACTTACAATGCCGTGGACCTTTTTAGCATGCTTGACTATTGGAATGCAAAGGCCTATTGCAGTGTAATTGTACCTCGCAGTACAGGAACCTCTGACAGGGTAATTGTCCCTCGCAGTACAGGAACCTCTGACAGGGTAATTGTACCTCGCAGTGCAGGAACCTCTGACAGGGTAATTGTACCTCGCAGTACAGGAACCTCTGACAGGGTAATTGTACCTCGCAGTACAGGAACCTCTGACAGGGTAATTGTACCTCGCAGTGCAGGAACCTCTGACAGGGTAATTGTACCTCGCAATACAGGAACCTCTGACAGGGTAATTGTACCTCGCAGTACAGGAACCTCTGACAGTGTAATTGTACCTCGCAGTACAGGAACCTCTGACAGGGTAATTGTACGTCGCAGTACAGGAACCTCTGACAGGGTAATTGTACCTCGCAGTACAGGAACCTCTGACAGGGTAATTGTACCTCGCAGTGCAGGAACCTCTGACAGGGTAATTGTACCTCGCAGTACAGGAACCTCTGACAGGGTAATTGTACCTCGCAGTACAGGAACCTCTGACAGGGTAATTGTACCTCGCAGTACAGGAACCTCTGACAGGGTAATTGTACCTCGCAGTACAGGAACCTCTGACAGGGTAATTGTACCTCGCAGTGCAGGAACCTCTGACAGGGTAATTGTACCTCGCAGTACAGGAACCTCTGACAGGGTAATTGTACCTCGCAGTACAGGAACCTCTGACAGGGTAATTGTACCTCGCAGTACAGGAACCTCTGACAGGATAATTGTACCTCGCAGTACAGGCACCTCTGACAGGGTAATTGTAACTCGCAGTGCAGGAACCTCTGACAGGGTAATTGTACCTCGCAGTGCAGGAACCTCTGACAGGGTAATTGTACCTCGCAGTACAGGAACCTCTGACAGGGTAATTGTACCTCGCAGTACAGGAACCTCTGACAGGGTAATTGTACCTCGCAGTACAGGAACCTCTGACAGGGTAATTGTACCTCGCAGTGCAGGAACCTCTGACAGGGTAATTGTACCTCGCAGTGCAGGAACCTCTGACAGGGTAATTGTACCTCGCAGTACAGGAACCTCTGACAGGGTAATTGTACCTCACAGTACAGGATCCTCTGACAGGGTAATTGTACCTCGCAGTACAGGAACCTCTGACAGGGTAATTGTACCTCACAGTACAGGAACCTCTGACAGGGTAATTGTACCTCGCAGTACAGGAACCTCTGACAGGGTAATTGTACCTCGCAGTACAGGAACCTCTGACAGGGTAATTGTACCTCGCAGTACAGGAACCTCTGACCGGGTAATTGTACCTCGCAGTGCAGGAACCTCTGACAGGGTAATTGTACCTCGCAGTACAGGAACCTCTGACAGGGTAATTGTACCTCGCAGTACAGGAACCTCTGACAGGGTAATTGTACCTCGCAGTACAGGAACCTCTGACAGGGTAATTGTACCTCGCAGTACAGGAACCTCTGACAGGGTAATTGTACCTCGCAGTGCAGGAACCTCTGACAGGGTAATTGTACCTCGCAGTACAGGAACCTCTGACAGGGTAATTGTACCTCGCAGTACAGGAACCTCTGACAGGGTAATTGTACCTCGCAGTACAGGAACCTCTGACAGGGTAATTGTACCTCGCAGTGCAGGAACCTCTGACAGGGTAATTGTACCTCGCAGTACAGGAACCTCTGACAGGGTAATTGTACCTCGCAGTACAGGAACCTCTGACAGGGTAATTGTACCTCGCAGTACAGGAACCTCTGACAGGGTAATTGTACCTCGCAGTACAGGAACCTCTGACAGGGTAATTGTACCTCGCAGTACAGGAACCTCTGACAGGGTAATTGTACCTCGCAGTACAGGAACCTCTGACAGGGTAATTGTACCTCGCAGTACAGGAACCTCTGACAGGGTAATTGTACCTCGCAGTACAGGAACCTCTGACAGGGTAATTGTACCTCGCAGTACAGGAACCTCTGACAGGGTAATTGTACCTCACAGTACAGGAACCTCTGACAGGGTAATTGTACCTCGCAGTACAGGAACCTCTGACAGGGTAATTGTACCTCGCAGTACAGGAACCTCTGACAGGGTAATTGTACCTCGCAGTGCAGGAACCTCTGACAGGGTAATTGTACCTCGCAGTACAGGAACCTCTGACAGGGTAATTGTACCTCGCAGTGCAGGAACCTCTGACAGGGTAATTGTACCTCGCAGTACAGGAACCTCTGACAGGGTAATTGTACCTCGCAGTACAGGAACCTCTGACAGGGTAATTGTACCTCGCAGTACAGGAACCTCTGACAGGGTAATTGTACCTCGCAGAGCAGGAGCCTCTGACAGGGCAATTGTACCTCGCAGTGCAGGAACCTCTGACAGGGTAATTGTACCTCGCAGTACAGGAACCTCTGACAGGGTAATTGTACCTCGCAGTACAGGAACCTCTGACAGGGTAATTGTACCTCGCAGTGCAGGAACCTCTGACAGGGTAATTGTACCTCGCAGTACAGGAACCTCTGACAGGGTAATTGTACCTCGCAGTACAGGAACCTCTGACAGGGTAATTGTACCTCGCAGTACAGGAACCTCTGACAGTGTAATTGTACCTCGCAGTGCAGGAACCTCTGACAGGGTAATTGTACCTCGCAGTACAGGAACCTCTGACAGGGTAATTGTACCTCGCAGTACAGGAACCTCTGACAGGGTAATTGTACCTCGCAGTACAGGAACCTCTGACAGGGTAATTGTACCTCGCAGTGCAGGAACCTCTGACAGGGTAATTGTACCTCGCAGTACAGGAACCTCTGACAGGGTAATTGTACCTCGCCGTACAGGAACCTCTGACAGGGTAATTGTACCTCACAGTACAGGAACCTCTGACAGGGTAATTGTACCTCGCAGTACAGGAACCTCTGACAGGGTAATTGTACCTCGCAGTGCAGGAACCTCTGACAGGGTAATTGTACCTCGCAGTGCAGGAACCTCTGACAGGGTAATTGTACCTCGCAGTACAGGAACCTCTGACAGGGTAATTGTACCTCGCAGTGCAGGAACCTCTGACAGGGTAATTGTCCCTCGCAGTGCAGGAACCTCTGACAGGGTAATTGTACCTCGCAGTGCAGGAACCTCTGACAGGGTAATTGTACCTCGCAGTACAGGAACCTCTGACAGGGTAATTGTACCTCGCAGTGCAGGAACCTCTGACAGGGTAATTGTACCTCGCAGTACAGGAACCTCTGACAGGGTAATTGTACCTCACAGTACAGGAACCTCTGACAGGGTAATTGTACCTCGCAGTACAGGAACCTCTGACAGGGTAATTGTACCTCGCAGTGCAGGAACCTCTGACAGGGTAATTGTACCTCGCAGTACAGGAACCTCTGACAGGGTAATTGTACCTCGCAGTGCAGGAACCTCTGACAGGGTAATTGTACCTCGCAGTACAGGAACCTCTGACAGGGTAATTGTACCTCGCAGTACAGGAACCTCTGACAGGGTAATTGTACCTCGCAGTACAGGAACCTCTGACAGTGTAATTGTACCTCGCAGTACAGGAACCTCTGACAGGGTAATTGTCCCTCGCAGTACAGGAACCTCTGACAGGGTAATTGTACCTCGCAGTGCAGGAACCTCTGACAGGGTAATTGTACCTCGCAGTACAGGAACCTCTGACAGGGTAATTGTACCTCGCAGTACAGGAACCTCTGACAGGGTAATTGTACCTCGCAGTGCAGGAACCTCTGACAGGGTAATTGTACCTCGCAGTGCAGGAACCTCTGACAGGGTAATTGTCCCTCGCAGTGCAGGCACCTCTGACAGGGTAATTGTACCTCGCAGTACAGGAACCTCTGACAGGGTAATTGTACCTCGCAGTGCAGGAACCTCTGACAGGGTAATTGTACCTCACAGTACAGGAACCTCTGACAGGGTAATTGTACCTCGCAGTGCAGGAACCTCTGACAGGGTAATTGTACCTCGCAGTACAGGAACCTCTGACAGGGTAATTGTACCTCGCAGTACAGGAACCTCTGACAGGGTAATTGTACCTCGCAGTACAGGAACCTCTGACAGGGTAATTGTACCTCGCAGTGCAGGAACCTCTGACAGGGTAATTGTCCCTCGCAGTGCAGGCACCTCTGACAGGGTAATTGTACCTCGCAGTACAGGAACCTCTGACAGTGTAATTGTACCTCGCAGTACAGGAACCTCTGACAGGGTAATTGTACCTCGCAGTACAGGAACCTCTGACAGGGTAATTGTACCTCGCAGTACAGGAACCTCTGACAGGGTAATTGTACCTCGCAGTACAGGAACCTCTGACAGTGTAATTGTACCTCGCAGTGCAGGAACCTCTGACAGGGTAATTGTACCTCGCAGTACAGGAACCTCTGACAGGGTAATTGTACCTCGCAGTACAGGAACCTCTGACAGGGTAATTGTACCTCGCAGTGCAGGAACCTCTGACAGGGTAATTGTACCTCGCAGTACAGGAACCTCTGACAGGGTAATTGTACCTCGCAGTACAGGAACCTCTGACAGGGTAATTGTACCTCGCAGTGCAGGAACCTCTGACAGGGTAATTGTACCTCGCAGTACAGGAACCTCTGATAGTGTAATTGTACCTCGCAGTACAGGAACCTCTGACAGGGTAATTGTACCTCACAGTACAGGAACCTCTGACAGGGTAATTGTACCTCACAGTACAGGAACCTCTGACAGGGTAATTGTACCTCGCAGTGCAGGAACCTCTGACAGGGTAATTGTACCTCGCAGTACAGGAACCTCTGACAGGGTAATTGTCCCTCGCAGTACAGGAACCTCTGACAGGGTAATTGTACCTCGCAGTACAGGAACCTCTGACAGTGTAATTGTACCTCGCAGTACGGGAACCTCTGACAGGGTAATTGTACCTCGCAGTACAGGAACCTCTGACAGGGTAATTGTACCTCGCAGTACAGGAACCTCTGACCGGGTAATTGTACCTCGCAGTGCAGGAACCTCTGACAGGGTAATTGTACCTCGCAGTACAGGAACCTCTGACAGGGTAATTGTACCTCGCAGTACAGGAACCTCTGACAGGGTAATTGTACCTCGCAGTACAGGAACCTCTGACAGTGTAATTGTACCTCGCAGTGCAGGAACCTCTGACAGGGTAATTGTACCTCGCAGTACAGGAACCTCTGACAGGGTAATTGTACCTCGCAGTACAGGAACCTCTGACAGTGTAATTGTACCTCACAGTACAGGAACCTCTGACAGTGTAATTGTACCTCGCAGTGCAGGAACCTCTGACAGTGTAATTGTACCTCGCAGTACAGGAACCTCTGACAGGGTAATTGTACCTCGCAGTACGGGAACCTCTGACAGGGTAATTGTACCTCGCAGTACAGGAACCTCTGACAGGGTAATTGTACCTCGCAGTACAGGAACCTCTGACCGGGTAATTGTACCTCGCAGTGCAGGAACCTCTGACCGGGTAATTGTACCTCGCAGTGCAGGAACCTCTGACAGGGTAATTGTACCTCGCAGTACAGGAACCTCTGACAGGGTAATTGTACCTCGCAGTACAGGAACCTCTGACAGGGTAATTGTACCTCGCAGTACAGGAACCTCTGACAGGGTAATTGTACCTCACAGTACAGGAACCTCTGACAGGGTAATTGTACCTCGCAGTGCAGGAACCTCTGACAGTGTAATTGTACCTCGCAGTGCAGGAACCTCTGACAGGGTAATTGTACCTCGCAGTACAGGAACCTCTGACAGGGTAATTGTACCTCGCAGTACAGGAACCTCTGACAGTGTAATTGTACCTCGCAGTGCAGGAACCTCTGACAGGGTAATTGTACCTCACAGTACAGGAACCTCTGACAGGGTAATTGTACCTCGCAGTGCAGGAACCTCTGACAGGGTAATTGTACCTCGCAGTGCAGGAACCTCTGACAGTGTAATTGTACCTCGCAGTGCAGGAACCTCTGACAGGGTAATTGTACCTCACAGTACAGGAACCTCTGACAGGGTAATTGTACCTCGCAGTGCAGGAACCTCTGACAGGGTAATTGTACCTCACAGTACAGGAACCTCTGACAGGGTAATTGTACCTCGCAGTGCAGGAACCTCTGACAGGGTAATTGTACCTCGCAGTACAGGAACCTCTGACAGGGTAATTGTACCTCGCAGTACAGGAACCTCTGACAGTGTAATTGTACCTCGCAGTGCAGGAACCTCTGACAGGGTAATTGTACCTCGCAGTACAGGAACCTCTGACAGTGTAATTGTACCTCGCAGTGCAGGAACCTCTGACAGGGTAATTGTACCTCGCAGTACAGGAACCTCTGACAGGGTAATTGTACCTCGCAGTACAGGAACCTCTGACAGGGTAATTGTACCTCGCAGTACAGGAACCTCTGACAGGGTAATTGTACCTCGCAGTACAGGAACCTCTGACAGTGTAATTGTACCTCGCAGTGCAGGAACCTCTGACAGGGTAATTGTACCTCGCAGTACAGGAACCTCTGACAGTGTAATTGTACCTCGCAGTGCAGGAACCTCTGACAGGGTAATTGTACCTCACAGTACAGGAACCTCTGACAGGGTAATTGTACCTCGCAGTGCAGGAACCTCTGACAGGGTAATTGTACCTCGCAGTGCAGGAACCTCTGACAGTGTAATTGTACCTCGCAGTGCAGGAACCTCTGACAGGGTAATTGTACCTCACAGTACAGGAACCTCTGACAGGGTAATTGTACCTCGCAGTGCAGGAACCTCTGACAGGGTAATTGTACCTCACAGTACAGGAACCTCTGACAGGGTAATTGTACCTCGCAGTACAGGAACCTCTGACAGGGTAATTGTACCTCGCAGTACAGGAACCTCTGACAGGGTAATTGTACCTCGCAGTACAGGAACCTCTGACAGTGTAATTGTACCTCGCAGTGCAGGAACCTCTGACAGGGTAATTGTACCTCGCAGTACAGGAACCTCTGACAGTGTAATTGTACCTCGCAGTGCAGGAACCTCTGACAGGGTAATTGTACCTCGCAGTACAGGAACCTCTGACAGGGTAATTGTACCTCGCAGTACAGGAACCTCTGACAGGGTAATTGTACCTCGCAGTACAGGAACCTCTGACAGGGTAATTGTACCTCGCAGTACAGGAACCTCTGACAGGGTAATTGTACCTCGCAGTACAGGAACCTCTGACAGGGTAATTGTACCTCGCAGTACAGGAACCTCTGACAGGGTAATTGTACCTCGCAGTACAGGAACCTCTGACAGGGTAATTGTACCTCGCAGTACAGGAACCTCTGACAGGGTAATTGTACCTCACAGTACAGGAACCTCTGACAGGGTAATTGTACCTCACAGTGCAGGAACCTCTGACAGGGTAATTGTACCTCGCAGTACAGGAACCTCTGACAGGGTAATTGTACCTCGCAGTACAGGAACCTCTGACAGTGTAATTGTACCTCGCAGTGCAGGAACCTCTGACAGGGTAATTGTACCTCGCAGTACAGGAACCTCTGACAGTGTAATTGTACCTCGCAGTGCAGGAACCTCTGACAGGGTAATTGTACCTCGCAGTACAGGAACCTCTGACAGGGTAATTGTACCTCGCAGTACAGGAACCTCTGACAGGGTAATTGTACCTCGCAGTACAGGAACCTCTGACAGGGTAATTGTACCTCGCAGTACAGGAACCTCTGACAGGGTAATTGTACCTCGCAGTACAGGAACCTCTGACAGGGTAATTGTACCTCGCAGTGCAGGAACTCTGACAGGGTAATTGTACCTCGCAGTACAGGAACCTCTGACAGGGTAATTGTACCTCGCAGTACAGGAACCTCTGACAGGGTAATTGTACCTCGCAGTACAGGAACCTCTGACAGTGTAATTGTACCTCGCAGTACAGGAACCTCTGACAGGGTAATTGTACCTCGCAGTACAGGAACCTCTGACAGGGTAATTGTACCTCGCAGTACAGGAACCTCTGACAGGGTAATTGTACCTCGCAGTACAGGAACCTCTGACAGGGTAATTGTACCTCGCAGTGCAGGAACCTCTGACAGGGTAATTGTACCTCGCAGTACAGGAACCTCTGACAGGGTAATTGTACCTCGCAGTACAGGAACCTCTGACAGGGTAATTGTACCTCGCAGTACAGGAACCTCTGACAGGGTAATTGTACCTCGCAGTACAGGAACCTCTGACAGTGTAATTTTACCTCGCAGTACAGGAACCTCTGACAGGGTAATTGTACCTCGCAGTACAGGAACCTCTGACAGGGTAATTGTACCTCGCAGTGCAGGAACCTCTGACAGGGTAATTGTACCTCACAGTGCAGGAACCTCTGACAGGGTAATTGTACCTCGCAGTGCAGGAACCTCTGACAGGGTAATTGTACCTCGCAGTGCAGGAACCTCTGACAGGGTAATTGTCCCTCACAGTACAGGAACCTCTGACAGGGTAATTGTACCTCGCAGTGCAGGAACCTCTGACAGGGTAATTGTACCTCGCAGTACAGGAACCTCTGACAGGGTAATTGTACCTCACAGTACAGGAACCTCTGACAGGGTAATTGTACCTCGCAGTGCAGGAACCTCTGACAGGGTAATTGTACCTCGCAGTACAGGAACCTCTGACAGGGTAATTGTACCTCGCAGTACAGGAACCTCTGACAGGGTAATTGTACCTCGCAGTACAGGAACCTCTGACAGGGTAATTGTACCTCGCAGTACAGGAACCTCTGACAGGGTAATTGTACCTCGCAGTACAGGAACCTCTGACAGGGTAATTGTACCTCGCAGTACAGGAACCTCTGACAGTGTAATTTTACCTCGCAGTACAGGAACCTCTGACAGGGTAATTGTACCTCGCAGTACAGGAACCTCTGACAGGGTAATTGTACCTCGCAGTGCAGGAACCTCTGACAGGGTAATTGTACCTCACAGTGCAGGAACCTCTGACAGGGTAATTGTACCTCGCAGTGCAGGAACCTCTGACAGGGTAATTGTACCTCGCAGTGCAGGAACCTCTGACAGGGTAATTGTCCCTCACAGTACAGGAACCTCTGACAGGGTAATTGTACCTCGCAGTGCAGGAACCTCTGACAGGGTAATTGTACCTCGCAGTGCAGGAACCTCTGACAGGGTAATTGTACCTCGCAGTACAGGAACCTCTGACAGGGTAATTGTACCTCGCAGTACAGGAACCTCTGACAGGGTAATTGTACCTCGCAGTGCAGGAACCTCTGACAGGGTAATTGTACCTCGCAGTGCAGGAACCTCTGACAGGGTAATTGTACCTCGCAGTGCAGGAACCTCTGACAGTGTAATTGTACCTCGCAGTGCAGGAACCTCTGACAGGGTAATTGTACCTCGCAGTACAGGAACCTCTGACAGGGTAATTGTACCTCGCAGTACAGGAACCTCTGACAGTGTAATTGTACCTCGCAGTACAGGAACCTCTGACAGGGTAATTGTACCTCGCAGTACAGGAACCTCTGACAGGGTAATTGTACCTCGCAGTACAGGAACCTCTGACAGGGTAATTGTACCTCGCAGTACAGGAACCTCTGACAGTGTAATTTTACCTCGCAGTACAGGAACCTCTGACAGGGTAATTGTACCTCGCAGTACAGGAACCTCTGACAGGGTAATTGTACCTCGCAGTGCAGGAACCTCTGACAGGGTAATTGTACCTCACAGTGCAGGAACCTCTGACAGGGTAATTGTACCTCGCAGTGCAGGAACCTCTGACAGGGTAATTGTACCTCGCAGTGCAGGAACCTCTGACAGGGTAATTGTCCCTCGCAGTGCAGGAACCTCTAGCAGCACAATAGCATCTTGCAATGCAGAGGCCTTTCCTGTGCATTTGCCCATGTAATGCAATGGGACTTGCTATGTAAAATCCAATTGTAATGCAAATTTCCCATGCAGTGCTGCAGCCCCTTGTAGTGCAAAAAGCACCTTGAGATGTCATAGAATGTTGCAATGCAGCAAGCATTTGAAATCCCATTGAAGTTATGGTGCACTAGACCCTTACAATGCAACACAAAAACTTGTGGTACAATAGCCTTTGCAGTACAACATCCACTAACAAAGCAATAGCCCCATGCAGTGCAATCTCCACTCACAGTGTAGAAACAACATGCAATGTAATAGTCTCTAAGAGTGACATAGCAATAACGTGAAGAAATGCTCTAGCCTTTTGAACACAACAGACCATGATAATTCAATAGCCTCTTGCAGTGCAAAAGCTCTTTGGTGTGCAATAGACCCTGACAATGTATTTTCCCCTTACAGTGCAACAGTTCTATGCTTTGCATAACATGCTTATGGTACAAAAGCCAGGTGCATTCCAAGAGCAAATTGCCTTTTGATACCCTATTGAAATGTAATATTCTCTCACAATGGAAACCATCTCGCAATACAAAATTTCCCGGCAGTGCAATAGCTATTTGTTTTGCAATTGTGACTTTCAATACAATAGACACTTGCCATGTAACATCCAGTTGCAATGTAATGGAACCATTAGTGTGCATGATCCTTGTATTGCAATAGCCTCTTGCAGTGCAATAGTAGCTTGCAATGCAGGGACCTTTGGTAGTGCAATAACTCCTTCCAATGCAAAGGTCTTTGAGTTTGCAATGGAGCATGGTGTGCAACATCCACTTGCAATGAAAATGCAAAGGCACCTTGCAATACAAGAACTATTTGCAGAGCAAAAACTCCAGCAATGCAACACGCATTTCATTGCAATAGCGCTTGCAGTCCAACAGTCCCTCCCTTGCAGACTATTATCCTTGCAATGTCAGAGCCCCTTTCAATGCAATGGCCCCTTTCAATACAACATCCACATGCAACGCAAGAAAACCAAGAATGTTTGGCAATGCACTGAAACAACTACTTGCAATGCAATAGGGCTAAGTCATGCAATCGCCCATTGATAACATTGCACACTGGCAAAGTAATGGACTTTTACAGAGCAATAGCTCATCGGAGTGCAATTGCCCTTTGCAATGCAATAACCTGAAGCAGTACATTGGGGGCTTACAATACAGTATCCATAATTAATACAATAACACTTTGCATTACAATGGCCTCTTACACTGTAATATCTTCTTGTAGTGTGAACACTCTTGCAGTTCAATAGCTACGTGCTGGAAAGCAGAAGCCTCTTGCAAAGAAATACCCTTTGTAATTCAATCACCTCTTGCACGGTGACAGCACCTTGCAATGCAGGATACACTGACAGTTTAATAGTCCTTTATAATTCAATCACCTCTTGCACGGTGACAGCACCTTGCAATGCAGGATACACTGACAGTTTAATAGTCCTTTATAATTCAATCACCTCTTGCACGGTGACAGCACCTTGCAATGCAGGATACACTGACAGTTTAATAGTCCTTTGTAATTCAATCACCTCTTGCACGGTGACAGCACCTTGCAATGCAGGATACACTGACAGTTTAATAGTCCTTTGTCATTCAATCACCTCTTGCACGGTGACAGCACCTTGCAATGCAGGATACACTGACAGTTTAATAGTCCTTTGTAATTCAATCACCTCTTGCACGGTGACAGCACCTTGCAATGCAGGATACACTGACAGTTTAATAGTCCTTTGTAATTCAATCACCTCTTGCACGGTGACAGCACCTTGCAATGCAGGATACACTGACAGTTTAATAGTCCTTTGTAATTCAATCACCTCTTGCACGGTGACAGCACCTTGCAATGCAGGATACACTGACAGTTTAATAGTCCTTTGTAATTCAATCACCTCTTGCACGGTGACAGCACCTTGCAATGCAGGATACACTGACAGTTTAATAGTCCTTTATAATTCAATCACCTCTTGCACGGTGACAGCACCTTGCAATGCAGGATACACTGACAGTTTAATAGTCCTTTATAATTCAATCACCTCTTGCACGGTGACAGCACCTTGCAATGCAGGATACACTGACAGTTTAATAGTCCTTTGTAATTCAATCACCTCTTGCACGGTGACAGCGCCTTGCAATGCAGGATACAATGACAGTTTAATAGTCCTTTGTAATTCAATCACCTCTTGCACGGTGACAGCACCTTGCAATGCAGGATACACTGACAGTTTAATAGTCCTTTGTAATTCAATCACCTCTTGCACGGTGACAGCACCTTGCAATGCAGGATACACTGACAGTTTAATAGTCCTTTGTAATTCAATCACCTCTTCCACAGTGACAGCACCTTGCAATGCAGGATACACTGACAGTTTAATAGTCCTTTGTAATTCAATCACCTCTTCCACGGTGACAGCACCTTGCAATGCAGGATACACTGACAGTTTAATAGTCCTTTGTAATTCAATCACCTCTTGCACGGTGACAGCACCTTGCAATGCAGGATACACTGACAGTTTAATAGTCCTTTATAATTCAATCACCTCTTGCACGGTGACAGCACCTTGCAATGCAGGATACACTGACAGTTTAATAGTCCTTTGTAATTCAATCACCTCTTGCACGGTGACAGCACCTTGCAATGCAGGATACACTGACAGTTTAATAGTCCTTTGTAATTCAATCACCTCTTGCACGGTGACAGCACCTTGCAATGCAGGATACACTGACAGTTTAATAGTCCTTTGTAATTCAATCACCTCTTGCACGGTGACAGCACCTTGCAATGCAGGATACAATGACAGTTTAATAGTCCTTTGTAATTCAATCACCTCTTGCACGGTGACAGCACCTTGCAATGCAGGATACACTGACAGTTTAATAGTCCTTTGTAATTCAATCACCTCTTGCACGGTGACAGCACCTTGCAATGCAGGATACAATGACAGTTTAAGGACTGGAGAGGCCTTTGACAGTGCAATCATCCTTGCAGTTTAACATCCACATGGAGTTGTCACACAAACCACAGCTGTGATAATACAACAATCGTGAAAATAACTCCAAAGAGCTCCAGAAACCATCTTTGTCTTTAAGGAAAAAAAAATCAGCCTTTAATTTACAAAATGAACAATGTATCCAAAATGGCATTGAAAGAAAACAAATCTTGGTCTTTGTGTGTTGAAACTGTCTGACAAGGACAAAGGACAAATGGTCAAAGCTAACAGGTGTCAAATGAACACATCCTATACCATGCTAAAACATTCCTGAATTGAATATCTCCTACTGAAAGAAAGAAGATGTGAAGTCACCATATTCTGGGTCACAGTGCAGTCACCATGTGTCAGAGAGCAGAGTGTCTGCCTCCAGGAGGTACAAGATAACACAGCTTTACATTAAAGTGTCTTTCAGCAAAACATTAACATATTGTTTGTCTTTGCTCCATGACCTTCTGGTCTGTTAGTCTGTGACCTTGTCCTATCAACACCTTCTCTTTTGTTATCTCTTACCCCACCCCCGCTTTACTTGCTTAAAATCTTTTACATTTCTTATATCTGTTAGTTTTGATGAAGGGTCACAGAGCTGAAACGTTAACTCCGTTTCTCTCTCCACAGATGTTGCCCGACCTGCTGAGTATTTCCAGCACTCTCTGTTTTTATTAACTCCGTTTCTCTCTGCACAGATGTTGCCCGACCTGCTGAATATTTCCAGCACTCTCTGTTTTTATTAACTCCGTTTCTCTCTCCACAGATGTTGCCCGACCTGCTGAGTATTTCCAGCACTCTCTGTTTTTATTAACTCCGTTTCTCTCTCCACAGATGTTGCCCGACCTGCTGAATATTTCCAGCACTCGCTGTTTTTATTAACTCTGTTTTTCTCTCTCCACAGATGTTGCCCGACCTGCTGAGTATTTCCAGCACTCTCTGTTTTTATTAACTCTGTTTCTCTCTGCACAGATGTTGCCCGACCTGCTGAGTATTTCCAGCACTCTCTGTTTTTATTAACTCTGTTTCTCTCTCCACAGATGTTGCCCGACCTGCTGAGTATTTCCAGCACTCTCTGTTTTTATTAACTCTGTTTCTCTCTCCACAGATGCTGCCTGACCTGCTGAGTATTTCCAGCACTCTCTGTTTTTATTAACTCTGTTTCTCTCTCCACAGATGTTGCCCGACCTGCTGAGTATTTCCAGCACTCTCTGTTTTTATTAACTCTGTTTCTCTCTCCACAGATGTTGCCCGACCTGCTGAGTATTTCCAGCACTCTCTGTTTTTATTAACTCTGTTTCTCTCTCCACAGATGTTGCCCGACCTGCTGAGTATTTCCAGCACTCTCTGTTTTTATTAACTCTGTTTCTCTCTCCACAGATGTTGCCCGACCTGCTGAGTATTTCCAGCACTCTCTGTTTTTATTAACTCTGTTTCTCTCTCCACAGATGTTGCCCGACCTGCTGAATATTTCCAGCACTCTCTGTTTTTATTAACTCTGTTTCTCTCTCCACAGATGTTGCCCGACCTGCTGAGTATTTCCAGCACTCTCAGTTTTTATTAACTCTGTTTCTCTCTCCACAGATGTTGCCCGACCTGCTGAATATTTCCAGCACTCTCTGTTTTTATTAACTCTGTTTCTCTCTGCACAGATGTTGCCCGACCTGCTGAGTATTTCCAGCACTCGCTGTTTTTATGAACTCTGTCTGGAGACGCTGTCAATCAGCCTCTCAATGTAACAGAGTATTGTTTTTGTAACAGGTATTAGTACCGCAACCTCACAGCTCCAGTGACCCGGGTTCTGTTCTGTTTACTGCCACAGTCTCACAGCTCCAGTGATCTGGGTTCAGTTCTGTTTACTGCCACAGTCTCACAGCTCCAGTAATCTGGGTTCAGTTCTGTTTACTGCCACAGTCTCACAGCTCCAGTAATCTGGGTTCAGTTCTGTTTACTGCCACAGTCTCACAGCTCCAGTGATCTGGGTTCAGTTCTGTTTACTGCCACAGTCTCACAGCTCCAGTAATCTGGGTTCAGTTCTGTTTACTGCCACAGTCTCACAGCTCCAGTGAGCTGGGTTCGGTTCTGTTTACTGCCACAGTCTCACAGCTCCAGTGTCCCGGGTTCGGTTCTGTTTACTGCCACAGTCGCACAGCTCCAGTGACCTGGGTTCAGTTCTGTTTACTGCCACAGTCTCACAGCTCCAGTGAACTGGGTTCGGTTCTGTTTACTGCCACAGTCTCACAGCTCCAGTGTCCCGGGTTCGGTTCTGTTTACTGCCACAGTCTCACTGCTCCAGTGACCCGGGTCCGGTTCTGTTTACTGCCACAGTCTCACAGCTCCAGTGACCTGGGTTCGGTTCTGTTTACTGCCACAGTCTCACAGCTCCAGTGACCTGGGTTCGGTTCTGTTTACTGCCACAGTCTCACAGCTCCAGTGTCCCGGGTTCGGTTCTGTTTACTGCCACAGCCTCACAGCTCCAGTGTCCCGGGTTCAGTTCTGTTTACTGCCACAGCCTCACAGCTCCAGTGACCCGGGTTCGGTTCTGTTTACTGCCACAGTCTCACAGCTCCAGTGACCTGGGTTCGGTTCTGTTTACTGCCACAGTCTCACAGCTCCGGTGACCTGGGTTCAGTTCTGTTTACTGCCACAGTCTCACAGCTCCAGTGACCTGGGTTCGGTTCTGTTTACTGCCACAGTCTCACAGCTCCAGTGACCTGGGTTCAGTTCTGTTTACTGCCACAGTCTCACAGCTCCAGTGACCTGGGTTCGGTTCTGTTTACTGCCACAGTCTCACAGCTCCAGTGACCCGGGTTCGGTTCTGTTTACTGCCACAGTCTCACAGCTCCAGTGACCCGGGTTCGGTTCTGTTTAGTGTCACAGTCTCACAGCTCCAGTGACCTGGGTTCGGTTCTGTTTACTGTCACAGTCTCACAGCTCCAGTGACCTGGGTTCGGTTCTGTTTACTGCCACAGTCTCACAGCTCCAGTGACCTGGGTTCGGTTCTGTTTACTGCCACAGTCTCACAGCTCCAGTGACCTGGGTTCGGTTCTGTTTACTGCCACAGCCTCACAGCTCCAGTGACCTGGGTTCGGTTCTGTTTACTGCCACAGTCTCACAGCTCCAATGTCCCGGGTTCAGTTCTGTTTACTGCCACAGTCTCACAGCTCCAGTGACCTGGGTTCGGTTCTGTTTACTGCCACAGTCTCACAGCTCCAGTGACCCGGGTTCGGTTCTGTTTACTGCCACAGTCTCACAGCTCCAGTGACCTGGGTTCGGTTCTGTTTACTGTCACAGTCTCACAGCTCCAGTGACCTGGGTTCGGTTCTGTTTACTGCCACAGTCTCACAGCTCCAGTGACCTGGGTTCGGTTCTGTTTACTGCCACAGTCTCACAGCTCCAGTGACCTGGGTTCGGTTCTGTTTACTGCCACAGCCTCACACCTCCAGTGACCTGGGTTCGGTTCTGTTTACTGCCACAGTCTCACAGCTCCAATGTCCCGGGTTCAGTTCTGTTTACTGCCACAGTCTCACAGCTCCAGTGACCTGGGTTCGGTTCTGTTTACTGCCACAGTCTCACAGCTCCAGTGACCCGGGTTCGGTTCTGTTTACTGCCACAGTCTCACAGCTCCAGTGACCTGGGTTCGGTTCTGTTTACTGTCACAGTCTCACAGCTCCAGTGACCTGGGTTCGGTTCTGTTTACTGCCACAGCCTCACCGCTCCAGTGTCCCGGATTCGGTTCTGTTTACTGCCACAGTGTCACAGCTCCAGTGTCCTGGGTTCGGTTCTGTTTACTGCCACAGTCTCACAGCTCCAGTGTCCCGGGTTCAGTTCTGTTTACTGCCACAGTCTCACAGCTCCAGTGACCTGGGTTCGGTTCTGTTTACTGTCACAGTCTCACAGCTCCAGTGACCTGGGTTCGGTTCTGTTTACTGCCACAGCCTCACCGCTCCAGTGTCCCGGATTCGGTTCTGTTTACTGCCACAGTCTCACAGCTCCAGTGTCCCGGGTTCAGTTCTGTTTACTGCCACAGTCTCACAGCTCCAGTGTCCTGGGTTCGGTTCTGTTTACTGCCACAGTCTCACAGCTCCAGTGTCCCGGGTTCGGTTCTGTTTACTGCCACAGTCTCACAGCTCCAGTGTCCCGGGTTCGGTTCTGTTTACTGTCACAGTCTCACAGCTCCAGTGTCCTGGGTTCGGTTCTGGGGACTGCCACAGTCACACAGCTCCAGTGACCCGGGTTCGGTTCTGTTTACTGCCACAGTCTCACAGCTCCAGTGTCCCGGGTTCGGTTCTGTTTACTGCCACAGTCTCACAGCTCCAGTGACCTGGGTTCGGTTCTGTTTACTGTCACAGTCTCACAGCTCCAGTGTCCCGGGTTCGGTTCTGTTTACTGCCACAGTCTCACAGCTTCAGTGTCCCGGGTTCGGTTCTGTTTACTGCCACAGTCTCACAGCTCCAGTGACCTGGGTTCGGTTCTGTTTACTGCCACAGTCTCACAGCTCCAGTGACCTGGGTTTGGTTCTGTTTACTGCCACAGTCTCACAGCTCCAGTGACCTGGGTTCGGTTCTGTTTACTGTCACAGTCTCACAGCTCCAGTGTCCCGGGTTCGGTTCTGCTTACTGTCACAGTCTCACAGCTCCAGTGTCCCGGGTTCGGTTCTGTTTACTGCCACAGTCTCACAGCTCCAGTGTCCCGGGTTCAGTTCTGTTTACTGCCACAGTCTCACAGCTCCAGTGTCCCGGGTTCGGTTCTGTTTACTGCCACAGTCTCACAGCTCCAGTGACCCGGGTTCGGTTCTGTTTAATGCCACAGTCTCACAGCTCCAGTGTAGCGGGTTCAGTTCTGTTTACTGCCACAGTCTCACAGCTCCAGTGTCCCGGGTTCGGTTCTGTTTACTGCCACAGTCTCACAGCTCCAGTGACCCGGGTACTGTTCTGTTTAATGCCACATTCTCACAGCTCCAGTGACCTGGGTTCGGTTCTGTTTACTGCCACAGTCTCACAGCTCCAGTGTCCCGGGTTCGGTTCTGTTTACTGTCACAGTCTCACAGCTCCAGTGTCCCGGGTTCGGTTCTGTTTACTGTCACAGTCTCACAGCTCCAGTGTCCCGGGTTCGGTTCTGTTTACTGCCACAGTCTCACAGCTCCAGTGTCCCGGGTTCGGTTCTGTTTACTGCCACAGTCTCACAGCTCCAGTGTCCCGGGTTCGGTTCTGCTTACTGTCACAGTCTCACAGCTCCAGTGTCCTGGGTTCGGTTCTGCTTACTGTCACAGTCTCACAGCTCCAGTGTCCCGGGTTCGGTTCTGTTTACTGCCACAGTCTCACAGCTCCAGTGTCCCGGGTTCGGTTCTGTTTACTGCCACAGTCTCACAGCTCCAGTGTCCCGGGTTCGGTTCTGTTTACTGTCACAGTCTCACAGCTCCAGTGTCCTGGGTTCGGTTCTGGGGACTGCCACAGTCTCACAGCTCCAGTGTCCCGGGTTCGGTTCTGTTTACTGCCACAGTCACACAGCTCCAGTGACCCGGGTTCGGTTCTGTTTACTGCCACAGTCTCACAGCTCCAGTGACCTGGGTTCGGTTCTGTTTACTGCCACAGTCTCACAGCTCCAGTGTCCCGGGTTCGGTTCTGTTTACTGCCACAGTCTCACA
Source organism: Heterodontus francisci (assembly GCF_036365525.1). Taxonomy (NCBI): domain Eukaryota; kingdom Metazoa; phylum Chordata; class Chondrichthyes; order Heterodontiformes; family Heterodontidae; genus Heterodontus; species Heterodontus francisci. Next base: position 2,064,767 of record NW_027140533.1, read on the forward strand.
GCTCCAGTGTCCCGGGTTCGGTTCTGTTTACTGTCACAGTCTCACAGCTCCAGTGTCCTGGGTTCGGTTCTGGGGACTGCCACAGTCTCACAGCTCCAGTGTCCCGGGTTCGGTTCTGTTTACTGCCACAGTCACACAGCTCCAGTGACCCGGGTTCGGTTCTGTTTACTGCCACAGTCTCACAGCTCCAGTGACCTGGGTTCGGTTCTGTTTACTGCCACAGTCTCACAGCTCCAGTGACCCGGGTTCGGTTCTGTTTACTGCCACAGTCTCACAGCTCCAGGGTCCCGGGTTCGGTTCTGTTTACTGCCACAGTCTCACAGCTCCAGTGAACTGGGTTCGGTTCTGTTTACTGCCACAGTCTCACAGCTCCAGTGACCTGGGTTCGGTTCTGTTTACTGCCACAGTCTCACCGCTCCAGTGACCCGGGTTCAGTTCTGTTTACTGTCACAGTCTCACAGCTCCAGTGTCCCGGGTTCGGTTCTGTTTACTGCCACAGTCTCACAGCTCCAGTGACCCGGGTTCGGTTCTGTTTACTGCCACAGTCTCACAGCTCCAGTGTCCCGGGTTCGGTTCTGCTTACTGTCACAGTCTCACAGCTCCAGTGTCCTGGGTTCGGTTCTGCTTACTGTCACAGTCTCACAGCTCCAGTGTCCCGGGTTCGGTTCTGTTTACTGCCACAGTCTCACAGCTCCAGTGTCCCGGGTTCGGTTCTGTTTACTGCCACAGTCTCACAGCTCCAGTGTCCCGGGTTCGGTTCTGTTTACTGTCACAGTCTCACAGCTCCAGTGTCCTGGGTTCGGTTCTGGGGACTGCCACAGTCACACAGCTCCAGTGACCCGGGTTCGGTTCTGTTTACTGCCACAGTCTCACAGCTCCAGTGACCTGGGTTCGGTTCTGTTTACTGCCACAGTCTCACAGCTCCAGTGACCCGGGTTCGGTTCTGTTTACTGCCACAGTCTCACAGCTCCAGGGTCCCGGGTTCGGTTCTGTTTACTGCCACAGTCTCACAGCTCCAGTGAACTGGGTTCGGTTCTGTTTACTGCCACAGTCTCACAGCTCCAGTGACCTGGGTTCGGTTCTGTTTACTGCCACAGTCTCACCGCTCCAGTGACCCGGGTTCAGTTCTGTTTACTGTCACAGTCTCACAGCTCCAGTGTCCCGGGTTCGGTTCTGTTTACTGCCACAGTCTCACAGCTCCAGTGACCCGGGTTCGGTTCTGTTTACTGCCACAGTCTCACAGCTCCAGTGACCCGGGTTCGGTTCTGTTTACTGCCACAGTCTCACCGCTCCAGTGTCCCGGGTTCGGTTCTGTTTACTGCCACAGCCTCACAGCTCCAGTGACCCGGGTTCGGTTCTGTTTACTGCCACAGTCTCACAGCTCCAGTGACCTGGGTTCGGTTCTGTTTACTGCCACAGTCTCACAGCACCGGTGACCTGGGTTCAGTTCTGTTTACTGCCACAGTCTCACAGCTCCAGTGACCTGGGTTCAGTTCTGTTTACTGCCACAGTCTCACAGCTCCAGTGACCCGGGTTCGGTTCTGTTTAGTGTCACAGTCTCACAGCTCCAGTGACCTGGGTTCGGTTCTGTTTACTGCCACAGTCTCACAGCTCCAGTGACCTGGGTTCGGTTCTGTTTACTGCCACAGTCTCACAGCTCCAATGTCCCGGGTTCGGTTCTGTTTACTGCCACAGTCTCACAGCTCCAGTGTCCTGGGTTCGGTTCTGTTTACTGTCACAGTCTCACAGCTCCAGTGACCTGGGTTCGGTTCTGTTTACTGCCACAGTCTCACAGCTCCAGTGACCTGGGTTCGGTTCTGTTTACTGCCACAGTCTCACAGCTCCAATGTCCCGGGTTCGGTTCTGTTTACTGCCACAGCCTCACAGCTCCAGTGTCCCGGGTTCGGTTCTGTTTACTGCCACAGTCTCACAGCTCCAGTGTCCCGGATTCGGTTCTGTTTCCTGCCACAGTCTCACAGCTCCAGTGTCCTGGGTTCGGTTCTGTTTACTGCCACAGTCTCACAGCTCCAGTGTCCCGGGTTCAGTTCTGTTTACTGCCACAGTCTCACAGCTCCAGTGTCCCGGGTTCTGTTCTGTTTACTGCCACAGTCTCACAGCTCCAGTGTCCCGGGTTCGGTTCTGTTTACTGCCACAGTCTCACAGCTCCAGTGACCCGGGTTCGGTTCTGTTTACTGCCACAGTCTCACAGCTCCAGTGTCCCGGGTTCAGTTCTGTTTACTGCCACAGTCTCACCGCTCCAGTGTCCCGGGTTCGGTTCTGTTTACTGCCACAGCCTCACAGCTCCAGTGACCCGGGTTCGGTTCTGTTTACTGCCACAGTCTCACAGCTCCAGTGACCTGGGTTCGGTTCTGTTTACTGCCACAGTCTCACAGCACCGGTGACCTGGGTTCAGTTCTGTTTACTGCCACAGTCTCACAGCTCCAGTGACCTGGGTTCAGTTCTGTTTACTGCCACAGTCTCACAGCTCCAGTGACCCGGGTTCGGTTCTGTTTACTGCCACAGTCTCACAGCTCCAGTGACCTGGGTTCGGTTCTGTTTACTGCCACAGTCTCACAGCTCCAATGTCCCGGGTTCGGTTCTGTTTACTGCCACAGTCTCACAGCTCCAGTGTCCTGGGTTCGGTTCTGTTTACTGTCACAGTCTCACAGCTCCAGTGACCTGGGTTCGGTTCTGTTTACTGCCACAGCCTCACCGGTCCAGTGTCCCGGGTTCGGTTCTGTTTCCTGCCACAGTCTCACAGCTCCAGTGTCCTGGGTTCGGTTCTGTTTACTGCCACAGTCTCACAGCTCCAGTGTCCCGGGTTCAGTTCTGTTTACTGCCACAGTCTCACAGCTCCAGTGTCCCGGGTTCTGTTCTGTTTACTGCCACAGTCTCACAGCTCCAGTGTCCCGGGTTCGGTTCTGTTTACTGCCACAGTCTCACAGCTCCAGTGACCCGGGTTCGGTTCTGTTTACTGCCACAGTCTCACAGCTCCAGTGTCCCGGGTTCAGTTCTGTTTACTGCCACAGTCTCACAGCTCCAGTGTCCCGGGTTCTGTTCTGTTTCCTGCCACAGTCTCACAGCTCCAGTGTCCTGGGTTCGGTTCTGTTTACTGCCACAGTCTCACAGCTCCAGTGTCCCGGGTTCAGTTCTGTTTACTGCCACAGTCTCACAGCTCCAGTGTCCCGGGTTCAGTTCTGTTTACTGCCACAGTCTCACAGCTCCAGTGTCCCGGGTTCTGTTCTGTTTACTGCCACAGTCTCACAGCTCCAGTGTCCCGGGTTCGGTTCTGTTTACTGCCACAGTCTCACAGCTCCAGTGACCCGGGTTCGGTTCTGTTTACTGCCACAGTCTCACAGCTCCAGTGTCCCGGGTTCAGTTCTGTTTACTGCCACAGTCTCACAGCTCCAGTGTCCCGGGTTCGGTTCTGTTTACTGCCACAGTCTCACAGCTCCAGTGTCCCGGGTTCGGTTCTGTTTACTGCCACAGTCTCACAGCTCCAGTGACCTGGGTTCGGTTCTGTTTACTGCCACAGTCTCACAGCTCCAGTGTCCCGGGTTCGGTTCTGTTTACTGCCACAGTCTCACAGCTCCAGTGACCTGGGTTCGGTTCTGTTTACTGCCACAGTCTCACAGCTCCAGTGTCCCGGGTTCGGTTCTGTTTACTGTCACAGTCTCACAGCTCCAGTGTCCCGGGTTCGGTTCTGTTTACTGCCACAGTCTCACAGCTCCAGTGTCCCGGGTTCGGTTCTGTTTACTGCCACAGTCTCACAGCTCCAGTGTCCCGGGTTCGGTTCTGTTTACTGCCACAGTCTCACAGCTCCAGTGACCTGGGTTCAGTTCTGTTTACTGTCACAGTCTCACAGCTCCAGTGTCCTGGGTTCGGTTCTGTTTACTGCCACAGTCTCACAGCTCCAGTGACCTGGGTTCGGTTCTGTTTACTGTCACAGTCTCACAGCTCCAGTGTCCCGGGTTCGGTTCTGTTTACTGCCACAGTCTCACAGCTCCAGTGTCCCGGGTTCGGTTCTGTTTACTGCCACAGTCTCACAGCTCCAGTGTCCCGGGTTCGGTTCTGTTTACTGTCACAGTCTCACAGCTCCAGTGTCCTGGGTTCGGTTCTGTTTACTGCCACAGTCTCACAGCTCCAGTGTCCCGGGTTCAGTTCTGTTTACTGCCACAGTCTCACAGCTCCAGTGTCCCGGGTTCGGTTCTGTTTACTGCCACAGTCTCACAGCTCCAGTGTCCCGGGTTCGGTTCTGTTTACTGCCACAGTCTCACAGCTCCAGTGTCCCGGGTTCGGTTCTGTTTACTGCCACAGTCTCACAGCTCCAGTGTCCCGGGTTCGGTTCTGTTTACTGCCACAGTCTCACAGCTCCAGTGACCCGGGTTCGGTTCTGTTTACTGCCACAGTCTCACAGCTCCAGTGTCCCGGGTTCGGTTCTGTTTACTGTCACAGTCTCACAGCTCCAGTGACCCGGGTTCAGTTCTGTTTACTGCCACAGTCTCACAGCTCCAGTGTCCCGGGTTCGGTTCTGTTTACTGCCACAGTCTCACAGCTCCAGTGACCTGGGTTCGGTTCTGTTTACTGCCACAGTCTCACAGCTCCAGTGACCTGGGTTCGGTTCTGTTTACTGCCACAGTCTCACAGCTCCAGTGACCTGTGTTCGGTTCTGTTTACTGCCACAGTCTCACAGCTCCAGTGACCCGGGTTCGGTTCTGTTTACTGCCACAGTCTCACAGCTCCAGTGACCCGGGTTCGGTTCTGTTTACTGCCACAGTCTCACAGCTTCAGTGACCTGGGTTCGGTTCTGTTTACTGCCACAGTCTCACAGCTCCAGTGACCCGGGTTTGGTTCTGTTTACTGTCACAGTCTCACAGCTCCAGTGACCCGGGTTCAGTTCTGTTTACTGCCACAGTCTCACAGCTCCAGTGACCCGGGTTTGGTTCTGTTTACTGCCACAGTCTCACAGCTCCGGTGACCTGGGTTCGGTTCTGTTTACTGCCACAGTCTCACAGCTCCAGTGTCCCGGGTTCGGTTCTGTTTACTGCCACAGCCTCACAGCTCCAGTGACCCGGGTTCGGTTCTGTTTACTGTCACAGTCTCACAGCTCCAGTGACCTGGGATCGGTTCTGTTTACTGCCACAGTCTCACAGCTCCAGTGACCCGGGTTCAGTTCTGTTTACTGCCACAGTCTCACAGCTCCAGTGACCCGGGTTCGGTTCTGTTTACTGCCACAGTCTCACAGCTCCAGTGACCCGGGTTCGGTTCTGTTTACTGCCACAGTCTCACAGCTCCAGTGACCTGGGTTCGGTTCTGTTTACTGCCACAGTCTCACAGCTCCGGTGACCCGGGTTCGGTTCTGTTTACTGCCACAGTCTCACAGCTCTAGTGACCCGGGTTCGGTTCTGTTTACTGCCACAGTCTCACAGCTCCGGTGACCCGGGTTCGGTTCTGTTTACTGCCACAGCCTCACAGCTCCAGTGACCCGGGTTCGGTTCAGTTTACTGCCACAGCCTCACAGCTCCAGTGTCCTGGGTTCGGTTCTGTTTACTGCCACAGTCTCACAGCTCCAGTGACCTGGGTTCAGTTCTGTTTACTGCCACAGCCTCACAGCTCCAGTGACCCGGGTTCGGTTCAGTTTACTGCCACAGCCTCACAGCTCCAGTGACCCGGGTTCGGTTCAGTTTACTGCCACAGTCTCACAGCTCCAGTGTCCCGGGTTCGGTTCTGTTTACTGCCACAGTCTCACAGCTCCAGTGTCCCGGGTTCGGTTCTGTTTACTGCCACAGTCTCACAGCTCCAGTGTCCCGGGTTCGGTTCTGTTTACTGCCACAGTCTCACAGCTCCAGTGTCCCGGGTTCGGTTCTGTTTACTGTCACAGTCTCACTGCTCCAGTGACCTGGGTTCGGTTCTGTTTACTGCCACAGTCTCACAGCTCCAGTGTCCCGGGTTCGGTTCTGTTTACTGCCACAGTCTCACAGCTCCAGTGTCCTGTGTTCGGTTCTGTTTACTGCCACAGTCTCACAGCTCCAGTGTCCCGGGTTCGGTTCTGTTTACTGCCACAGTCTCACAGCTCCAGTGTCCTGTGTTCGGTTCTGTTTACTGCCACAGTCTCACAGCTCCAGTGTCCCGGGTTCGGTTCTGTTTACTGCCACAGTCTCACAGCTCCAGTGTCCCGGGTTCGGTTCTGTTTACTGTCACAGTCTCACAGCTCCAGTGTCCTGTGTTCGGTTCTGTTTACTGCCACAGTCTCACAGCTCCAGTGTCCCGGGTTCAGTTCTGTTTACTGCCACAGTCTCACAGCTCCAGTGACCCGGGTTCGGTTCTGTTTACTCCCACAGTCTCACAGCTCCAGTGTCCCGGGTTCGGTTCTGTTTACTGCCACAGTCTCACAGCTCCAGTGACCTGGGTTTGGTTCTGTTTACTGTCACAGTCTCACAGCTCCAGTGACCTGGGTTCGGTTCTGTTTACTGCCACAGTCTCACAGCTCCAGTGTCCCGGGTTCGGTTCTGTTTACTGCCACAGTCTCACAGCTCCCGTGACCCGGGTTCGGTTCTGTTTACTGCCACAGTCTCACAGCTCCAGTGACCCGGGTTCGGTTCTGTTTACTGTCACAGTCTCACAGCTCCAGTGACCTGGGTTCGGTTCTGTTTACTGCCACAGTCTCACAGCTCCAGTGTCCCGGGTTCGGTTCTGTTTACTGCCACAGTCTCACAGCTCCAGTGACCTGGGTTCGGTTCTGTTTACTGCCACAGTCTCACAGCTCCAGTGTCCCGGGTTCGGTTCTGTTTACTGCCACAGTCTCACAGCTCCAGTGTCCTGTGTTCGGTTCTGTTTACTGTCACAGTCTCACAGCTCCAGTGACCCGGGTTCGGTTCTGTTTACTGCCACAGTCTCACAGCTCCAGTGTCCCGGGTTCGGTTCTGTTTACTGCCACAGCCTCACAGCTCCAGTGTCCCGGGTTCGGTTCTGTTTACTGCCAGAGTCTCACAGCTCCAGTGTCCCGGGTTCGGTTCTGTTTACTGCCAGAGTCTCACAGCTCCAGTGTCCCGGGTTCGGTTCTGTTTACTGCCACAGTCTCACAGCTCCAGTGACCTGGGTTCGGTTCTGTTTACTGCCACAGTCTCACAGCTCCAGTGTCCCGGGTTCGGTTCTGTTTACTGCCACAGTCTCACAGCTCCAGTGACCCGGGTTCGGTTCTGTTTACTGCCACAGTCTCACAGCTCCAGTGACCCGGGTTCGGTTCTGTTTACTGCCACAGTCTCACAGCTCCAGTGACCTGGGTTCGGTTCTGTTTACTGCCACAGTCTCACAGCTCCAGTGTCCCGGGTTCGGTTCTGTTTACAGTCACAGTCTCACAGATCCAGTGTCCTGGGTTCGGTTCTGTTTACTGCCACAGTCTCACAGCTCCAGTGTCCCGGGTTCGGTTCTGTTTACTGCCACAGTCTCACAGCTCCAGTGTCCCGGGTTCGGTTCTGTTTACTGTCACAGTCTCACAGCTCCAGTGTCCTGGGTTCGGTTCTGTTTACTGCCACAGTCACACAGCTCCAGTGTCCCGGGTTCGGTTCTGTTTACTGCCACAGTCTCACAGCTCCAGTGTCCCGGGTTCGGTTCTGTTTACTGTCACAGTCTCACAGCTCCAGTGTCCTGGGTTCGGTTCTGTTTACTGCCACAGTCTCACAGCTCCAGTGACCTGGGTTCAGTTCTGTTTACTGCCACAGTCTCACAGCTCCAGTGACCTGGGTTCGGTTCTGTTTACTGCCACAGTCTCACAGCTCCAGTGACCTGGGTTCGGTTCTGTTTACTGCCACAGTCTCACAGCTCCAGTGTCCCGGGTTCGGTTCTGTTTACTGCCACAGTCTCACAGCTCCAGTGACCTGGGTTCGGTTCTGTTTACTGCCACAGTCTCACAGCTCCAGTGTCCCGGGTTCAGTTCTGTTTACTGCCACAGTCTCACAGCTCCAGTGTCCCGGGTTCGGTTCTGTTTACTGCCAAAGTCTCACAGCTCCAGTGTCCCGGGTTCGGTTCTGTTTACTGCCACAGTCTCACAGCTCCAGTGACCCGGGTTCGGTTCTGTTTAATGCCACAGTCTCACAGCTCCAGTGTCCCGGGTTCGGTTCTGTTTACTGCCACAGTCTCACAGCTCCAGTGACCCGGGTTCGGTTCTGTTTACTGCCACAGTCTCACAGCTCCAGTGTCCCGGGTTCGGTTCTGTTTACTGCCACAGTCTCACACCTCCAGTGTCCCGGGTTCGGTTCTGTTTACTGCCACAGTCTCACAGCTCCAGTGACCCGGGTTCAGTTCTGTTTACTGCCACAGTCTCACAGCTCCAGTGTCCCGGGTTCGGTTCTGTTTCCTGCCACAGTCTCACAGCTCCAGTGTCCCGGGTTCGGTTCTGTTTACTGCCACAGCCTCAATGCTCCAGTGTCCTGTGTTCGGTTCTGTTTACTGCCACAGTCTCACAGCTCCAGTGTCCCGGGTTCGGTTCTGTTTACTGCCAGAGTCTCACAGCTCCAGTGACCCGGGTTCGGTTCTGTTTACTGCCACAGTCTCACAGCTCCAGTGACCTGGGTTCGGTTCTGTTTACTGCCACAGTCTCACAGCTCCAGTGTCCCGGGTTCGGTTCTGTTTACTGCCACAGTCTCACAGCTCCAGTGACCTGGGTTCGGTTCTGTTTACTGCCACAGTCTCACAGCTCCAGTGTCCCGGGTTCGGTTCTGTTTACTGCCACAGTCTCACAGCTCCCGTGACCCGGGTTCGGTTCTGTTTACTGCCACAGTTTCACAGCTCCAGTGTCCCGGGTTCGGTTCTGTTTACTGCCACAGTCTCACAGCTCCAGTGACCCGGGTTCGGTTCTGTTTACTGCCACAGTCTCACAGATCCAGTGACCTGGGTTCGGTTCTGTTTACTGCCACAGTCTCACAGCTCCAGTGTCCCGGGTTCGGTTCTGTTTACAGTCACAGTCTCACAGATCCAGTGTCCTGGGTTCGGTTCTGTTTACTGCCACAGTCTCACAGCTCCAGTGTCCCGGGTTCGGTTCTGTTTACAGTCACAGTCTCACAGATCCAGTGTCCTGGGTTCGGTTCTGTTTACTGCCACAGTCTCACAGATCCAGTGACCTGGGTTCGGTTCTGTTTACTGCCACAGTCTCACAGCTCCAGTGTCCCGGGTTCGGTTCTGTTTACTGTCACAGTCTCACAGCTCCAGTGTCCTGGGTTCGGTTCTGTTTACTGCCACAGTCTCACAGCTCCAGTGACCCGGGTTCGGTTCTGTTTACTGCCGCAGTCTCACAGCTCCAGTGTCCCGGGTTCGGTTCTGTTTACTGCCACAGTCTCACAGCTCCAGTGTCCCGGGTTCGGTTCTGTTTACTGTCACAGTCTCACAGCTCCAGTGTCCTGGGTTCGGTTCTGTTTACTGCCACAGTCTCACAGCTCCAGTGTCCCGGGTTCGGTTCTGTTTACTGCCACAGTCTCACAGCTCCAGTGTCCTGGGTTCGGTTCTGGGGACTGCCACAGTCACACAGCTCCAGTGACCCGGGTTCGGTTCTGTTTACTGCCACAGTCTCACAGCTCCAGTGACCTGGGTTCGGTTCTGTTTACTGCCACAGTCTCACAGCTCCAGTGACCCGGGTTCGGTTCTGTTTACTGCCACAGTCTCACAGCTCCAGTGTCCCGGGTTCGGTTCTGTTTACTGCCACAGTCTCACAGCTCCAGTGTCCCGGGTTCGGTTCTGTTTACTGCCACAGTCTCACAGCTCCAGTGACCTGGGTTCGGTTCTGTTTACTGCCACAGTCTCACAGCTCCAGTGTCCCGGGTTCAGTTCTGTTTACTACCACAGTCTCACAGCTCCAGTGTCCCGGGTTCGGTTCTGTTTACTGCCAAAGTCTCACAGCTCCAGTGTCCCGGGTTCGGTTCTGTTTACTGCCACAGTCTCACAGCTCCAGTGACCCGGGTTCGGTTCTGTTTACTGCCACAGTCTCACAGCTCCAGTGTCCCGGGTTCGGTTCTGTTTACTGCCACAGTCTCACAGCTCCAGTGTCCCGGGTTCGGTTCTGTTTACTGCCACAGTCTCACAGCTCCAGTGTCCCGGGTTCGGTTCTGTTTACTGCCACAGTCTCACAGCTCCAGTGACCCGGGTTCGGTTCTGTTTACTGCCACAGTCTCACAGCTCCAGTGTCCCGGGTTCGGTTCTGTTTACTGCCACAGTCTCACACCTCCAGTGACCCGGGTTTGGTTCTGTTTACTGCCACAGTCTCACAGCTCCAGTGACCTGGGTTCGGTTCTGTTTACTGCCACAGTCTCACAGCTCCAGTGACCCGGGTTTGGTTCTGTTTACTGCCACAGTCTCACAGCTCCGGTGACCCGGGTTTGGTTCTGTTTACTGCCACAGTCTCACAGCTCCAGTGACCCGGGTTTGGTTCTGTGTACTGTCACAGTCTCACAGCTCCAGTGTCCTGGGTTCGGTTCTGTTTACTGCCACAGTCTCACAGCTCCAGTGACCTGGGTTCGGTTCTGTTTACTGCCACAGTCTCACAGCTCCAGTGACCCGGGTTCGGTTCTGTTTACTGCCACAGCCTCACAGCTCCAGTGACCTGGGTTCGGTTCTGTTTACTGCCACAGTCTCACAGCTCCAGTGACCTGGGTTCGGTTCTGTTTACTGCCACAGTCTCACAGCTCCGGTGACCCGGGTTCGGTTCTGTTTACTGCCACAGTCTCACAGCTCCAGTGACATGGGTTCGGTTCTGTTTACTGCCACAGTCTCACAGCTCCAGTGACCCGGGTTCGGTTCTGTTTACTGCCACAGTCTCACAGCTCCAGTGACCTGGGTTCGGTTCTGTTTACTGCCACAGTCTCACAGCTCCAGTGACCTGGGTTCGGTTCTGTTTACTGCCACAGTCTCACAGCTCCAGTGACATGGGTTCGGTTCTGTTTACTGCCACAGTCTCACAGCTCCAGTGACATGGGTTCGGTTCTGTTTACTGCCACAGCCTCACAGCTCCAGTGACCCGGGTTCGGTTCTGTTTACTGCCACAGTCTCACAGCTCCAGTGACATGGGTTCGGTTCTGTTTACTGCCACAGCCTCACAGCTCCAGTGTCCCGGGTTCGGTTCTGTTTACTGCCACAGCCTCACAGCTCCAGTGACCCGTGTTCGGTTCTGTTTACTGCCACAGTCTCACAGCTCCAGTGACCCGGGTTCGGTTCTGTTTACTGCCACAGTCTCACAGCTCCAGTGACCCGGGTTCGGTTCTGTTTACTGCCACAGTCTCACAGCTCCAGTGTCCCGGGTTCGGTTCTGTTTACTGCCACAGTCTCACAGCTCCCGTGACCCGGGTTCGGTTCTGTTTACTGCCACAGTCTCACAGCTCCAGTGTCCCGGGTTCGGTTCTGTTTACTGCCACAGTCTCACAGCTCCCGTGACCCGGGTTCGGTTCTGTTTACTGCCACAGTCTCACAGCTCCAGTGTCCCGGGTTCGGTTCTGTTTACTGCCACAGTCTCACAGCTCCAGTGACCTGGGTTCGGTTCTGTTTACTGCCACAGTCTCACAGCTCCAGTGTCCCGGGTTCGGTTCTGTTTACTGCCACAGTCTCACAGCTCCCGTGACCCGGGTTCGGTTCTGTTTACTGCCACAGTCTCACAGCTGCAGTGACCCGGGTTCGGTTCTGTTTACTGCCACAGTCTCACAGCTCCAGTGACCTGGGTTCGGTTCTCTTTACTGCCACAGTCTCACAGCTCCAGTGTCCCGGGTTCGGTTCTGTTTACTGTCACAGTCTCACAGCTCCAGTGTCCTGGGTTCGGTTCTGTTTACTGCCACAGTCTCACAGCTCCAGTGACCCGGGTTCGGTTCTGTTTACTGTCACAGTCTCACAGCTCCAGTGTCCTGTGTTCGGTTCTGTTTACTGCCACAGTCTCACAGCTCCAGTGTCCCGGGTTCGGTTCTGTTTACTGCCACAGTCTCACAGCTCCAGTGTCCCGGGTTTGGTTCTGTTTACTGCCACAGTCTCACAGCTCCAGTGACCCGGGTTCGGTTCTGTTTACTGCCACAGTCTCACAGCTCCAGTGACCTGGGTTCGGTTCTGTTTACTGCCACAGTCTCACAGCTCCAGTGTCCCGGGTTCGGTTCTGTTCACTGCCACAGTCTCACAGCTCCAGTGACCTGGGTTCGGTTCTGTTTACTGCCACAGTCTCACAGCTCCAGTGTCCCGGGTTCGGTTCTGTTTACTGCCACAGTCTCACAGCTCCAGTGACCCGGGTTTGGTTCTGTTTACTGTCACAGTCTCACAGCTCCAGTGTCCTGGGTTCGGTTCTGTTTACTGTCACAGTCTCACAGCTCCAGTGACCTGGGTTCGGTTCTGTTTACTGCCACAGTCTCACAGCTCCAGTGACCTGGGTTCGGTTCTGTTTACTGCCACAGTCTCACAGCTCCAGTGACCCGGGTTCGGTTCTGTTTACTGCCACAGCCTCACAGCTCCAGTGACCTGGGTTCGGTTCTGTTTACTGTCACAGTCTCACAGCTCCAGTGACCTGGGTTCGGTTCTGTTTACTGCCACAGTCTCACAGCTCCAGTGACCCGGGTTCAGTTCTGTTTACTGCCACAGTCTCACAGCTCCAGTGACCCGGGTTCGGTTCTGTTTACTGCCACAGTCTCACAGCTCCGGTGACCCGGGTTCGGTTCTGTTTACTGCCACAGTCTCACAGCTCCAGTGACCCGGGTTCGGTTCTGTTTACTGCCACAGTCTCACAGCTCCGGTGACCCGGGTTCGGTTCTGTTTACTGCCACAGTATCACAGCTCCAGTGACATGGGTTCGGTTCTGTTTACTGCCACAGTCTCACAGCTCCGGTGACCCGGGTTCGGTTCTGTTTACTGCCACAGTCTCACAGCTCCGGTGACCCGGGTTCGGTTCTGTTTACTGCCGCAGTCTCACAGCTCCAGTGACCCGGGTTCGGTCCTGTTTACTGCCACAGTCTCACAGCTCCAGTGACATGGGTTCGGTTCTGTTTACTGCCACAGCCTCACAGCTCCAGTGACCTGGGTTCGGTTCTGTTTACTGCCACAGTCTCACAGCTCCAGTGTCCCGGGTTCGGTTCTGTTTACTGCCACAGTCTCACAGCTCCCGTGACCCGGGTTCGGTTCTGTTTACTGCCACAGTCTCACAGCTCCAGTGACCCGGGTTCGGTTCTGTTTACTGCCACAGTCTCACAGCTCCAGTGACATGGGTTCGGTTCTGTTTACTGTCACAGTCTCACAGCTCCAGTGACCCGGGTTCGGTTCTGTTTACTGCCACAGTCTCACAGCTCCAGTGACCTGGGTTCGGTTCTGTTTACTGCCACAGTCTCACAGCTCCAGTGTTACGGGTTCGGTTCTGTTTACTGTCACAGTCTCACAGCTCCAGTGTCCTGGGTTCGGTTCTGTTTACTGCCACAGTCTCACAGCTCCAGTGTCCCGGGTTCGGTTCTGTTTACTGCCACAGTCTCACAGCTCCAGTGTCCTGTGTTCGGTTCTGTTTACTGCCACAGTCTCACAGCTCCAGTGTCCCGGGTTCGGTTCTGTTTACTGCCACAGCCTCACAGCTCCAGTGTCCCGGGTTCGGTTCTGTTTACTGCCAGAGTCTCACAGCTCCAGTGACCCGGGTTCGGTTCTGTTTACTGCCACAGTCTCACAGCTCCAGTGACCTGGGTTCGGTTCTGTTTACTGCCACAGTCTCACAGCTCCAGTGTCCCGGGTTCGGTTCTGTTTACTGCCACAGTCTCACAGCTCCAGTGACCTGGGTTCGGTTCTGTTTACTGCCACAGTCTCACAGCTCCAGTGTCCCGGGTTCGGTTCTGTTTACTGCCACAGTCTCACAGCTCCCGTGACCCGGGTTCGGTTCTGTTTACTGCCACAGTCTCACAGCTCCAGTGACCCGGGTTCGGTTCTGTTTACTGCCACAGTCTCACAGCTCCAGTGACCTGGGTTCGGTTCTGTTTACTGCCACAGTCTCACAGCTCCAGTGTCCCGGGTTCGGTTCTGTTTACTGTCACAGTCTCACAGATCCAGTGTCCTTGGTTCGGTTCTGTTTACTGCCACAGTCTCACAGCTCCAGTGTCCCGGGTTCGGTTCTGTTTACTGCCACAGTCTCACAGCTCCAGTGTCCCGGGTTCAGTTCTGTTTACTGTCACAGTCTCACAGCTCCAGTGTCCCGGGTTCGGTTCTGTTTACTGTCACAGTCTCACAGATCCAGTGTCCTTGGTTCGGTTCTGTTTACTGTCACAGTCTCACAGATCCAGTGTCCTTGGTTCGGTTCTGTTTACTGTCACAGTCTCACAGATCCAGTGTCCTTGGTTCGGTTCTGTTTACTGCCACAGTCTCACAGCTCCAGTGACCTGGGTTCGGTTCTGTTTACTGCCACAGTCTCACAGCTCCAGTGACCCGGGTTCAGTTCTGTTTACTGCCACAGTCTCACAGCTCCAGTGACCCGGGTTCGGTTCTGTTTACTGCCACAGTCTCACAGCTCCAGTGTCCCGGGTTCGGTTCTGTTTACTGTCACAGTCTCACAGCTCCAGTGTCCTGGGTTCGGTTCTGTTTACTGCCACAGTCTCACAGCTCCAGTGTCCCGGGTTCGGTTCTGTTTACTGCCGCAGTCTCACAGCTCCAGTGTCCCGGGTTCGGTTCTGTTTACTGTCACAGTCTCACAGCTCCAGTGTCCCGGGTTCGGTTCTGTTTACTGCCGCAGTCTCACAGCTCCAGTGTCCCGGGTTCGGTTCTGTTTACTGTCACAGTCTCACAGCTCCAGTGTCCCGGGTTCGGTTCTGTTTACTGCCGCAGTCTCACAGCTCCAGTGTCCCGGGTTCGGTTCTGTTTACTGTCACAGTCTCACAGCTCCAGTGTCCTGGGTTCGGTTCTGTTTACTGCCACAGTCTCACAGCTCCAGTGTCCCGGGTTCGGTTCTGTTTACTGCCACAGTCTCACAGCTCCAGTGTCCTGGGTTCTGTTCTGGGGACTGCCACAGTCACACAGCTCCAGTGACCCGGGTTCGGTTCTGTTTACTGCCACAGTCTCACAGCTCCAGTGACCCGGGTTCGGTTCTGTTTACTGCCACAGTCTCACAGCTCCAGTGACCCGGGTTCGGTTCTGTTTACTGCCACAGTCTCACAGCTCCAGTGTCCCGGGTTCGGTTCTGTTTACTGCCACAGTCTCACAGCTCCAGTGTCCCGGGTTCGGTTCTGTTTACTGCCACAGTCTCACAGCTCCAGTGACCTGGGTTCGGTTCTGTTTACTGCCACAGTCTCACAGCTCCAGTGTCCCGGGTTCAGTTCTGTTTACCGCCACAGTCTCACAGCTCCAGTGTCCCGGGTTCGGTTCTGTTTACTGCCACAGTCTCACAGCTCCAGTGTCCCGGGTTCGGTTCTGTTTACTGCCACAGTCTCACAGCTCCAGTGACCCGGGTTCGGTTCTGTTTACTGCCACAGTCTCACAGCTCCAGTGTCCCGGGTTCGGTTCTGTTTACTGCCACAGTCTCACAGCTCCAGTGACCCGGGTTCGGTTCTGTTTACTGCCACAGTCTCACAGCTCCAGTGTCCCGGGTTCGGTTCTGTTTACTGCCACAGTCTCACACCTCCAGTGTCCCGGGTTCGGTTCTGTTTACTGCCACAGTCTCACAGCTCCAGTGACCCGGGTTCAGTTCTGTTTACTGCCACAGTCTCACAGCTCCAGTGTCCCGGGTTCGGTTCTGTTTACTGCCACAGTCTCACAGCTCCAGTGTCCCGGGTTCGGTTCTGTTTACTGTCACAGTCTCACAGCTCCAGTGACCTGGGTTCGGTTCTGTTTACTGCCACAGTCTCACAGCTCCAGTGACCCGGGTTCAGTTCTGTTTACTGCCACAGTCTCACAGCTCCAGTGACCCGGGTTCGGTTCTGTTTACTGCCACAGTCTCACAGCTCCGGTGACCCGGGTTCGGTTCTGTTTACTGCCACAGTCTCACAGCTCCAGTGACCTGGGTTCGGTTCTGTTTACTGCCACAGTCTCACAGCTCCGGTGACCCGGGTTCGGTTCTGTTTACTGCCACAGTCTCACAGCTCCGGTGACCCGGGTTCGGTTCTGTTTACTGCCACAGTCTCACAGCTCCAGTGACATGGGTTCAGTTCTGTTTACTGCCACAGTCTCACAGCTCCAGTGTCCCGGGTTCGGTTCTGTTTACTGCCACAGCCTCACAGCTCCAGTGACCCGGGTTCGGTTCAGTTTACTGCCACAGTCTCACAGCTCCGGTGACCCGGGTTCGGTTCTGTTTACTGCCACAGTCTCACAGCTCCGGTGACCCGGGTTCGGTTCTGTTTACTGCCGCAGTCTCACAGCTCCAGTGACCCGGGTTCGGTTCTGTTTACTGCCACAGTCTCACAGCTCCAGTGACATGGGTTCGGTTCTGTTTACTGCCACAGCCTCACAGCTCCAGTGACCCGGGTTCGGTTCTGTTTACTGCCACAGCCTCACAGCTCCAGTGACCTGGGTTCGGTTCTGTTTACTGCCACAGTCTCTCAGCTCCAGTGACCTGGGTTCGGTTCTGTTTACTGCCACAGTCTCACAGCTCCAGTGTCCCGGGTTCGGTTCTGTTTACTGCCACAGTCTCACAGCTCCCGTGACCCGGGTTCGGTTCTGTTTACTGCCACAGTCTCACAGCTCCAGTGACCCGGGTTCGGTTCTGTTTACTGCCACAGTCTCACAGCTCCAGTGACCTGGGTTCGGTTCTGTTTACTGCCACAGTCTCACAGCTCCAGTGTTACGGGTTCGGTTCTGTTTACTGTCACAGTCTCACAGCTCCAGTGTCCTGGGTTCGGTTCTGTTTACTGCCACAGTCTCACAGCTCCAGTGTCCCGGGTTCGGTTCTGTTTACTGCCACAGTCTCACAGCTCCAGTGTCCTGTGTTCGGTTCTGTTTACTGCCACAGTCTCACAGCTCCAGTGTCCCGGGTTCGGTTCTGTTTACTGCCACAGCCTCACAGCTCCAGTGTCCCGGGTTCGGTTCTGTTTACTGCCAGAGTCTCACAGCTCCAGTGACCCGGGTTCGGTTCTGTTTACTGCCACAGTCTCACAGCTCCAGTGACCTGGGTTCGGTTCTGTTTACTGCCACAGTCTCACAGCTCCAGTGTCCCGGGTTCGGTTCTGTTTACTGCCACAGTCTCACAGCTCCAGTGACCTGGGTTCGGTTCTGTTTACTGCCACAGTCTCACAGCTCCAGTGTCCCGGGTTCGGTTCTGTTTACTGCCACAGTCTCACAGCTCCCGTGACCCGGGTTCGGTTCTGTTTACTGCCACAGTCTCACAGCTCCAGTGACCCGGGTTCGGTTCTGTTTACTGCCACAGTCTCACAGCTCCAGTGACCTGGGTTCGGTTCTGTTTACTGCCACAGTCTCACAGCTCCAGTGTCCCGGGTTCGGTTCTGTTTACTGTCACAGTCTCACAGATCCAGTGTCCTTGGTTCGGTTCTGTTTACTGCCACAGTCTCACAGCTCCAGTGTCCCGGGTTCGGTTCTGTTTACTGCCACAGTCTCACAGCTCCAGTGTCCCGGGTTCGGTTCTGTTTACTGCCACAGTCTCACAGCTCCAGTGTCCCGGGTTCGGTTCTGTTTACTGCCGCAGTCTCACAGCTCCAGTGTCCCGGGTTCGGTTCTGTTTACTGTCACAGTCTCACAGCTCCAGTGTCCTGGGTTCGGTTCTGTTTACTGCCACAGTCTCACAGCTCCAGTGTCCCGGGTTCGGTTCTGTTTACTGCCACAGTCACACAGCTCCAGTGACCCGGGTTCGGTTCTGTTTACTGCCACAGTCTCACAGCTCCAGTGACCCGGGTTCGGTTCTGTTTACTGCCACAGTCTCACAGCTCCAGTGACCCGGGTTCGGTTATGTTTACTGCCACAGTCTCACAGCTCCAGTGTCCCGGGTTCGGTTCTGTTTACTGCCACAGTCTCACAGCTCCAGTGTCCCGGGTTCGGTTCTGTTTACTGCCACAGTCTCACAGCTCCAGTGACCTGGGTTCGGTTCTGTTTACTGCCACAGTCTCACAGCTCCAGTGTCCCGGGTTCAGTTCTGTTTACTGCCACAGTCTCACAGCTCCAGTGTCCCGGGTTCGGTTCTGTTTACTGCCACAGTCTCACAGCTCCAGTGTCCCGGGTTCGGTTCTGTTTACTGCCACAGTCTCACAGCTCCAGTGACCCGGGTTCGGTTCTGTTTACTGCCACAGTCTCACAGCTCCAGTGTCCCGGGTTCGGTTCTGTTTACTGCCACAGTCTCACAGCTCCAGTGACCCGGGTTCGGTTCTGTTTACTGCCACAGTCTCACAGCTCCAGTGTCCCGGGTTCGGTTCTGTTTACTGCCACAGTCTCACACCTCCAGTGTCCCGGGTTCGGTTCTGTTTACTGCCACAGTCTCACAGCTCCAGTGACCCGGGTTCAGTTCTGTTTACTGCCACAGTCTCACAGCTCCAGTGTCCCGGGTTCGGTTCTGTTTACTGCCACAGTCTCACAGCTCCAGTGTCCCGGGTTCGGTTCTGTTTACTGTCACAGTCTCACAGCTCCAGTGACCTGGGTTCGGTTCTGTTTACTGCCACAGTCTCACAGCTCCAGTGACCCGGGTTCAGTTCTGTTTACTGCCACAGTCTCACAGCTCCAGTGACCCGGGTTCGGTTCTGTTTACTGCCACAGTCTCACAGCTCCGGTGACCCGGGTTCGGTTCTGTTTACTGCCACAGTCTCACAGCTCCAGTGACCTGGGTTCGGTTCTGTTTACTGCCACAGTCTCACAGCTCCGGTGACCCGGGTTCGGTTCTGTTTACTGCCACAGTCTCACAGCTCCGGTGACCCGGGTTCGGTTCTGTTTACTGCCACAGTCTCACAGCTCCAGTGACATGGGTTCAGTTCTGTTTACTGTCACAGTCTCACAGCTCCGGTGTCCCGGGTTCGGTTCTGTTTACTGCCACAGTCTCACAGCTCCAGTGACCTGGGTTCAGTTCTGTTTACTGCCACAGTCTCACAGCTCCAGTGTCCCGGGTTCGGTTCTGTTTACTGCCACAGCCTCACAGCTCCAGTGACCCGGGTTCGGTTCAGTTTACTGCCACAGCCTCACAGCTCCAGTGACCCGGGTTCGGTTCTGTTTACTGCCACAGCCTCACAGCTCCAGTGACCCGGGTTCGGTTCAGTTTACTGCCACAGTCTCACAGCTCCAGTGTCCCGGGTTCGGTTCTGTTTACTGCCACAGTCTCACAGCTCCCGTGACCCGGGTTCGGTTCTGTTTACTGCCACAGTCTCACAGCTCCAGTGACCTGGGTTCGGTTCTGTTTACTGCCACAGTCTCACAGCTCCAGTGACCTGGGTTCGGTTCTGTTTACTGCCACAGTCTCACAGCTCCAGTGTCCCGGGTTCGGTTCTGTTTACTGCCACAGTCTCACAGCTCCAGTGTCCTGTGTTCGGTTCTGTTTACTGTCACAGTCTCACAGCTCCAGTGTCCCGGGTTCGGTTCTGTTTACTGCCACAGTCTCACAGCTCCAGTGTCCTGTGTTCGGTTCTGTTTACTGCCACAGTCTCACAGCTCCAGTGTCCCGGGTTCGGTTCTGTTTACTGCCACAGCCTCACAGCTCCAGTGTCCCGGGTTCGATTCTGTTTACTGCCAGAGTCTCACAGCTCCAGTGACCCGGGTTCGGTTCTGTTTACTGCCACAGTCTCACAGCTCCAGTGACCTGGGTTCGGTTCTGTTTACTGCCACAGTCTCACAGCTCCAGTGTCCCGGGTTCGGTTCTGTTTACTGCCACAGTCTCACAGCTCCAGTGACCTGGGTTCGGTTCTGTTTACTGCCACAGTCTCACAGCTCCAGTGTCCCGGGTTCGGTTCTGTTTACTGCCACAGTCTCACAGCTCCCGTGACCCGGGTTCGGTTCTGTTTACTGCCACAGTCTCACAGCTCCAGTGACCCGGGTTCGGTTCTGTTTACTGCCACAGTCTCACAGCTCCAGTGACCTGGGTTCGGTTCTGTTTACTGCCACAGTCTCACAGCTCCAGTGTCCCGGTTTCGGTTCTGTTTACTGTCACAGTCTCACAGATCCAGTGTCCTTGGTTCGGTTCTGTTTACTGCCACAGTCTCACAGCTCCAGTGTCCCGGGTTCGGTTCTGTTTACTGCCACAGTCTCACAGCTCCAGTGTCCCGGGTTCGGTTCTGTTTACTGTCACAGTCTCACAGCTCCAGTGTCCTGGGTTCGGTTCTGTTTACTGCCACAGTCTCACAGCTCCAGTGTCCCGGGTTCGGTTCTGTTTACTGCCACAGTCTCACAGCTCCAGTGTCCCGGGTTCGGTTCTGTTTACTGTCACAGTCTCACAGCTCCAGTGTCCTGGGTTCGGTTCTGTTTACTGCCACAGTCACACAGCTCCAGTGACCCGGGTTCGGTTCTGTTTACTGCCACAGTCTCACAGCTCCAGTGTCCCGGGTTCGGTTCTGTTTACTGCCACAGTCTCACAGCTCCAGTGTCCCGGGTTCGGTTCTGTTTACTGCCACAGTCTCACAGCTCCAGTGTCCCGGGTTCGGTTCTGTTTACTGCCACAGTCTCACAGCTCCAGTGACCCGGGTTCGGTTCTGTTTACTGCCACAGTCTCACAGCTCCAGTGTCCCGGGTTCGGTTCTGTTTACTGCCACAGTCTCACAGCTCCAGTGTCCCGGGTTCGGTTCTGTTTACTGCCACAGTCTCACAGCTCCAGTGTCCCGGGTTCGGTTCTGTTTACTGTCACAGTCTCACAGCTCCAGTGTCCTGGGTTCGGTTCTGTTTACTGCCACAGTCACACAGCTCAGTGACCCGGGTTCGGTTCTGTTTACTGCCACAGTCTCACAGCTCCAGTGACCCGGGTTCGGTTCTGTTTACTGCCACAGTCTCACAGCTCCAGTGACCCGGGTTCGGTTCTGTTTACTGCCACAGTCTCACAGCTCCAGTGTCCCGGGTTCGGTTCTGTTTACTGCCACAGTCTCACAGCTCCAGTGTCCCGGGTTCGGTTCTGTTTACTGCCACAGTCTCACAGCTCCAGTGACCTGGGTTCGGTTCTGTTTACTGCCACAGTCTCACAGCTCCAGTGTCCCGGGTTCAGTTCTGTTTACTGCCACAGTCTCACAGCTCCAGTGTCCCGGGTTCGGTTCTGTTTACTGCCACAGTCTCACAGCTCCAGTGTCCCGGGTTCGGTTCTGTTTACTGCCACAGTTTCACATCTCCAGTGACCCCGGTTCGGTTCTGTTTACTGCCACAGTCTCACAGCTCCAGTGTCCCGGGTTCGGTTCTGTTTACTGCCACAGTCTCACAGCTCCAGTGACCCGGGTTCGGTTCTGTTTACTGCCACAGTCTCACAGCTCCAGTGTCCCGGGTTCGGTTCTGTTTACTGCCACAGTCTCACACCTCCAGTGTCCCGATTTCGGTTCTGTTTACTGCCACAGTCTCACAGCTCCAGTGACCCGGGTTCAGTTCTGTTTACTGCCACAGTCTCACAGCTCCAGTGACCCGGGTTCGGTTCTGTTTACTGCCACAGTCTCACAGCTCCAGTGTCCCGGGTTCGGTTCTGTTTACTGCCACAGTCTCACAGCTCCAGTGACCTGGGTTCAGTTCTGTTTACTGCCACAGTCTCACAGCTCCAGTGACCCGGGTTCGGTTCTGTTTACTGCCACAGTCTCACAGCTCCAGTGACCCGGGTTCGGTTCTGTTTACTGCCACAGTCTCACAGCTCCAGTGACCTGGGTTCGGTTCTGTTTACTGCCACAGTCTCACAGCTCCAGTGACCCGGGTTCAGTTCTGTTTACTGCCACAGTCTCACAGCTCCAGTGACCCGGGTTCGGTTCTGTTTACTGCCACAGTCTCACAGCTCCGGTGACCCGGGTTCGGTTCTGTTTACTGCCACAGTCTCACAGCTCCAGTGACCTGGGTTCGGTTCTGTTTACTGCCACAGTCTCACAGCTCCGGTGACCCGGGTTCGGTTCTGTTTACTGCCACAGTCTCACAGCTCCAGTGACCTGGGTTCGGTTCTGTTTACTGCCACAGTCTCACAGCTCCAGTGACCTGGGTTCGGTTCTGTTTACTGCCACAGTCTCACAGCTCCGGTGACCCGGGTTCGGTTCTGTTTACTGCCACAGTCTCACAGCTCCAGTGACATGGGTTCGGTTCTGTTTACTGCCACAGCCTCACAGCTCCAGTGACCCGGGTTCGGTTCTGTTTACTGCCACAGCCTCACAGCTCCAGTGACCCGGGTTCGGTTCTGTTTATTGCCACAGTCTCACAGCTCCAGTGACCTGGGTTCGGTTCTGTTTACTGCCACAGTCTCACAGCTCCAGTGACCCGAGTTCGGTTCTGTTTACTGCCACAGTCTCACAGCTCCAGTGACCCGGGTTCGGTTCTGTTTACTGCCACAGTCTCACAGCTCCAGTGTCCCGGGTTCGGTTCTGTTTACTGCCACAGTCTCACAGCTCCCGTGACCCGGGTTCGGTTCTGTTTACTGCCACAGTCTCACAGCTCCAGTGACCCGGGTTCGGTTCTGTTTACTGCCACAGTCTCACAGCTCCAGTGACCTGGGTTCGGTTCTGTTTACTGCCACAGTCTCACAGCTCCAGTGTCCCGGGTTCGGTTCTGTTTACTGCCACAGTCTCACAGCTCCAGTGTCCTGGGTTCGGTTCTGTTTACTGCCACAGTCTCACAGCTCAAGTGTCCTGGGTTCGGTTCTGTTTACTGCCACAGTCTCACAGCTCCAGTGTCCCGGGTTCGGTTCTGTTTACTGTCACAGTCTCACAGCTCCAGTGTCCTGGGTTCGGTTCTGTTTACTGCCACAGTCTCACAGCTCCAGTGTCCCGGGTTCGGTTCTGTTTACTGCCACAGTCTCACAGCTCCAGTGTCCTGGGTTCGGTTCTGGGGACTGCCACAGTCTCACAGCTCCAGTGTCCCGGGTTCGGTTCTGTTTACTGCCACAGTCTCACAGCTCCAGTGACCCGGGTTCGGTTCTGTTTACTGCCACAGTCTCACAGCTCCAGTGACCCGGGTTCGGTTCTGTTTACTGCCACAGTCACACAGCTCCAGTGACCCGGGTTCGGTTCTGTTTACTGCCACAGTCTCACAGCTCCAGTGACCTGGGTTCGGTTCTGTTTACTGCCACAGTCTCACAGCTCCAGTGACCCGGGTTCGGTTCTGTTTACTGCCACAGTCTCACAGCTCCAGTGACCTGGGTTCGGTTCTGTTTACTGCCACAGTCTCACAGCTCCAGTGTCCCGGGTTCAGTTCTGTTTACTGCCACAGTCTCACAGCTCCAGTGTCCCGGGTTCGGTTCTGTTTACTGCCACAGTCTCACAGCTCCAGTGTCCCGGGTTCGGTTCTGTTTACTGCCACAGTCTCACAGCTCCAGTGACCTGGGTTCGGTTCTGTTTACTGCCACAGTCTCACAGCTCCAGTGACCTGGGTTCGGTTCTGTTTACTGCCACAGTCTCACAGCTCCAGTGTCCCGGGTTCAGTTCTGTTTACTGCCACAGTCTCACAGCTCCAGTGTCCCGGGTTCGGTTCTGTTTACTGCCACAGTCTCACAGCCCCAGTGTCCCGGGTTCGGTTCTGTTTACTGCCACAGTCTCACAGCTCCAGTGACCCGGGTTCGGTTCTGTTTACTGCCACAGTCTCACAGCTCCAGTGTCCCGGGTTCGGTTCTGTTTACTGCCACAGTCTCACAGCTCCAGTGACCCGGGTTCGGTTCTGTTTACTGCCACAGTCTCACAGCTCCAGTGTCCCGGGTTCGGTTCTGTTTACTGCCACAGTCTCACACCTCCAGTGTCCCGGGTTCGGTTCTGTTTACTGCCACAGTCTCACAGCTCCAGTGACCCGGGTTCAGTTCTGTTTACTGCCACAGTCTCACAGCTCCAGTGTCCCGGGTTCGGTTCTGTTTACTGCCACAGTCTCACAGCTCCAGTGACCCGGGTTCAGTTCTGTTTACTGCCACAGTCTCACAGCTCCAGTGACCCGGGTTCGGTTCTGTTTACTGCCACAGTCTCACAGCTCCGGTGACCCGGGTTCGGTTCTGTTTACTGCCACAGTCTCACAGCTCCGGTGACCCGGGTTCGGTTCTGTTTACTGCCACAGTCTCACAGCTCCAGTGACATGGGTTCGGTTCTGTTTACTGCCACAGTCTCACAGCTCCGGTGACCCGGGTTCGGTTCTGTTTACTGCCACAGTCTCACAGCTCCAGTGACCCGGGTTCGGTTCTGTTTACTGCCACAGTCTCACAGCTCCGGTGACCCGGGTTCGGTTCTGTTTACTGCCACAGTCTCACAGCTCCAGTGACCCGGGTTCGGTTCTGTTTACTGCCACAGTCTCACAGCTCCAGTGACCCGGGTTCGGTTCTGTTTACTGCCACAGCCTCACAGCTCCAGTGACCCGGGTTCGGTTCTGTTTACTGCCACAGCCTCACAGCTCCAGTGACCCGGGTTCGGTTCTGTTTACTGCCACAGTCTCACAGCTCCAGTGACCTGGGTTCGGTTCTGTTTACTGCCACAGTCTCACAGCTCCAGTGACCCGGGTTCGGTTCTGTTTACTGCCACAGTCTCACAGCTCCAGTGACCTGGGTTCGGTTCTGTTTACTGCCACAGTCTCACAGCTCCAGTGTCCCGGGTTCGGTTCTGTTTACTGCCACAGTCTCACAGCTCCCGTGACCCGGGTTCGGTTCTGTTTACTGCCACAGTCTCACAGCTCCAGTGACCCGGGTTCGGTTCTGTTTACTGCCACAGTCTCACAGCTCCAGTGACCTGGGTTCGGTTCTGTTTACTGCCACAGTCTCACAGCTCCAGTGTCCCGGGTTCGGTTCTGTTTACTGCCACAGTCTCACAGCTCCAGTGTCCTGGGTTCGGTTCTGTTTACTGCCACAGTCTCACAGCTCCAGTGTCCCGGGTTCGGTTCTGTTTACTGTCACAGTCTCACAGCTCCAGTGTCCTGTGTTCGGTTCTGTTTACTGCCGCAGTCTCACAGCTCCCGTGACCCGGGTTCGGTTCTGTTTACTGCCACAGTCTCACAGCTCCAGTGACCCGGGTTCGGTTCTGTTGACTGCCACAGTCTCACAGCTCCAGTGACCTGGGTTCGGTTCTGTTTACTGCCACAGTCTCACAGCTCCAGTGTCCCGGGTTCGGTTCTGTTTACTGCCACAGTCTCACAGCTCCAGTGTCCTGGGTTCGGTTCTGTTTACTGCCACAGTCTCACAGCTCCAGTGTCCCGGGTTCGGTTCTGTTTACTGTCACAGTCTCACAGCTCCAGTGTCCTGTGTTCGGTTCTGTTTACTGCCGCAGTCTCACAGCTCCAGTGACCCGGGTTCGGTTCTGTTTACTGCCACAGTCTCACAGCTCCAGTGACCCGGGTTCGGTTCTGTTTACTGCCACAGTCTCACAGCTCCAGTGACCTGTGTTCGGTTCTGTTGACTGCCACAGTCTCACAGCTCCAGTGACCCGGGTTCGGTTCTGTTTACTGCCACAGTCTCACAGCTCCAGTGTCCCGGGTTCGGTTCTGTTTACTGCCACAGCCTCACAGCTCCAGTGACCTGGGTTCGGTTCTGTTTACTGTCACAGTCTCACAGCTCCAGTGACCTGGGTTCGGTTCTGTTTACTGCCACAGTCTCACAGCTCCAGTGACCCGGGTTCTGTTCTGTTTACTGCCACAGTCTCACAGCTCCGGTGACCCGGGTTCGGTTCTGTTTACTGCCACAGTCTAACAGCTCCAGTGACCCGGGTTTGGTTCTGTTTACTGCCACAGTCTCACAGCTCCAGTGACATGGGTTCGGTTCTGTTTACTGCCACAGTCTCACAGCTCCAGTGACCCGGGTTCGGTTCTGTTTACTGCCACAGTCTCACAGCTCCAGTGACCCGGGTTTGGTTCTGTTTACTGCCACAGTCTCACAGCTCCAGTGACATGGGTTCGGTTCTGTTTACTGCCACAGCCTCACAGCTCCAGTGACCCGGGTTCGGTTCTGTTTACTGCCACAGCCTCACAGCTCCAGTGACCCGGGTTCGGTTCTGTTTACTGCCACAGTCTCACAGCTCCAGTGACCTGGGTTCGGTTCTGTTTACTGCCACAGTCTCACAGCTCCAGTGACCCGGGTTCGGTTCTGTTTACTGCCACAGTCTCCCTGCTCCAGTGACCTGGGTTCGGTTCTGTTTACTGCCACAGTCTCACAGCTCCAGTGACCTGGGTTCGGTTCTGTTTACTGCCACAGTCTCACAGCTCCAGTGTCCCGGGTTCGGTTCTGTTTACTGTCACAGTCTCACAGCTCCAGTGTCCTGGGTTCGGTTCTGTTTACTGCCACAGTCTCACAGCTCCAGTGTCCCGGGTTCGGTTCTGTTTACTGCCACAGTCTCACAGCTCCAGTGTCCTGTGTTCGGTTCTGTTTACTGCCACAGTCTCACAGCTCCAGTGTCCCGGGTTCGGTTCTGTTTACTGCCACAGCCTCACAGCTCCAGTGTCCCGGGTTCGGTTCTGTTTACTGCCACAGCCTCACAGCTCCAGTGTCCTGTGTTCGGTTCTGTTTACTGCCACAGTCTCACAGCTCCAGTGTCCCGGGTTCGGTTCTGTTTACTGCCACAGCCTCACAGCTCCAGTGTCCCGGGTTCGGTTCTGTTTACTGCCACAGCCTCACAGCTCCAGTGTCCCGGGTTCGGTTCTGTTTACTGCCACAGTCTCACAGCTCCAGTGTCCCGGGTTCGGTTCTGTTTACTGTCACAGTCTCACAGCTCCAGTGTCCTGGGTTCGGTTCTGTTTACTGCCACAGTCTCACAGCTCCAGTGTCCCGGGTTCGGTTCTGTTTACTGCCACAGTCTCACAGCTCCAGTGTCCTGTGTTCGGTTCTGTTTACTGCCACAGTCTCACAGCTCCAGTGTCCCGGGTTCGGTTCTGTTTACTGCCACAGCCTCACAGCTCCAGTGTCCCGGGTTCGGTTCTGTTTACTGCCAGAGTCTCACAGCTCCAGTGACCCGGGTTCGGTTCTGTTTACTGCCACTGTCTCACAGCTCCAGTGACCTGGGTTCGGTTCTGTTTACTGCCACAGCCTCACAGCTCCAGTGTCCCGGGTTCGGTTCTGTTTACTGCCACAGTCTCACAGCTCCAGTGACCTGGGTTCGGTTCTGTTTACTGCCACAGTCTCACAGCTCCAGTGTCCCGGGTTCGGTTCTGTTTACTGCCACAGTCTCACAGCTCCCGTGACCCGGGTTCGGTTCTGTTTACTGCCACAGTCTCACAGCTCCAGTGACCCGGGTTCGGTTCTGTTTACTGCCACAGTCTCACAGCTCCAGTGACCTGGGTTCGGTTCTGTTTACTGCCACAGTCTCACAGCTCCAGTGTCCCGTGTTCGGTTCTGTTTACTGTCACAGTCTCACAGCTCCAGTGTCCAGGGTTCGGTTCTGTTTACTGCCACAGTCTCACAGCTCCAGTGTCCCGGGTTCGGTTCTGTTTACTGCCACAGTCTCACAGCTCCAGTGTCCCGGGTTCGGTTCTGTTTACTGTCACAGTCTCACAGCTCCAGTGTCCTGGGTTCGGTTCTGTTTACTGCCACAGTCTCACAGCTCCAGTGTCCCGGGTTCGGTTCTGTTTACTGCCACAGTCTCACAGCTCCAGTGTCCCGGGTTCGGTTCTGTTTACTGCCACAGTCTCACAGCTCCAGTGTCCTGGGTTCGGTTCTGGGGACTGCCACAGTCACACAGCTCCAGTGACCCGGGTTCGGTTCTGTTTACTGCCAGAGTCTCACAGCTCCAGTGACCTGGGTTCGGTTCTGTTTACTGCCACAGTCTCACAGCTCCAGTGTCCCGGGTTCGGTTCTGTTTACTGCCACAGTCTCACAGCTCCAGTGTCCCGGGTTCGGTTCTGTTTACTGCCACAGTCTCACAGCTCCAGTGACCTGGGTTCGGTTCTGTTTACTGCCACAGTCTCACAGCTCCAGTGTCCCGGGTTCGGTTCTGTTTACTGCCACAGTCTCACAGCTCCAGTGACCCGGGTTCGGTTCTGTTTACTGCCACAGTCTCACAGCTCCAGTGTCCCGGGTTCGGTTCTGTTTACTGCCACAGTCTCACACCTCCAGTGTCCCGGGTTCGGTTCTGTTTACTGCCACAGTCTCACAGCTCCAGTGACCCGGGTTCAGTTCTGTTTACTGCCACAGTCTCACAGCTCCAGTGTCCCGGGTTCGGTTCTGTTTACTGCCACAGTCTCACAGCTCCAGTGTCCCGGGTTCGGTTCTGTTTACTGTCACAGTCTCACAGCTCCAGTGACCCGGGTTCAGTTCTGTTTACTGCCACAGTCTCACAGCTCCAGTGTCCCGGGTTCGGTTCTGTTTACTGCCACAGTCTCACAGCTCCAGTGTCCCGGGTTCAGTTCTGTTTACTGCCACAGTCTCACAGCTCCAGTGTCCCGGGTTCGGTTCTATTTACTGCCACAGTCTCACAGCTCCAGTGACCCGGGTTCAGTTCTGTTTACTGCCACAGTCTCACAGCTCCAGTGACCCGGGTTCGGTTCTGTTTACTGCCACAGTCTCACAGCTCCGGTGACCCGGGTTCGGTTCTGTTTACTGCCACAGTCTCACAGCTCCAGTGTCCTGGGTTCGGTTCTGTTTACTGCCACAGTCTCACAGCTCCAGTGACATGGGTTCGGTTCTGTTTACTGCCACAGTCTCACAGCTCCGGTGACCCGGGTTCGGTTCTGTTTACTGCCACAGTCTCACAGCTCCAGTGACCGGGGTTCGGTTCTGTTTACTGCCACAGTCTCACAGCTCCGGTGACCCGGGTTCGGTTCTGTTTACTGCCACAGTCTCACAGCTCCAGTGACCCGGGTTCGGTTCTGTTTACTGCCACAGTCTCACAGCTCCAGTGACATGGGTTCGGTTCTGTTTACTGCCACAGCCTCACAGCTCCAGTGACCCGGGTTCGGTTCTGTTTACTGCCACAGCCTCACAGCTCCAGTGACCCGGGTTCGGTTCTGTTTACTGCCACAGTCTCACAGCTCCAGTGACCTGGTTTCGGTTCTGTTTACTGCCACAGTCTCACAGCTCCAGTGACCCGGGTTCGGTTCTGTTTACTGCCACAGTCTCACAGCTCCAGTGACCTGGGTTCGGTTCTGTTTACTGCCACAGTCTCACAGCTCCAGTGTCCCGGGTTCGGTTCTGTTTACTGCCACAGTCTCACAGCTCCCGTGACCCGGGTTCGGTTCTGTTTACTGCCACAGTCTCACAGCTCCAGTGACCCGGGTTCGGTTCTGTTTACTGCCAAAGTCTCACAGCTCCAGTGACCTGGGTTCGGTTCTGTTTACTGCCACAGTCTCACAGCTCCAGTGTCCCGGGTTCGGTTCTGTTTACTGTCACAGTCTCACAGCTCCAGTGTCCTGGGTTCGGTTCTGTTTACTGCCACAGTCTCACAGCTCCAGTGTCCCGGGTTCGGTTCTGTTTACTGCCACAGTCTCACAGCTCCAGTGTCCCGGGTTCGGTTCTGTTTACTGTCACAGTCTCACAGCTCCAGTGTCCTGAGTTCGGTTCTGTTTACTGCCACAGTCTCACAGCTTCAGTGTCCCGGGTTTGGTTCTGTTTACTGCCACAGTCTCACAGCTCCAGTGTCCCGGGTTCGGTTCTGTTTACTGCCACAGTCTCACAGCTCCAGTGACCCGGGTTCGGTTCTGTTTACTGCCACAGTCTCACAGCTCCAGTGACCTGGGTTCGGTTCTGTTTACTGCCACAGTCTCACAGCTCCAGTGTCCCGGGTTCGGTTCTGTTCACTGCCACAGTCTCACAGCTCCAGTGTCCCGGGTTCGGTTCTGTTTACTGCCACAGTCTCACAGCTCCAGTGACCCGGGTTTGGTTCTGTTTACTGTCTCAGTCTCACAGCTCCAGTGTCCTGGGTTCGGTTCTGTTTACTGTCACAGTCTCACAGCTCCAGTGACCTGGGTTCGGTTCTGTTTACTGCCACAGTCTCACAGCTCCAGTGACCTGTGTTCGGTTCTGTTTACTGCCACAGTCTCACAGCTCCAGTGACCCGGGTTCGGTTCTGTTTACTGCCACAGTCTCACAGCTCCAGTGACCTGGGTTCGGTTCTGTTTACTGTCACAGTCTCACAGCTCCAGTGACCCGGGTTCAGTTCTGTTTACTGCCACAGTCTCACAGCTCCAGTGTCCCGGGTTCGGTTCTGTTTACTGCCACAGTCTCACAGCTCCAGTGACCCGGGTTCAGTTCTGTTTACTGCCACAGTCTCACAGCTCCAGTGACCCGGGTTCGGTTCTGTTTACTGCCACAGTCTCACAGCTCCAGTGACCCGGGTTCGGTTCTGTTTACTGCCACAGTCTCACAGCTCCAGTGACCCGGGTTCGGTTCTGTTTACTGCCACAGTCTCACAGCTCCAGTGACCCGGGTTCAGTTCTGTTTACTGCCACAGTCTCACAGCTCCAGTGACCCGGGTTCGGTTCTGTTTACTGCCACAGTCTCACAGCTCCAGTGACCCGGGTTCAGTTCTGTTTACTGCCACAGTCTCACAGCTCCAGTGACCTGGGTTCGGTTCTGTTTACTGCCACAGTCTCACAGCTCCAGTGACCCGGGTTCGGTTCTGTTTACTGCCACAGTCTCACAGCTCCGGTGACCCGGGTTCGGTTCTGTTTACTGCCACAGTCTCACAGCTCCAGTGACATGGGTTCGGTTCTGTTTACTGCCACAGTCTCACAGCTCCGGTGACCCGGGTTCGGTTCTGTTTACTGCCACAGTCTCACAGCTCCGGTGACCCGGGTTCGGTTCTGTTTACTGCCACAGTCTCACAGCTCCAGTGACCCGGGTTCGGTTCTGTTTACTGCCACAGTCTCACAGCTCCAGTGACATGGGTTCGGTTCTGTTTACTGCCACAGCCTCACAGCTCCAGTGACCCGGGTTCGGTTCTGTTTACTGCCACAGTCTCACAGCTCCAGTGACCTGGGTTCGGTTCTGTTTACTGCCACAGTCTCACAGCTCCAGTGACCCGGGTTCGGTTCTGTTTACTGCCACAGTCTCACAGCTCCAGTGACCTGGGTTCGGTTCTGTTTACTACCACAGTCTCACAGCTCCAGTGTCCCGGGTTCGGTTCTGTTTACTGCCACAGTCTCACAGCTCCCGTGACCCGGGTTCAGTTCTGTTTACTGCCACAGTCTCACAGCTCCAGTGACCCGGGTTCGGTTCTGTTTACTGCCACAGTCTCACAGCTCCGGTGACCCGGGTTCGGTTCTGTTTACTGCCACAGTCTCACAGCTCCAGTGACCTGGGTTCGGTTCTGTTTACTGCCACAGTCTCACAGCTCCGGTGACCCGGGTTCGGTTCTGTTTACTGCCACAGTCTCACAGCTCCAGTGACATGGGTTCGGTTCTGTTTACTGCCACAGTCTCACAGCTCCGGTGACCCGGGTTCGGTTCTGTTTACTGCCACAGTCTCACAGCTCCAGTGACCCGGGTTCGGTCCTGTTTACTGCCACAGTCTCACAGCTCCGGTGACCCGGGTTCGGTTCTGTTTACTGCCACAGTCTCACAGCTCCAGTGACCCGGGTTCGGTTCTGTTTACTGCCACAGTCTCACAGCTCCAGTGACCCGGGTTCGGTTCTGTTTACTGCCACAGTCTCACAGCTCCAGTGACCCGGGTTCGGTTCTGTTTACTGCCACAGCCTCACAGCTCCAGTGACCCGGGTTCGGTTCTGTTTACTGCCACAGTCTCACAGCTCCAGTGACCTGGGTTCGGTTCTGTTTACTGCCACAGTCTCACAGCTCCAGTGACCCGGGTTCGGTTCTGTTTACTGCCACAGTCTCACAGCTCCAGTGACCTGGGTTCGGTTCTGTTTACTGCCACAGTCTCACAGCTCCAGTGTCCCGGGTTCGGTTCTGTTTACTGCCACAGTCTCACAGCTCCCGTGACCCGGGTTCGGTTCTGTTTACTGCCACAGTCTCACAGCTCCAGTGACCCGGGTTCGGTTCTGTTTACTGCCACAGTCTCACAGCTCCAGTGACCTGGGTTCGGTTCTGTTTACTGCCACAGTCTCACAGCTCCAGTGTCCCGGGTTCGGTTCTGTTTACTGTCACAGTCTCACAGCTCCAGTGTCCTGGGTTCGGTTCTGTTTACTGCCACAGTCTCACAGCTCCAGTGTCCCGGGTTCGGTTCTGTTTACTGCCACAGTCTCACAGCTCCAGTGTCCCGGGTTCGGTTCTGTTTACTGTCACAGTCTCACAGCTTCAGTGTCCTGAGTTCGGTTCTGTTTACTGCCACAGTCTCACAGCTCCAGTGTCCCGGGTTCGGTTCTGTTTACTGCCACAGTCTCACAGCTCCAGTGTCCCGGGTTCGGTTCTGTTTACTGCCACAGTCTCACAGCTCCAGTGACCCGGGTTCGGTTCTGTTTACTGCCACAGTCTCACAGCTCCAGTGACCTGGGTTCGGTTCTGTTTACTGCCACAGTCTCACAGCTCCAGTGTCCCGGGTTCGGTTCTGTTTACTGCCACAGTCTCACAGCTCCAGTGACCTGGGTTCGGTTCTGTTTACTGCCACAGTCTCACAGCTCCAGTGACCCGGGTTCAGTTCTGTTTACTGCCACAGTCTCACAGCTCCAGTGACCCGGGTTTGGTTCTGTTTACTGTCTCAGTCTCACAGCTCCAGTGTCCTGGGTTCGGTTCTGTTTACTGTCACAGTCTCACAGCTCCAGTGACCTGGGTTCGGTTCTGTTTACTGCCACAGTCTCACAGCTCCAGTGACCTGGGTTCGGTTCTGTTTACTGCCACAGTCTCACAGCTCCAGTGACCCGGGTTCGGTTCTGTTTACTGCCACAGCCTCACAGCTCCAGTGACCTGGGTTCGGTTCTGTTTACTGTCATAGTCTCACAGCTCCAGTGACCTGGGTTCGGTTCTGTTTACTGCCACAGCCTCACAGCTCCAGTGACCTGGGTTCGGTTCTGTTTACTGTCACAGTCTCACAGCTCCAGTGACCTGGGTTCGGTTCTGTTTACTGCCACAGTCTCACAGCTCCAGTGACCCGGGTTCAGTTCTGTTTACTGCCACAGTCTCACAGCTCCGGTGACCCGGGTTCGGTTCTGTTTACTGCCACAGTCTCACAGCTCCAGTGACCCGGGTTCGGTTCTGTTTACTGCCACAGTCTCACAGCTCCGGTGACCCGGGTTCGGTTCTGTTTGCTGCCACAGTCTCACAGCTCCAGTGACCCGGGTTCGGTTCTGTTTACTGCCACAGTCTCACAGCTCCAGTGACATGGGTTCGCTTCTGTTTACTGTCACAGTCTCACAGCTCCAGTGACCTGGGTTCGGTTCTGTTTACTGCCACAGTCTCACAGCTCCAGTGACCCGGGTTCGGTTCTGTTTACTGCCACAGTCTCACAGCTCCAGTGACCTGGGTTCGGTTCTGTTTACTGCCACAGTCTCACAGCTCCAGTGACCCGGGTTCGGTTCTGTTTACTGCCACAGTCTCACAGCTCCAGTGACCCGGGTTCGGTTCTGTTTACTGCCACAGTCTCACAGCTCCAGTGACCTGGGTTCGGTTCTGTTTACTACCACAGTCTCACAGCTCCAGTGTCCCGGGTTCGGTTCTGTTTACTGCCACAGTCTCACAGCTCCCGTGACCCGGGTTCGGTTCTGTTTACTGCCACAGTCTCACAGCTCCAGTGACCCGGGTTCGGTTCTGTTTACTGCCACAGTCTCACAGCTCCAGTGACCTGGGTTCGGTTCTGTTTACTGCCACAGTCTCACAGCTCCAGTGTTACGGGTTCGGTTCTGTTTACTGTCACAGTCTCACAGCTCCAGTGTCCTGGGTTCGGTTCTGTTTACTGCCACAGTCTCACAGCTCCAGTGTCCCGGGTTCGGTTCTGTTTACTGCCACAGTCTCACAGCTCCAGTGACCTGGGTTCGGTTCTGTTTACTGCCACAGTCTCACAGCTCCAGTGTCCTGTGTTCGGTTCTGTTTACTGCCACAGTCTCACAGCTCCAGTGTCCCGGGTTCGGTTCTGTTTACTGCCACAGCCTCACAGCTCCAGTGTCCCGGGTTCGGTTCTGTTTACTGCCAGAGTCTCACAGCTCCAGTGACCCGGGTTCGGTTCTGTTTACTGCCACAGTCTCACAGCTCCAGTGACCTGGGTTCGGTTCTGTTTACTGCCACAGTCTCACAGCTCCAGTGTCCCGGGTTCGGTTCTGTTTACTGTCACAGTCTCACAGCTCCAGTGTCCTGGGTTCGGTTCTGTTTACTGCCACAGTCTCACAGCTCCAGTGTCCCGGGTTCGGTTCTGTTTACTGCCACAGTCTCACAGCTCCAGTGTCCCGGGTTCGGTTCTGTTTACTGTCACAGTCTCACAGCTCCAGTGTCCTGGGTTCGGTTCTGTTTACTGCCACAGTCTCACAGCTCCAGTGTCCCGGGTTCGGTTCTGTTTACTGCCACAGTCTCACAGCTCCAGTGTCCCGGGTTCGGTTCTGTTTACTGTCACAGTCTCACAGCTCCAGTGTCCTGGGTTCGGTTCTGTTTACTGCCACAGTCTCACAGCTCCAGTGTCCCGGGTTCGGTTCTGTTTACTGCCACAGCCTCACAGCTCCAGTGTCCCGGGTTCGGTTCTGTTTACTGCCAGAGTCTCACAGCTCCAGTGACCCGGGTTCGGTTCTGTTTACTGCCACAGTCTCACAGCTCCAGTGACCTGGGTTCGGTTCTGTTTACTGCCACAGTCTCACAGCTCCAGTGTCCCGGGTTCGGTTCTGTTTACTGTCACAGTCTCACAGCTCCAGTGTCCTGGGTTCGGTTCTGTTTACTGCCACAGTCTCACAGCTCCAGTGTCCCGGGTTCGGTTCTGTTTACTGCCACAGTCTCACAGCTCCAGTGTCCCGGGTTCGGTTCTGTTTACTGTCACAGTCTCACAGCTCCAGTGTCCTGGGTTCGGTTCTGTTTACTGCCACAGTCTCACAGCTCCAGTGTCCCGGGTTCGGTTCTGTTTACTGCCACAGTCTCACAGCTCCAGTGTCCTGGGTTCGGTTCTGGGGACTGCCACAGTCACACAGCTCCAGTGACCCGGGTTCGGTTCTGTTTACTGCCACAGTCTCACAGCTCCAGTGACCTGGGTTCGGTTCTGTTTACTGCCACAGTCTCACAGCTCCAGTGACCCGGGTTCGGTTCTGTTTACTGCCACAGTCTCACAGCTCCAGTGTCCCGGGTTCGGTTCTGTTTACTGCCACAGTCTCACAGCTCCAGTGTCCCGGGTTCGGTTCTGTTTACTGCCACAGTCTCACAGCTCCAGTGACCTGGGTTCGGTTCTGTTTACTGCCACAGCCTCACAGCTCCAGTGTCCCGGGTTCGGTTCTGTTTACTGCCACAGTCTCACAGCTCCAGTGACCCGGGTTCGGTTCTGTTTACTGCCACAGTCTCACAGCTCCAGTGACCTGGGTTCGGTTCTGTTTACTACCACAGTCTCACAGCTCCAGTGTCCCGGGTTCGGTTCTGTTTACTGCCACAGTCTCACAGCTCCAGTGACCCGGGTTCGGTTCTGTTTACTGCCACAGTCTCACAGCTCCAGTGACCTGGGTTCGGTTCTGTTTACTGCCACAGTCTCACAGCTCCAGTGTTACGGGTTCGGTTCTGTTTACTGTCACAGTCTCACAGCTCCAGTGTCCTGGGTTCGGTTCTGTTTACTGCCACAGTCTCACAGCTCCAGTGTCCCGGGTTCGGTTCTGTTTACTGCCACAGTCTCACAGCTCCAGTGTCCTGTGTTCGGTTCTGTTTACTGCCACAGTCTCACAGCTCCAGTGTCCCGGGTTCGGTTCTGTTTACTGCCACAGCCTCACAGCTCCAGTGTCCCGGGTTCGGTTCTGTTTACTGCCAGAGTCTCACAGCTCCAGTGACCCGGGTTCGGTTCTGTTTACTGCCACAGTCTCACAGCTCCAGTGACCTGGGTTCGGTTCTGTTTACTGCCACAGTCTCACAGCTCCAGTGTCCCGGGTTCGGTTCTGTTTACTGTCACAGTCTCACAGCTCCAGTGTCCTGGGTTCGGTTCTGTTTACTGCCACAGTCTCACAGCTCCAGTGTCCCGGGTTCGGTTCTGTTTACTGCCACAGTCTCACAGCTCCAGTGTCCCGGGTTCGGTTCTGTTTACTGTCACAGTCTCACAGCTCCAGTGTCCTGGGTTCGGTTCTGTTTACTGCCACAGTCTCACAGCTCCAGTGTCCCGGGTTCGGTTCTGTTTACTGCCACAGTCTCACAGCTCCAGTGTCCTGGGTTCGGTTCTGGGGACTGCCACAGTCACACAGCTCCAGTGACCCGGGTTCGGTTCTGTTTACTGCCACAGTCTCACAGCTCCAGTGACCTGGGTTCGGTTCTGTTTACTGCCACAGTCTCACAGCTCCAGTGACCCGGGTTCGGTTCTGTTTACTGCCACAGTCTCACAGCTCCAGTGTCCCGGGTTCGGTTCTGTTTACTGCCACAGTCTCACAGCTCCAGTGTCCCGGGTTCGGTTCTGTTTACTGCCACAGTCTCACAGCTCCAGTGACCTGGGTTCGGTTCTGTTTACTGCCACAGCCTCACAGCTCCAGTGTCCCGGGTTCGGTTCTGTTTACTGCCACAGTCTCACAGCTCCGGTGACCCGGGTTCGGTTCTGTTTACTGCCACAGTCTCACAGCTCCAGTGACCCGGGTTCGGTTCTGTTTACTGCCACAGTCTCACAGCTCCGGTGACCCGGGTTCGGTTCTGTTTACTGCCACAGTCTCACAGCTCCAGTGACCCGGGTTCGGTTCTGTTTACTGCCACAGTCTCACAGCTCCAGTGACATGGGTTCGCTTCTGTTTACTGTCACAGTCTCACAGCTCCAGTGACCTGGGTTCGGTTCTGTTTACTGCCACAGTCTCACAGCTCCAGTGACCCGGGTTCGGTTCTGTTTACTGCCACAGTCTCACAGCTCCAGTGACCTGGGTTCGGTTCTGTTTACTGCCACAGTCTCACAGCTCCAGTGACCCGGGTTCGGTTCTGTTTACTGCCACAGTCTCACAGCTCCAGTGAC
Organism: Heterodontus francisci; assembly: GCF_036365525.1. NCBI lineage: Eukaryota > Metazoa > Chordata > Chondrichthyes > Heterodontiformes > Heterodontidae > Heterodontus > Heterodontus francisci. The sequence goes on from NW_027140533.1 coordinate 2,101,761, forward strand.
CCGGGTTCGGTTCTGTTTACTGCCACAGTCTCACAGCTCCAGTGACCTGGGTTCGGTTCTGTTTACTACCACAGTGTCACAGCTCCAGTGTCCCGGGTTCGGTTCTGTTTACTGCCACAGTCTCACAGCTCCCGTGACCCGGGTTCGGTTCTGTTTACTGCCACAGTCTCACAGCTCCAGTGACCTGGGTTCGGTTCTGTTTACTGCCACAGTCTCACAGCTCCAGTGTTACGGGTTCGGTTCTGTTTACTGTCACAGTCTCACAGCTCCAGTGTCCTGGGTTCGGTTCTGTTTACTGCCACAGTCTCACAGCTCCAGTGTCCCGGGTTCGGTTCTGTTTACTGCCACAGTCTCACAGCTCCAGTGTCCTGTGTTCGGTTCTGTTTACTGCCACAGTCTCACAGCTCCAGTGTCCCGGGTTCGGTTCTGTTTACTGCCACAGCCTCACAGCTCCAGTGTCCCGGGTTCGGTTCTGTTTACTGCCAGAGTCTCACAGCTCCAGTGACCCGGGTTCGGTTCTGTTTACTGCCACAGTCTCACAGCTCCAGTGACCTGGGTTCGGTTCTGTTTACTGCCACAGTCTCACAGCTCCAGTGTCCCGGGTTCGGTTCTGTTTACTGTCACAGTCTCACAGCTCCAGTGTCCTGGGTTCGGTTCTGTTTACTGCCACAGTCTCACAGCTCCAGTGTCCCGGGTTCGGTTCTGTTTACTGCCACAGTCTCACAGCTCCAGTGTCCCGGGTTCGGTTCTGTTTACTGTCACAGTCTCACAGCTCCAGTGTCCTGGGTTCGGTTCTGTTTACTGCCACAGTCTCACAGCTCCAGTGTCCCGGGTTCGGTTCTGTTTACTGCCACAGTCTCACAGCTCCAGTGTCCCGGGTTCGGTTCTGTTTACTGCCACAGTCTCACAGCTCCAGTGTCCTGGGTTCGGTTCTGGGGACTGCCACAGTCACACAGCTCCAGTGACCCGGGTTCGGTTCTGTTTACTGCCACAGTCTCACAGCTCCAGTGACCTGGGTTCGGTTCTGTTTACTGCCACAGTCTCACAGCTCCAGTGACCCGGGTTCGGTTCTGTTTACTGCCACAGTCTCACAGCTCCAGTGACCTGGGTTCGGTTCTGTTTACTGCCACAGTCTCACAGCTCCAGTCACCCGGGTTCGGTTCTGTTTACTGCCACAGTCTCACAGCTCCAGTGACCTGGGTTCGGTTCTGTTTACTGCCACAGTCTCACAGCTCCAGTGACCTGGGTTCGGTTCTGTTTACTGCCACAGTCTCACAGCTCCAGTGTCCCGGGTTCGGTTCTGTTTACTGCCACAGTCTCACAGCTCCAGTGTCCCGGGTTCGGTTCTGTTTACTGCCACAGTCTCACAGCTCCAGTGACCTGGGTTCGGTTCTGTTTACTGCCACAGTCTCACAGCTCCAGTGTCCCGGGTTCAGTTCTGTTTACTGCCACAGTCTCACAGCTCCAGTGTCCCGGGTTCGGTTCTGTTTACTGCCACAGTCTCACAGCTCCAGTGTCCCGGGTTCGGTTCTGTTTACTGCCACAGTCTCACAGCTCCAGTGACCCGGGTTCGGTTCTGTTTACTGCCACAGTCTCACAGCTCCAGTGTCCCGGGTTCGGTTCTGTTTACTGCCACAGTCTCACAGCTCCAGTGACCCGGGTTCGGTTCTGTTTACTGCCACAGTCTCACAGCTCCAGTGTCCCGGGTTCGGTTCTGTTTACTGCCACAGTCTCACACCTCCAGTGTCCCGGGTTCGGTTCTGTTTACTGCCACAGTCTCACAGCTCCAGTGACCCGGGTTCAGTTCTGTTTACTGCCACAGTCTCACAGCTCCAGTGTCCCGGGTTCGGTTCTGTTTACTGTCACAGTCTCACAGCTCCAGTGACCCGGGTTCAGTTCTGTTTACTGCCACAGTCTCACAGCTCCAGTGTCCCGGGTTCGGTTCTGTTTACTGCCACAGTCTCACAGCTCCAGTGACCTGGGTTCGGTTCTGTTTACTGCCACAGTCTCACAGCTCCAGTGTCCCGGGTTCGGTTCTGTTTACTGCCACAGTCTCACAGCTCCAGTGACCTGGGTTCGGTTCTGTTTACTGCCACAGTCTCACAGCTCCAGTGACCCGGTTTCGGTTCTGTTTACTGCCACAGTCTCACAGCTCCAGTGACCTGGGTTCGGTTCTGTTTACTGCCACAGTCTCACAGCTCCAGTGACCCGGGTTCAGTTCTGTTTACTGCCACAGTCTCACAGGTCCAGTGTCCCGGGTTCGGTTCTGTTTACTGCCACAGTCTCACAGCTCCAGTGACCTGGGTTCGGTTCTGTTTACTGCCACAGTCTCACAGCTCCAGTGACCTGGGTTCGGTTCTGTTTACTGTCACAGTCTCACAGCTCCAGTGACCCGGGTTCAGTTCTGTTTACTGCCACAGTCTCACAGCTCCAGTGTCCCGGGTTCGGTTCTGTTTACTGCCACAGTCTCACAGCTCCAGTGACCTGGGTTCGGTTCTGTTTACTGCCACAGTCTCACAGCTCCAGTGTCCCGGGTTCGGTTCTGTTTACTGCCACAGTCTCACAGCTCCAGTGACCCGGGTTCGGTTCTGTTTACTGCCACAGTCTCACAGCTCCAGTGACCTGGGTTCGGTTCTGTTTACTGCCACAGTCTCACAGCTCCAGTGACCCGGGTTCGGTTCTGTTTACTGCCACAATCTCACAGCTCCAGTGACCCGGGTTCGGTTCTGTTTACTGCCACAGTCTCACAGCTCCAGTGACCCGGGTTCGGTTCTGTTTACTGCCACAATCTCACAGCTCCAGTGACCCGGGTTCGGTTCTGTTTACTGCCACAGTCTCACAGCTCCAGTGACCCGGGTTCAGTTCTGTTTACTGCCCCAGTCTCACAGCTCCAGTGTCCCGGGTTCGGTTCTGGGGACTGCCACAGTCTCACAGCTCCAGTGACCTGGGTTCGGTTCTGTTTACTGCCACAGTCTCACAGCTCCAGTGACCCGGGTTCGGTTCTGTTTACTGCCACAGTCTCACAGCTCCGGTGACCTGGGTTCGGTTCTGTTTACTGCCACAGTCTCACAGCTCCAGTGACCCGGGTTTGGTTCTGTTTACTGTCACAGTCTCACAGCTCCAGTGTCCTGGGTTCGGTTCTGTTTACTGTCACAGTCTCACAGCTCCAGTGTCCCGGGTTCGGTTCTGTTTACTGCCACAGTCTCACAGCTCCAGTGACATGGGTTCGGTTCTGTTTACTGCCACAGTCTCACAGCTCCAGTGACCTGGGTTCGGTTCTGTTTACTGCCACAGTCTCACAGCTCCAGTGACCTGGGTTCGGTTCTGTTTACTGCCACTGTCTCACAGCTCCAGTGACCCGGGTTCAGTTCTGTTTACTGCCAGAGTCTCACAGCTCCAGTGACCCGGGTTCGGTTCTGTTTACTGCCACAGTCTCACAGCTCCGGTGACCCGGGTTCGGTTCTGTTTACTGCCACAGTCTCACAGCTCCAGTGACCCGGGTTCGGTTCTGTTTACTGCCACAGTCTCACAGCTCCGGTGACCCGGGTTCGGTTCTGTTTACTGCCACAGTCTCACAGCTCCAGTGACCCGGGTTCGGTTCTGTTTACTGCCACAGTCTCACAGCTCCAGTGACATGGGTTCGGTTCTGTTTACTGCCACAGCCTCACAGCTCCAGTGACCCGGGTTCGTTTCTGTTTACTGCCACAGTCTCACAGCTCCAGTGACCTGGGTTCGGTTCTGTTTACTGCCACAGTCTCACAGCTCCAGTGACCCGGGTTCGGTTCTGTTTACTGCCACAATCTCACCGCTCCAGTGACCTGGGTTCGGTTCTGTTTACTGCCACAGTCTCACAGCTCCAGTGACCTGGGTTCGGTTCTGTTTACTGCCACAGCCTCACAGCTCCAGTGTCCCGGGTTCGGTTCTGGGGACTGCCACAGTCTCACAGCTCCAGTGACCTGGGTTCGGTTCTGTTTACTGCCACAGTCTCACAGCTCCAGTGACCCGGGTTCGGTTCTGTTTACTGCCACAGTCTCACAGCTCCGGTGACCTGGGTTCGGTTCTGTTTACTGCCACAGTCTCACAGCTCCAGTGACCCGGGTTTGGTTCTGTTTACTGTCACAGTCTCACAGCTTCAGTGTCCTGGGTTTGGTTCTGTTTACTGTCACAGTCTCACAGCTCCAGTGTCCCGGGTTCGGTTCTGTTTACTGCCACAGTCTCACAGCTCCAGTGACATGGGTTCGGTTCTGTTTACTGTCACAGTCTCACAGCTCCAGTGTCCTGGGTTCGGTTCTGTTTACTGTCACAGTCTCACAGCTCCAGTGACCCGGGTTCAGTTCTGTTTACTGCCACAGTCTCACAGCTCCAGTGTCCCGGGTTCGGTTCTGTTTACTGCCACAGTCTCACAGCTCCAGTGACCTGGGTTCGGTTCTGTTTACTGCCACAGTCTCACAGCTCCAGTGTCCCGGGTTCGGTTCTGTTTACTGCCACAGTCTCACAGCTCCAGTGACCTGGGTTCGGTTCTGTTTACTGCCACAGTCTCACAGCTCCAGTGACCCGGTTTCGGTTCTGTTTACTGCCACAGTCTCACAGCTCCAGTGACCTGGGTTCGGTTCTGTTTACTGCCACAGTCTCACAGCTCCAGTGACCCGGGTTCAGTTCTGTTTACTGCCACAGTCTCACAGGTCCAGTGTCCCGGGTTCGGTTCTGTTTACTGCCACAGTCTCACAGCTCCAGTGACCTGGGTTCGGTTCTGTTTACTGCCACAGTCTCACAGCTCCAGTGACCTGGGTTCGGTTCTGTTTACTGTCACAGTCTCACAGCTCCAGTGACCCGGGTTCAGTTCTGTTTACTGCCACAGTCTCACAGCTCCAGTGTCCCGGGTTCGGTTCTGTTTACTGCCACAGTCTCACAGCTCCAGTGACCTGGGTTCGGTTCTGTTTACTGCCACAGTCTCACAGCTCCAGTGTCCCGGGTTCGGTTCTGTTTACTGCCACAGTCTCACAGCTCCAGTGACCCGGGTTCGGTTCTGTTTACTGCCACAGTCTCACAGCTCCAGTGACCTGGGTTCGGTTCTGTTTACTGCCACAGTCTCACAGCTCCAGTGACCCGGGTTCGGTTCTGTTCACTGCCACAATCTCACAGCTCCAGTGACCCGGGTTCGGTTCTGTTTACTGCCACAGTCTCACAGCTCCAGTGACCCGGGTTCGGTTCTGTTTACTGCCACAATCTCACAGCTCCAGTGACCCGGGTTCGGTTCTGTTTACTGCCACAGTCTCACAGCTCCAGTGACCCGGGTTCAGTTCTGTTTACTGCCCCAGTCTCACAGCTCCAGTGTCCCGGGTTCGGTTCTGGGGACTGCCACAGTCTCACAGCTCCAGTGACCTGGGTTCGGTTCTGTTTACTGCCACAGTCTCACAGCTCCAGTGACCCGGGTTCGGTTCTGTTTACTGCCACAGTCTCACAGCTCCGGTGACCTGGGTTCGGTTCTGTTTACTGCCACAGTCTCACAGCTCCAGTGACCCGGGTTTGGTTCTGTTTACTGTCACAGTCTCACAGCTCCAGTGTCCTGGGTTCGGTTCTGTTTACTGTCACAGTCTCACAGCTCCAGTGTCCCGGGTTCGGTTCTGTTTACTGCCACAGTCTCACAGCTCCAGTGACATGGGTTCGGTTCTGTTTACTGCCACAGTCTCACAGCTCCAGTGACCTGGGTTCGGTTCTGTTTACTGCCACAGTCTCACAGCTCCAGTGACCTGGGTTCGGTTCTGTTTACTGCCACTGTCTCACAGCTCCAGTGACCCGGGTTCAGTTCTGTTTACTGCCAGAGTCTCACAGCTCCAGTGACCCGGGTTCGGTTCTGTTTACTGCCACAGTCTCACAGCTCCGGTGACCCGGGTTCGGTTCTGTTTACTGCCACAGTCTCACAGCTCCAGTGACCCGGGTTCGGTTCTGTTTACTGCCACAGTCTCACAGCTCCGGTGACCCGGGTTCGGTTCTGTTTACTGCCACAGTCTCACAGCTCCAGTGACCCGGGTTCGGTTCTGTTTACTGCCACAGTCTCACAGCTCCAGTGACATGGGTTCGGTTCTGTTTACTGCCACAGCCTCACAGCTCCAGTGACCCGGGTTCGTTTCTGTTTACTGCCACAGTCTCACAGCTCCAGTGACCTGGGTTCGGTTCTGTTTACTGCCACAGTCTCACAGCTCCAGTGACCCGGGTTCGGTTCTGTTTACTGCCACAATCTCACCGCTCCAGTGACCTGGGTTCGGTTCTGTTTACTGCCACAGTCTCACAGCTCCAGTGACCTGGGTTCGGTTCTGTTTACTGCCACAGCCTCACAGCTCCAGTGTCCCGGGTTCGGTTCTGGGGACTGCCACAGTCTCACAGCTCCAGTGACCTGGGTTCGGTTCTGTTTACTGCCACAGTCTCACAGCTCCAGTGACCTGGGTTCGGTTCTGTTTACTGCCACAGTCTCACAGCTCCGGTGACCTGGGTTCGGTTCTGTTTACTGCCACAGTCTCACAGCTCCAGTGACCCGGGTTTGGTTCTGTTTACTGTCACAGTCTCACAGCTTCAGTGTCCTGGGTTTGGTTCTGTTTACTGTCACAGTCTCACAGCTCCAGTGTCCCGGGTTCGGTTCTGTTTACTGCCACAGTCTCACAGCTCCAGTGACATGGGTTCGGTTCTGTTTACTGCCACAGTCTCACAGCTCCAGTGACCTGGGTTCGGTTCTGTTTACTGCCACAGTCTCACAGCTCCAGTGACCTGGGTTCGGTTCTGTTTACTGCCACAGTCTCACAGCTCCAGTGACCTGGGTTCGGTTCTGTTTACTGCCACAGCCTCACAGCTCCAGTGACCTGGGTTCGGTTCTGTTTACTGTCACAGTCTCACAGCTCCAGTGACCTGGGTTCGGTTCTGTTTACTGCCACAGTCTCACAGCTCCAGTGACCCGGGTTCAGTTCTGTTTACTGCCACAGTCTCACAGCTCCAGTGACCCGGGTTCGGTTCTGTTTACTGCCACAGTCTCACAGCTCCGGTGACCCGGGTTCGGTTCTGTTTACTGCCACAGTCTCACAGCTCCAGTGACCCGGGTTCGGTTCTGTTTACTGCCACAGTCTCACAGCTCCGGTGACCCGGGTTCGGTTCTGTTTACTGCCATAGTCTCACAGCTCCAGTGACCCGGGTTCGGTTCTGTTTACTGCCACAGCCTCACAGCTCCAGTGACCCGGGTTCGTTTCTGTTTACTGCCACAGCCTCACAGCTCCAGTGACCCGGGTTCGGTTCTGTTTACTGCCACAGTCTCACAGCTCCAGTGACCTGGGTTCGGTTCTGTTTACTGCCACAGTCTCACAGCTCCAGTGACCCGGGTTCGGTTCTGTTTACTGCCACAGTCTCACAGCTCCAGTGACCTGGGTTCGGTTCTGTTTACTGCCACAGCCTCACAGCTCCAGTGTCCCGGGTTCGGTTCTGCGTACTGCCACAGTCTCACAGCTCCAGTGCCCCGGGTTCAGTTCTGTTTACTGCCACAGTCTCACAGCTCCAGTGTCCCGGGTTCGGTTCTGTTTACTGCCACAGTCTCACAGCTCCAGTGTCCTGGGTTCGGTTCTGTGGACTGCCACAGTCTCACAGCTCCAGTGACCCGGGTTCGGTTCTGTTTACTGCCACAGTCTCACAGCTCCAGTGTTCCGGGTTCAGATCTGTTTACTGCCACAGTCTCACAGCTCCAGTGACCCGGGTTCGGTTCTGTTTACTGCTACAGTCTCACAGCTCCAGTGTCCCGGGTTCGGTTCTGTTTACTGCCACAGTCTCACAGCTCCAGTGTCCCGGGTTCGGTTCTGTTTACTGCCACAGTCTCACAGCTCCAGTGACCCGGGTTCGGTTCTGTTTACTGCCACAGTCTCACAGCTCCAGTGTCCTGGGTTCGGTTCTGTTTACTGCCACAGCCTCACAGCTCCAGTGACCCGGGTTCGGTTCTGTTTACTGCCACAGTCTCACAGCTCCAGTGTCCCGGGTTCGGTTCTGTTTACTGCCACAGTCTCACAGCTCCAGTGACCCGGGTTCGGTTCTGTTTACTGCCACAGTCTCACAGCTCCAGTGTCCCGGGTTCGGTTCTGTTTACTGCCACAGTCTCACAGCTCCAGTGACCCGGGTTCAGTTCTGTTTACTGCCACAGTCTCACAGCTCCAGTGTCCCGGGTTCGGTTCTGTTTACTGCCACAGTCTCACAGCTCCAGTGTCCCGGGTTCGGTTCTGTTTACTGCCACAGTCTCACAGCTCCAGTGACCTGTGTTCGGTTCTGTTTACTGCCACAGTCTCACAGCTCCAGTGACCCGGGTTCAGTTCTGTTTACTGCCACAGTCTCACAGCTCCAGTGTCCCGGGTTCGGTTCTGTTTACTGCCACAGTCTCACAGCTCCAGTGACCTGGGTTCGGTTCTGTTTACTGCCACAGTCTCACAGCTCCAGTGACCCGGGTTCGGTTCTGTTTACTGCCACAGTCTCACAGCTCCAGTGACCTGGGTTCGGTTCTGTTTACTGCCACAGTCTCACAGCTCCAGTGTCCCGGGTTCGGTTCTGTTTACTGTCACAGTCTCACAGCTCCAGTGACCCGGGTTCAGTTCTGTTTACTGCCACAGTCTCACAGCTCCAGTGTCCCGGGTTCGGTTCTGTTTACTGCCACAGCCTCACAGCTCCAGTGACCTGGGTTCGGTTCTATTTACTGCCACAGCCTCACAGCTCCAGTGACCTGGGTTCGGTTCTATTTACTGCCACAGCCTCACAGCTCCAGTGACCTGGGTTCGGTTCTGTTTACTGCCACAGTCTCACAGCTCCAGTGTCCCGGGTTCGGTTCTGTTTACTGCCACAGTCTCACAGCTCCAGTGTCCCGGGTTCGGTTCTGTTTACTGCCACAGTCTCACAGCTCCAGTGACCTGGGTTCAGTTCTGTTTACTGCCACAGTCTCACAGCTCCAGTGACCCGGGTTCGGTTCTGTTCACTGCCACAGTCTCACAGCTCCAGTGACCCGGGTTCAGTTCTGTTTACTGCCACAGTCTCACAGCTCCAGTGTCCCGGGTTCGGTTCTGTTTACTGCCACAGTCTCACAGCTCCAGTGACCCGGGTTCAGTTCTGTTTACTGCCACAGTCTCACAGCTCCAGTGTCCCGGGTTCGGTTCTGTTTACTGCCACAGTCTCACAGCTCCAGTGACCTGGGTTCGGTTCTGTTTACTGCCACAGTCTCACAGCTCCAGTGTCCCGGGTTCGGTTCTGTTTACTGCCACAGTCTCACAGCTCCAGTGACCCGGGTTCGGTTCTGTTTACTGCCACAGTCTCACAGCTCCAGTGACCCGGGTTCGGTTCTGTTTACTGCCACAGTCTCACAGCTCCAGTGTCCCGGGTTCGGTTCTGTTTACTGCCACAGTCTCACAGCTCCAGTGACCCGGGTTCGGTTCTGTTTACTGCCACAGTCTCACAGCTCCAGTGTCCCGCGTTCGGTTCTGTTTACTGCCACAGTCTCACAGCTCCAGTGTCCTGGGTTCGGTTCTGGGGACTGCCACAGTCTCACAGCTCCAGTGACCCGGGTTCGGTTCTGTTTACTGCCACAGTCTCACAGCTCCAGTGTCCCGGGTTCAGTTCTGTTTACTGCCACAGTCTCACAGCTCCAGTGTCCCGGGTTCGGTTCTGTTTACTGCCACAGTCTCACAGCTCCAGTGACCCGGGTTTGGTTCTGTTTACTGCCACAGTCTCACAGCTCCAGTGTCCCGGGTTCAGATCTGTTTACTGCCACAGTCTCACAGCTCCAGTGACCTGGGTTCGGTTCTGTTTACTGCCACAGTCTCACAGCTCCAGTGTCCCGGGTTCGGTTCTGTTTACTGCCACAGTCTCACAGCTCCAGTGACCTGGGTTCGGTTCTGTTTACTGCCACACTCTCACAGCTCCAGTGTCCCGGGTTCGGTTCTGTTTACTGCCACAGTCTCACAGCTCCAGTGTCCCGGGTTCGGTTCTGTTTACTGCCACAGTCTCACAGCTCCAGTGACCTGGGTTCGGTTCTGTTTACTGCCACAGTCTCACAGCTCCAGTGTCCCGGGTTCGGTTCTGTTTACTGCCACAGTCTCACAGCTCCAGTGTCCTGGGTTCGGTTCTGTGGACTGCCACAGTCTCACAGCTCCAGTGACCCGGGTTCGGTTCTGTTTACTGTCACAGTCTCACAGCTCCAGTGTCCTGGGTTCAGATCTGTTTACTGCCACAGTCTCACAGCTCCAGTGACCTGGGTTCGGTTCTGTTTACTGCCACAGTCTCACAGCTCCAGTGTCCCGGGTTCGGTTCTGTTTACTGCCACAGTCTCACAGCTCCAGTGTCCCGGGTTCGGTTCTGTTTACTGCCACAGTCTCACAGCTCCAGTGACCCGGGTTCGGTTCTGTTTACTGCCACAGTCTCACAGCTCCAGTGTCCTGGGTTCGGTTCTGTTTACTGCCACAGTCTCACAGCTCCGGAGACCGGGTTCGGTTCTGTTTACTGCCACAGTCTCACAGCTCCAGTGACCCGGGTTCGGTTCTGTTTACTGCCACAGTCTCACAGCTCCAGTGACCTGGGTTCGGTTCTGTTTACTGCCACAGTCTCACAGCTCCAGTGACCCGGGTTCGGTTCTGTTTACTGCCACAGTCTCACAGCTCCAGTGACCCGGGTTCGGTTCTGTTTACTGCCACAGTCTCACAGCTCCAGTGTCCCGGGTTCGGTTCTGCGTACTGCCACAGTCTCACAGCTCCAGTGACCTGGGTTCGGTTCTGTTTACTGCCACAGCCTCACAGCTCCAGTGTCCCGGGTTCGGTTCTGCGTACTGCCACAGTCTCACAGCTCCAGTGTCCCGGGTTTAGTTCTGTTTACTGCCACAGTCTCACAGCTCCAGTGTCCCGGGTTCGGTTCTGTTTACTGCCACAGTCTCACAGCTCCAGTGTCCTGGGTTCGGTTCTGTGGACTGCCACAGTCTCACAGCTCCAGTGACCCGGGTTCGGTTCTGTTTACTGCCACAGTCTCACAGCTCCAGTGTCCCGGGTTCAGATCTGTTTACTGCCACAGTCTCACAGCTCCAGTGACCCGGGTTCGGTTCTGTTTACTGCTACAGTCTCACAGCTCCAGTGTCCCGGGTTCGGTTCTGTTTACTGCCACAGTCTCACAGCTCCAGTGACCCGGGTTCAGTTCTGTTTACTGCCACAGTCTCACAGCTCCAGTGACCGGGTTCGGTTCTGTTTACTGCCACAGTCTCACAGCTCCAGTGTCCCGGGTTCGGTTCTGTTTACTGCCACAGTCTCACAGCTCCAGTGTCCCGGGTTCGGTTCTGTTTACTGCCACAGTCTCACAGCTCCAGTGACCTGGGTTCGGTTCTGTTTACTGCCACAGTCTCACAGCTCCAGTGTCCCGGGTTCGGTTCTGTTTACTGCCACAGTCTCACAGCTCCAGTGTCCCGGGTTCGGTTCTGTTTACTGCCACAGTCTCACAGCTCCAGTGTCCCGGGTTCGGTTCTGTTTACTGCCACAGTCTCACAGCTCCAGTGACCTGGGTTCGGTTCTGTTTACTGCCACAGTCTCACAGCTCCAGTGACCTGGGTTCGGTTCTGTTTACTGTCACAGTCTCACAGCTCCAGTGACCCGGGTTCAGTTCAGTTTACTGCCACAGTCTCACAGCTCCAGTGTCCCGGGTTCGGTTCTGTTTACTGCCACAGTCTCACAGCTCCAGTGACCTGGGTTCGGTTCTGTTTACAGCCACAGCCTCACAGCTCCAGTGACCTGGGTTCGGTTCTGTTTACTGCCACAGTCTCACAGCTCCAGTGTCCCGGGTTCGGTTCTGTTTACTGCCACAGTCTCACAGCTCCAGTGACCTGGATTCAGTTCTGTTTACTGCCACAGTCTCACAGCTCCAGTGTCCCGGGTTCGGTTCTGTTTACTGCCACAGTCTCACAGCTCCAGTGACCTGGGTTCAGTTCTGTTTACTGCCACAGTCTCACCGCTCCAGTGACCTGGGTTCGGTTCTGTTTACTGCCACCGTCTCACAGCTCCAGTGACCTGGGTTCGGTTCTGTTTACTGCCACAGTCTCACAGCTCCAGTGTCCTGGGTTCGGTTCTGTTTACTGCCACAGTCTCACAGCTCCAGTGTCCCGGGTTCGGTTCTGTTTACTGCCACAGTCTCACAGCTCCAGTGACCCGGGTTCAGTTCTGTTTACTGCCACAGTCTCACAGCTCCAGTGTCCCGGGTTCGGTTCTGTTTACTGCCACAGTCTCACAGCTCCAGTGACCCGGGTTCAGTTCTGTTTACTGCCACAGTCTCACAGCTCCAGTGTCCCGGGTTCGGTTCTGTTTACTGCCACAGTCTCACAGCTCCAGTGTCCCGGGTTCGGTTCTGTTTACTGCCACAGTCTCACAGCTCCAGTGTCCCGGGTTCGGTTCTGTTTACTGCCACAGTCTCACAGCTCCAGTGTCCCGGGTTCGGTTCTGTTTACTGCCACAGTCTCACAGCTCCAGTGTCCCGGGTTCGGTTCTGTTTACTGCCACAGTCTCACAGCTCCAGTGACCTGGGTTCGGTTCTGTTTACTGCCACAGTCTCACAGCTCCAGTGACCTGGGTTCGGTTCTGTTTACTGCCACAGTCTCACAGCTCCAGTGTCCCGGGTTCGGTTCTGTTTACTGCCACAGTCTCACAGCTCCAGTGACCTGGGTTCGGTTCTGTTTACTGCCACAGTCTCACAGCTCCAGTGACCTGGGTTCGGTTCTATTTACTGCCACAGCCTCACAGCTCCAGTGACCTGGGTTCGGTTCTATTTACTGCCACAGCCTCACAGCTCCAGTGACCTGGGTTCGGTTCTGTTTACTGCCACAGTCTCACAGCTCCAGTGTCCCGGGTTCGGTTCTGTTTACTGCCACAGTCTCACAGCTCCAGTGACCTGGATTCAGTTCTGTTTACTGCCACAGTCTCACAGCTCCAGTGTCCCGGGTTCGGTTCTGTTTACTGCCACAGTCTCACAGCTCCAGTGACCTGGGTTCAGTTCTGTTTACTGCCACAGTCTCACCGCTCCAGTGACCTGGGTTCGGTTCTGTTTACTGCCACCGTCTCACAGCTCCAGTGACCTGGGTTCGGTTCTGTTTACTGCCACAGTCTCACAGCTCCAGTGTCCTGGGTTCGGTTCTGTTTACTGCCACAGTCTCACAGCTCCAGTGTCCCGGGTTCGGTTCTGTTTACTGCCACAGTCTCACAGCTCCAGTGACCCGGGTTCAGTTCTGTTTACTGCCACAGTCTCACAGCTCCAGTGTCCCGGGTTCGGTTCTGTTTACTGCCACAGTCTCACAGCTCCAGTGACCCGGGTTCAGTTCTGTTTACTGCCACAGACTCACAGCTCCAGTGTCCCGGGTTCGGTTCTGTTTACTGCCACAGTCTCACAGCTCCAGTGACCTGGGTTCGGTTCTGTTTACTGCCACAGTCTCACAGCTCCAGTGACCCGGGTTCGGTTCTGTTTACTGCCACAGTCTCACAGCTCCAGTGTCCTGGGTTCGGTTCTGTTTACTGCCACAGTCTCACAGCTCCAGTGTCCCGGGTTCAGTTCTGTTTACTGCCACAGTCTCACAGCTCCAGTGTCCCGCGTTCGGTTCTGTTTACTGCCACAGTCTCACAGCTCCAGTGTCCTGGGTTCGGTTCTGGGGACTGCCACAGTCTCACAGCTCCAGTGACCCGGGTTCGGTTCTGTTTACTGCCACAGTCTCACAGCTCCAGTGTCCCGGGTTCAGTTCTGTTTACTGCCACAGTCTCACAGCTCCAGTGTCCCGGGTTCGGTTCTGTTTACTGCCACAGTCTCACAGCTCCAGTGTCCTGGGTTCGGTTCTGTTTACTGCCACAGCCTCACAGCTCCAGTGACCCGGGTTCGGTTCTGTTTACTGCCACAGTCTCACAGCTCCAGTGACCCGGGTTCGGTTCTGTTTACTGCCACAGTCTCACAGCTCCAGTGTCCCGGGTTCGGTTCTGTTTACTGCCACAGTCTCACAGCTCCAGTGACCCGGGTTCGGTTCTGTTTACTGCCACAGTCTCACAGCTCCAGTGTCCCGGGTTCGGTTCTGTTTACTGCCACAGTCTCACAGCTCCAGTGACCCGGGTTCAGTTCTGTTTACTGCCACAGTCTCACAGCTCCAGTGTCCCGGGTTCGGTTCTGTTTACTGCCACAGTCTCACAGCTCCAGTGACCTGGGTTCGGTTCTGATTACTGCCACAGTCTCACAGCTCCAGTGACCTGGGTTCGGTTTTGTTTACTGCCACAGTCTCACAGCTCCAGTGACCCGGGTTCAGTTCTGTTTACTGCCACAGTCTCACAGCTCCAGGGTCCCGGGTTCGGTTCTGTTTACTGCCACAGTCTCACAGCTCCAGTGACCTGGGTTCGGTTCTGTTTACTGCCACAGTCTCACAGCTCCAGTGACCCGGGTTCGGTTCTATTTACTGCCACAGCCTCACAGCTCCAGTGACCTGGGTTCGGTTCTATTTACTGCCACAGCCTCACAGCTCCAGTGACCTGGGTTCGGTTCTGTTTACTGCCACAGTCTCACAGCTCCAGTGTCCCGGGTTCGGTTCTGTTTACTGCCACAGTCTCACAGCTCCAGTGTCCCGGGTTCGGTTCTGTTTACTGCCACAGTCTCACAGCTCCAGTGTCCCGGGTTCAGTTCTGTTTACTGCCACAGTCTCACAGCTCCAGTGACCTGGGTTCGGTTCTGTTTACTGCCACAGTCTCACAGCTCCAGTGACCTGGGTTCGGTTCTGTTTACTGCCACAGTCTCACAGCTCCAGTGACCCGGGTTCAGTTCTGTTTACTGCCACAGCCTCACAGCTCCAGTGACCTGGGTTCGGTTCTATTTACTGCCACAGCCTCACAGCTCCAGTGACCTGGGTTCGGTTCTGTTTACTGCCACAGTCTCACAGCTCCAGTGTCCCGGGTTCGGTTCTGTTTACTGCCACAGTCTCACAGCTCCAGTGTCCCGGGTTCGGTTCTGTTTACTGCCACAGTCTCACAGCTCCAGTGACCCGGGTTCAGTTCTGTTTACTGCCACAGTCTCACAGCTCCAGTGACCTGGGTTCGGTTCTGTTTACTGCCACAGTCTCACAGCTCCAGTGACCTGGGTTCGGTTCTGTTTACTGCCACAGTCTCACAGCTCCAGTGACCCGGGTTCAGTTCTGTTTACTGCCACAGTCTCACAGCTCCAGTGTCCCGGGTTCGGTTCTGTTTACTGCCACAGTCTCACAGCTCCAGTGACCTGGGTTCGGTTCTGTTTACTGCCACAGTCTCACAGCTCCAGTGACCCGGGTTCGGTTCTGTTTACTGCCACAGTCTCACAGCTCCAGTGTCCCGGGTTCGGTTCTGTTTACTGCCACAGCCTCACAGCTCCAGTGACCTGGGTTCGGTTCTGTTTACTGCCACAGCCTCACAGCTCCAGTGTCCCGGGTTCAGTTCTGTTTACTGCCACAGTCTCACAGCTCCAGTGACCTGGGTTCGGTTCTGTTTACTGCCACAGCCTCACAGCTCCAGTGACCTGGGTTCGGTTCTGTTTACTGCCACAGTCTCACAGCTCCAGTGTCCCGGGTTCGGTTCTGTTTACTGCCACAGTCTCACAGCTCCAGTGTCCCGGGTTCGGTTCTGTTTACTGCCACAGTCTCACAGCTCCAGTGACCTGGGTTCAGTTCTGTTTACTGCCACAGTCTCACAGCTCCAGTGACCCGGGTTCAGTTCTGTTTACTGCCACAGTCTCACAGCTCCAGTGTCCCGGGTTCGGTTCTTTTTACTGCCACAGTCTCACAGCTCCAGTGACCCGGGTTCAGTTCTGTTTACTGCCACAGTCTCACAGCTCCAGTGTCCCGGGTTCGGTTCTGTTTACTGCCACAGTCTCACAGCTCCAGTGACCTGGGTTCGGTTCTGTTTACTGCCACAGTCTCACAGCTCCAGTGACCCGGGTTCGGTTCTGTTTACTGCCACAGTCTCACAGCTCCAGTGTCCTGGGTTCGGTTCTGTTTACTGCCACAGTCTCACAGCTCCAGTGTCCCGGGTTCAGTTCTGTTTACTGCCACAGTCTCACAGCTCCAGTGTCCCGCGTTCGGTTCTGTTTACTGCCACAGTCTCACAGCTCCAGTGTCCTGGGTTCGGTTCTGGGGACTGCCACAGTCTCACAGCTCCAGTGACCCGGGTTCGGTTCTGTTTACTGCCACAGTCTCACAGCTCCAGAGACCTGGGTTCGGTTCTGTTTACTGCCACAGTCTCACAGCTCCAGTGACCTGGGTTCGGTTCTGTTTACTGCCACAGTCTCACAGCTCCGGTGACCCGGGTTCGGTTCTGTTTACTGCCACAGTTTCACAGCTCCAGTGACCCGGGTTCGGTTCAGTTTACTGCCACAGTCTCACAGCTCCAGTGTCCCGGGTTCAGTTCTGTTTACTGCCACAGTCTCACAGCTCCAGTGTCCCGGGTTCGGTTCTGTTTACTGCCACAGTCTCACAGCTCCAGTGACCCGGGTTCGGTTCTGTTTACTGCCACAGTCTCACAGCTCCAGTGTCCCGGGTTCAGTTCTGTTTACTGCCACAGTCTCACAGCTCCAGTGTCCCGGGTTCGGTTCTGTTTACTGCCACAGTCTCACAGCTCCAGTGACCCGGTTTCGGTTCTGTTTACTGCCACAGTCTCACAGCTCCAGTGACCTGGGTTCGGTTCTGTTTACTGCCACAGTCTCACAGCTCCAGTGTCCCGGGTTCGGTTCTGTTTACTGCCACAGTCTCACAGCTCCAGTGACCTGGGTTCGGTTCTGTTTACTGCCACAGTCTCACAGCTCCAGTGACCTGGGTTCGGTTCTGTTTACTGCCACAGTCTCACAGCTCCAGTGACCTGGGTTCGGTTCTGTTTACTGCCACAGTCTCACAGCTCCAGTGTCCCGGGTTCAGATCTGTTTACTGCCACAGTCTCACAGCTCCAGTGACCTGGGTTCGGTTCTGTTTACTGCCACAGTCTCACAGCTCCAGTGACCTGGGTTCGGTTCTGTTTACTGCCACAGTCTCACAGCTCCAGTGACCTGGGTTCGGTTCTGTTTACTGCCACAGTCTCACAGCTCCAGAGACCTGGGTTCGGTTCTGTTTACTGCCACAGTCTCACAGCTCCAGTGACCTGGGTTCGGTTCTGTTTACTGCCACAGTCTCACAGCTCCGGTGACCCGGGTTCGGTTCTGTTTACTGCCACAGTCTCACAGCTCCAGTGACCTGGGTTCGGTTCTGTTTACTGCCACAGTCTCACAGCTCCAGTGACCTGGGTTCGGTTCTGTTTACTGCCACAGTCTCACAGCTCCAGTGACCTGGGTTCGGTTCTGTTTACTGCCACAGTCTCACAGCTCCAGTGTCCCGGGTTCAGTTCTGTTTACTGCCACAGTCTCACAGCTCCAGTGACCCGGGTTCGGTTCTGTTTACTGCCACAGTCTCACAGCTCCAGTGACATGGGTTCGGTTCTGTTTACTGCCACAGCCTCACAGCTCCAGTGACCCAGGTTCGGTTCTGTTTACTGCCACAGTCTCACAGCTCCAGTGACCCTGGTTCAGTTCTGTTTACTGCCACAGTCTCACAGCTCCAGTGTCCCGGGTTCGGTTCTGTTTACTGCCACAGTCTCACAGCTCCAGTGACCCGGGTTCGGTTCTGTTTACTGCCACAGTCTCACAGCTCCAGTGACCTGGGTTCGGTTCTGTTTACTGCCACAGTCTCACAGCTCCAGTGACCCGGGTTCGGTTCTGTTTACTGCCACAGTCTCACAGCTCCAGTGACCCGGGTTCGGATCTGTTTACTGCCACAGCCTCACAGCTCCACTGTCCCGGGTTCGGTTCTGGGGACTGCCACAGTCTCACAGCTCCAGTGACCTGGGTTCGGTTCTGTTTACTGCCACAGTCTCACAGCTCCAGTGACCCGGGTTCGGTTCTGTTTACTGCCACAGTCTCACAGCTCCGGTGACCTGGGTTCGGTTCTGTTTACTGCCACAGTCTCACAGCTCCAGTGTCCTGGGTTCGGTTCTGTTTACTGCCACAGTCTCACAGCTCCAGTGACCTGGGTTCGGTTCTGTTTACTGCCACAGTCTCACAGCTCCAGTGACCCGGGTTTGGTTCTGTTTACTGTCACAGTCTCACAGCTCCAGTGTCCTGGGTTCGGTTCTGTTTACTGTCACAGTCTCACAGCTCCAGTGACCTGGGTTCGGTTCTGTTTACTGTCACAGTCTCACAGCTCCAGTGACCTGGGTTCGGTTCTGTTTACTGCCACAGTCTCACAGCTCCAGTGACCCGGGTTCAGTTCTGTTTACTGCCACAGTCTCACAGCTCCAGTGACCCGGGTTCGGTTCTGTTTACTGCCACAGTCTCACAGCTCCGGTGACCCGGGTTCGGTTCTGTTTACTGCCACAGTCTCACAGCTCCAGTGACCCGGGTTCGGTTCTGTTTACTGCCACAGTCTCACAGCTCCGGTGACCCGGGTTCGGTTCTGTTTACTGCCACAGTCTCACAGCTCCAGTGACCCGGGTTCGGTTCTGTTTACTGCCACAGCCTCACAGCTCCAGTGACCCGGGTTCGGTTCTGTTTACTGCCACAGCCTCACAGCTCCAGTGACCCGGGTTCGGTTCTGTTTACTGCCACAGTCTCACAGCTCCAGTGTCCCGGGTTCGGTTCTGTTTACTGCCACAGTCTCACAGCTCCAGTGACCCGGGTTCAGTTCTGTTTACTGCCACAGTCTCACAGCTCCAGTGACCTGGGTTCGGTTCTGTTTACTGCCACAGTCTCACAGCTCCAGTGACCCGGGTTCGGTTCTGTTTACTGCCACAGTCTCACAGCTCCAGTGTCCCGGGTTCGGTTCTGCGTACTGCCACAGTCTCACAGCTCCAGTGACCTGGGTTCGGTTCTGTTTACTGCCACAGCCTCACAGCTCCAGTGTCCCGTGTTCGGTTCTGCGTACTGCCACAGTCTCACAGCTCCAGTGTCCCGGGTTCAGTTCTGTTTACTGCCACAGTCTCACAGCTCCAGTGTCCCGGGTTCGGTTCTGTTTACTGCCACAGTCTCACAGCTCCAGTGTCCTGGGTTCGGTTCTGGGGACTGCCACAGTCTCACAGCTCCACTAACCCGGGTTCGGTTCTGTTTACTGCCACAGTCTCACAGCTCCAGTGTCCCGGGTTCGGTTCTGTTTACTGCCACAGTCTCACAGCTCCAGTGTCCCGCGTTCGGTTCTGTTTACTGCCACAGTCTCACAGCTCCAGTGACCCGGGTTCGGTTCTGTTTACTGCCACAGTCTCACAGCTCCAGTGACCCGGGTTCGGTTCTGTTTACTGCCACAGTCTCACAGCTCCAGTGTCCCGGGTTCGGTTCTGTTTACTGCCACAGTCTCACAGCTCCAGTGACCCGGGTTCGGTTCTGTTTACTGCCACAGTCTCACAGCTCCAGTGTCCCGGGTTCGGTTCTGCTTACTGCCACAGTCTCACAGCTCCAGTGACCCGGGTTCAGTTCTGTTTACTGCCACAGTCTCACAGCTCCAGTGTCCCGGGTTCGGTTCTGTTTACTGCCACAGTCTCACAGCTCCAGTGACCTGGGTTCGGTTCTGATTACTGTCACAGTCTCACAGCTCCAGTGACCTGGGTTCGGTTCTGTTTACTGCCACAGTCTCACAGCTCCAGTGACCTGGGTTCGGTTCTGTTTACTGTCACAGTCTCACAGCTCCAGTGACCCGGGTTCAGTTCTGTTTACTGCCACAGTCTCACAGCTCAAGTGTCCCGGGTTCGGTTCTGTTTACTGCCACAGTCTCACAGCTCCAGTGACCCGGGTTCAGTTCTGTTTACTGCCACAGTCTCACAGCTCAAGTGTCCCGGGTTCGGTTCTGTTTACTGTCACAGTCTCACAGCTCCAGTGACCCGGGTTCAGTTCTGTTTACTGCCACAGTCTCACAGCTCAAGTGTCCCGGGTTCGGTTCTGTTTACTGCCACAGTCTCACAGCTCCAGTGACCTGGGTTCGGTTCTATTTACTGCCACAGCCTCACAGCTCCAGTGACCTGGGTTCGGTTCTGTTTACTGCCACAGTCTCACAGCTCCAGTGTCCCGGGTTCGGTTCTGTTTACTGCCACAGTCTCACAGCTCCAGTGTCCCGGGTTCGGTTCTGTTTACTGCCACAGTCTCACAGCTCCAGTGACCTGGATTCAGTTCTGTTTACTGCCACAGTCTCACAGCTCCAGTGACCCGGGTTCAGTTCTGTTTACTGCCACAGTCTCACAGCTCCAGTGACCCGGGTTCAGTTCTGTTTACTGCCACAGTCTCACAGCTCCAGTGTCCCGGGTTCGGTTCTGTTTACTGCCACAGTCTCACAGCTCCAGTGTCCCGGGTTCAGTTCTGTTTACTGCCACAGTCTCACAGCTCCAGTGACCCGGGTTCGGTTCTGTTTACTGCCACAGTCTCACAGCTCCAGTGTCCCGGGTTCAGTTCTGTTTACTGCCACAGTCTCACAGCTCCAGTGTCCCGGGTTCGGTTCTGTTTACTGCCACAGTCTCACAGCTCCAGTGTCCTGGGTTCGGTTCTGTGGACTGCCACAGTCTCACAGCTCCAGTGACCCGGGTTCGGTTCTGTTTAATGCCACAGTCTCACAGCTCCAGTGTCCCGGGTTCAGATCTGTTTACTGCCACAGTCTCACAGCTCCAGTGACCCGGGTTCGGTTCTGTTTACTGCCACAGTCTCACAGCTCCAGTGTCCCGGGTTCGGTTCTGTTTACTGCCACAGTCTCACAGCTCCAGTGTCCCGGGTTCGGTTCTGTTTACTGCCACAGTCTCACAGCTCCAGTGTCCTGGGTTCGGTTCTGTTTACTGCCACAGCCTCACAGCTCCAGTGACCCGGGTTCGGTTCTGTTTACTGCCACAGTCTCACAGCTCCAGTGACCCGGGTTCGGTTCTGTTTACTGCCACAGTCTCACAGCTCCAGTGTCCCGGGTTCGGTTCTGTTTACTGCCACAGTCTCAAAGCTCCAGTGACCCGGGTTCGGTTCTGTTTACTGCCACAGTCTCACAGCTCCAGTGTCCCGGGTTCGGTTCTGTTTACTGCCACAGTCTCACAGCTCCAGTGACCCGGGTTCAGTTCTGTTTACTGCCACAGTCTCACAGCTCCAGTGTCCCGGGTTCGGTTCTGTTTACTGCCACAGTCTCACAGCTCCAGTGACCTGGGTTCGGTTCTGATTACTGCCACAGTCTCACAGCTCCAGTGACCCGGGTTCGGTTCTGTTTACTGCCACAGTCTCACAGCTCCAGTGTCCCGGGTTCGGTTCTGTTTACTGCCACAGTCTCACAGCTCCAGTGACCCGGGTTCGGTTCTGTTTACTGCCACAGTCTCACAGCTCCAGTGTCCCGGGTTCGGTTCTGTTTACTGCCACAGTCTCACAGCTCCAGTGACCCGGGTTCAGTTCTGTTTACTGCCACAGTCTCACAGCTCCAGTGTCCCGGGTTCGGTTCTGTTTACTGCCACAGTCTCACAGCTCCAGTGACCTGGGTTCGGTTCTGTTTACTGCCACAGTCTCACAGCTCCAGTGACCCGGGTTCGGTTCTGTTTACTGCCACAGTCTCACAGCTCCAGTGTCCCGGGTTCGGTTCTGTTTACTGCCACAGTCTCACAGCTCCAGTGACCTGGGTTCGGTTCTATTTACTGCCACAGCCTCACAGCTCCAGTGACCTGGGTTCGGTTCTATTTACTGCCACAGCCTCACAGCTCCAGTGACCTGGGTTCGGTTCTGTTTACTGCCACAGTCTCACAGCTCCAGTGTCCCGGGTTCGGTTCTGTTTACTGCCACAGTCTCACAGCTCCAGTGTCCCGGGTTCGGTTCTGTTTACTGCCACAGTCTCACAGCTCCAGTGTCCCGGGTTCGGTTCTGTTTACTGCCACAGTCTCACAGCTCCAGTGACCCGGGTTCAGTTCTGTTTACTGCCACAGTCTCACAGCTCCAGTGTCCCGGGTTCGGTTCTGTTTACTGCCACAGTCTCACAGCTCCAGTGACCTGGGTTCGGTTCTGTTTACTGCCACAGTCTCACAGCTCCAGTGACCCGGGTTCAGTTCTGTTTACTGCCACAGTCTCACAGCTCCAGTGTCCCGGGTTCGGTTCTGTTTACTGCCACAGTCTCACAGCTCCAGTGACCCGGGTTCGGTTCTGTTTACTGCCACAGTCTCACAGCTCCAGTGACCCGGGTTCGGTTCTGTTTACTGCCACAGTCTCACAGCTCCAGTGTCCCGGGTTCGGTTCTGTTTACTGCCACAGTCTCACAGCTCCAGTGACCTGGGTTCGGTTCTACTTACTGCCACAGCCTCACAGCTCCAGTGACCTGGGTTCGGTTCTATTTACTGCCACAGCCTCACAGCTCCAGTGACCTGGGTTCGGTTCTGTTTACTGCCACAGTCTCACAGCTCCAGTGTCCCGGGTTCGGTTCTGTTTACTGCCACAGTCTCACAGCTCCAGTGACCTGGGTTCAGTTCTGTTTACTGCCACAGTCTCACAGCTCCAGTGACCCGGGTTCAGTTCTGTTTACTGCCACAGTCTCACAGCTCCAGTGTCCCGGGTTCGGTTCTTTTTACTGCCACAGTCTCACAGCTCCAGTGACCCGGGTTCAGTTCTGTTTACTGCCACAGTCTCACAGCTCCAGTGTCCCGGGTTCGGTTCTTTTTACTGCCACAGTCTCACAGCTCCAGTGTCCCGGGTTCGGTTCTTTTTACTGCCACAGTCTCACAGCTCCAGTGTCCCGGGTTCGGTTCTGTTTACTGCCACAGCCTCACAGCTCCAGTGACCCGGGTTCGGTTCTGTTTACTGCCACAGTCTCACAGCTCCAGTGTCCCGGGTTCGGTTCTGTTTACTGCCACAGTCTCACAGCTCCAGTGACCTGGGTTCGGTTCTGTTTACTGCCACAGTCTCACAGCTCCAGTGACCCGGGTTCGGTTCTGTTTACTGCCACAGTCTCACAGCTCCAGTGTCCTGGGTTCGGTTCTGTTTACTGCCACAGTCTCACAGCTCCAGTGTCCCGCGTTCGGTTCTGTTTACTGCCACAGTCTCACAGCTCCAGTGTCCTGGGTTCGGTTCTGGGGACTGCCACAGTCTCACAGCTCCAGTGACCCGGGTTCGGTTCTGTTTACTGCCACAGTCTCACAGCTCCAGTGTCCCGGGTTCAGTTCTGTTTACTGCCACAGTCTCATAGCTCCAGTGACCCGGGTTCGGTTCTGTTTACTGCCACAGTTTCACAGCTCCAGTGTCCCGGGTTCAGTTCTGTTTACTGCCACAGTCTCACAGCTCCAGTGTCCCGGGTTCGGTTCTGTTTACTGCCACAGTCTCACAGCTCCAGTGACCCGGGTTCGGTTCTGTTTACTGCCACAGTCTCACAGCTCCAGTGTCCCGGGTTCAGTTCTGTTTACTGCCACAGTCTCACAGCTCCAGTGTCCCGGGTTCGGTTCTGTTTACTGCCACAGTCTCACAGCTCCAGTGACCCGGTTTCGGTTCTGTTTACTGCCACAGTCTCACAGCTCCAGTGACCTGGGTTCGGTTCTGTTTACTGCCACAGTCTCACAGCTCCAGTGTCCCGGGTTCGGTTCTGTTTACTGCCACAGTCTCACAGCTCCAGTGACCTGGGTTCGGTTCTGTTTACTGCCACAGTCTCACAGCTCCAGTGACCTGGGTTCGGTTCTGTTTACTGCCACAGTCTCACAGCTCCAGTGACCTGGGTTCGGTTCTGTTTACTGCCACAGTCTCACAGCTCCGGTGACCCGGGTTCGGTTCTGTTTACTGCCACAGTCTCACAGCTCCAGTGACCCGGGTTCGGTTCTGTTTACTGCCACAGTCTCACAGCTCCAGTGTCCCGGGTTCGGTTCTGTTTACTGCCACAGTCTCACAGCTCCAGTGACCCGGGTTCAGTTCTGTTTACTGCCACAGTCTCACAGCTCCAGTGACCCGGGTTCGGTTCTGTTTACTGCCACAGTCTCACAGCTCCGGTGACCCGGGTTCGGTTCTGTTTACTGCCACAGTCTCACAGCTCCAGTGACCCGGGTTCGGTTCTGTTTACTGCCACAGTCTCACAGCTCCAGTGTCCCGGGATCGGTTCTGTTTACTGCCAAAGTCTCACAGCTCCAGTGACCTGGGTTCGGTTCTGTTTACTGCCACAGTCTCACAGCTCCAGTGACCTGGGTTCGGTTCTGTTTACTGCCACAGTCTCACAGCTCCAGTGTCCCGGGTTCGGTTCTGTTTACTGCCACAGTCTCACAGCTCCAGTGTCCCGGGTTCGGTTCTGTTTACTGCCACAGTCTCACAGCTCCAGTGACCTGGGTTCAGTTCTGTTTACTGCCACAGTCTCACAGCTCCAGTGACCCGGGTTCAGTTCTGTTTACTGCCACAGTCTCACAGCTCCAGTGTCCCGGGTTCGGTTCTTTTTACTGCCACAGTCTCACAGCTCCAGTGACCCGGGTTCAGTTCTGTTTACTGCCACAGTCTCACAGCTCCAGTGTCCCGGGTTCGGTTCTGTTTACTGCCACAGTCTCACAGCTCCAGTGACCTGGGTTCGGTTCTGTTTACTGCCACAGTCTCACAGCTCCAGTGACCCGGGTTCGGTTCTGTTTACTGCCACAGTCTCACAGCTCCAGTGTCCCGGGTTCAGTTCTGTTTACTGCCACAGTCTCATAGCTCCAGTGACCCGGGTTCGGTTCTGTTTACTGCCACAGTTTCACAGCTCCAGTGTCCCGGGTTCAGTTCTGTTTACTGCCACAGTCTCACAGCTCCAGTGTCCCGGGTTCGGTTCTGTTTACTGCCACAGTCTCACAGCTCCAGTGACCCGGGTTCGGTTCTGTTTACTGCCACAGTCTCACAGCTCCAGTGTCCCGGGTTCAGTTCTGTTTACTGCCACAGTCTCACAGCTCCAGTGTCCCGGGTTCGGTTCTGTTTACTGCCACAGTCTCACAGCTCCAGTGACCCGGTTTCGGTTCTGTTTACTGCCACAGTCTCACAGCTCCAGTGACCTGGGTTCGGTTCTGTTTACTGCCACAGTCTCACAGCTCCAGTGTCCCGGGTTCGGTTCTGTTTACTGCCACAGTCTCACAGCTCCAGTGACCTGGGTTCGGTTCTGTTTACTGCCACAGTCTCACAGCTCCAGTGACCTGGGTTCGGTTCTGTTTACTGCCACAGTCTCACAGCTCCAGTGACCTGGGTTCAGTTCTGTTTACTGCCACAGTCTCACAGCTCCAGTGACCCGGGTTCGGTTCTGTTTACTGCCACAGTCTCACAGCTCCAGTGACCCGGGTTCAGTTCTGTTTACTGCCACAGTCTCACAGCTCCAGTGACCCGGGTTCGGTTCTGTTTACTGCCACAGTCTCACAGCTCCGGTGACCCGGGTTCGGTTCTGTTTACTGCCACAGTCTCACAGCTCCAGTGACCTGGGTTCGGTTCTGTTTACTGCCACAGTCTCACAGCTCCAGTGTCCCGGGTTCGGTTCTGTTTACTGCCACAGTCTCACAGCTCCAGTGACCTGGGTTCGGTTCTGTTTACTGCCACAGTCTCACAGCTCCAGTGACATGGGTTCGGTTCTGTTTACTGCCACAGCCTCACAGCTCCAGTGACCCAGGTTCGGTTCTGTTTACTGCCACAGTCTCACAGCTCCAGTGACCCTGGTTCAGTTCTGTTTACTGCCACAGTCTCACAGCTCCAGTGTCCCGGGTTCGGTTCTGTTTACTGCCACAGTCTCACAGCTCCAGTGACCCGGGTTCGGTTCTGTTTACTGCCACAGTCTCACAGCTCCAGTGACCTGGGTTCGGTTCTGTTTACTGCCACAGTCTCACAGCTCCAGTGACCCGGGTTCGGATCTGTTTACTGCCACAGCCTCACAGCTCCACTGTCCCGGGTTCGGTTCTGGGGACTGCCACAGTCTCACAGCTCCAGTGACCTGGGTTCGGTTCTGTTTACTGCCACAGTCTCACAGCTCCAGTGACCCGGGTTCGGTTCTGTTTACTGCCACAGTCTCACAGCTCCGGTGACCTGGGTTCGGTTCTGTTTACTGCCACAGTCTCACAGCTCCAGTGTCCTGGGTTCGGTTCTGTTTACTGCCACAGTCTCACAGCTCCAGTGTCCTGGGTTCGGTTCTGTTTACTGCCACAGTCTCACAGCTCCAGTGACCTGGGTTCGGTTCTGTTTACTGCCACAGTCTCACAGCTCCAGTGACCCGGGTTCGGTTCTGTTTACTGTCACAGTCTCACAGCTCCAGTGACCTGGGTTCGGTTCTGTTTACTGCCACAGTCTCACAGCTCCAGTGTCCTGGGTTCGGTTCTGTTTACTGCCACAGTCTCACAGCTCCAGTGTCCTGGGTTCGGTTCTGTTTACTGCCACAGTCTCACAGCTCCAGTGACCTGGGTTCGGTTCTGTTTACTGCCACAGTCTCACAGCTCCAGTGACCCGGGTTCGGTTCTGTTTACTGCCACAGCCTCACAGCTCCAGTGACCTGGGTTCGGTTCTGTTTACTGTCACAGTCTCACAGCTCCAGTGACCTGGGTTCGGTTCTGTTTACTGCCACAGTCTCACAGCTCCAGTGACCCGGGTTCAGTTCTGTTTACTGCCACAGTCTCACAGCTCCAGTGACCCGGGTTCGGTTCTGTTTACTGCCACAGTCTCACAGCTCCGGTGACCCGGGTTCGGTTCTGTTTACTGCCACAGTCTCACAGCTCCAGTGACCCGGGTTCGGTTCTGTTTACTGCCACAGTCTCACAGCTCCGGTGACCCGGGTTCGGTTCTGTTTACTGCCACAGTCTCACAGCTCCAGTGACCCGGGTTCGGTTCTGTTTACTGCCACAGTCTCACAGCTCCAGTGACATGGGTTCGGTTCTGTTTACTGCCACAGCCTCACAGCTCCAGTGACCCGGGTTCGGTTCTGTTTACTGCCACAGCCTCACAGCTCCAGTGACCCGGGTTCGGTTCTGTTTACTGCCACAGTCTCACAGCTCCAGTGACCTGGGTTCGGTTCTGTTTACTGCCACAGTCTCACAGCTCCAGTGACCCGGGTTCGGTTCTGTTTACTGCCACAGTCTCACAGCTCCAGTGTCCCGGGTTCGGTTCTGCGTACTGCCACAGTCTCACAGCTCCAGTGACCTGGGTTCGGTTCTGTTTACTGCCACAGCCTCACAGCTCCAGTGTCCCGTGTTCGGTTCTGCGTACTGCCACAGTCTCACAGCTCCAGTGTCCCGGGTTCAGTTCTGTTTACTGCCACAGTCTCACAGCTCCAGTGTCCCGGGTTCGGTTCTGTTTACTGCCACAGTCTCACAGCTGCAGTGTCCTGGGTTCGGTTCTGGGGACTGCCACAGTCTCACAGCTCCAGTAACCCGGGTTCGGTTCTGTTTACTGCCACAGTCTCACAGCTCCAGTGTCCCGGGTTCGGTTCTGTTTACTGCCACAGTCTCACAGCTCCAGTGTCCCGCGTTCGGTTCTGTTTACTGCCACAGTCTCACAGCTCCAGTGACCCGGGTTCGGTTCTGTTTACTGCCACAGTCTCACAGCTCCAGTGACCCGGGTTCGGTTCTGTTTACTGCCACAGTCTCACAGCTCCAGTGTCCCGGGTTCGGTTCTGTTTACTGCCACAGTCTCACAGCTCCAGTGACCCGGGTTCGGTTCTGTTTACTGCCACAGTCTCACAGCTCCAGTGTCCCGGGTTCGGTTCTGCTTACTGCCACAGTCTCACAGCTCCAGTGACCCGGGTTCAGTTCTGTTTACTGCCACAGTCTCACAGCTCCAGTGTCCCGGGTTCGGTTCTGTTTACTGCCACAGTCTCACAGCTCCAGTGACCCGGGTTCGGTTCTGTTTACTGCCACAGCCTCACAGCTCCAGTGACCTGGGTTCGGTTCTGTTTACTGTCACAGTCTCACAGCTCCAGTGACCTGGGTTCGGTTCTGTTTACTGCCACAGTCTCACAGCTCCAGTGACCCGGGTTCAGTTCTGTTTACTGCCACAGTCTCACAGCTCCAGTGACCCGGGTTCGGTTCTGTTTACTGCCACAGTCTCACAGCTCCGGTGACCCGGGTTCGGTTCTGTTTACTGCCACAGTCTCACAGCTCCAGTGACCCGGGTTCGGTTCTGTTTACTGCCACAGTCTCACAGCTCCGGTGACCCGGGTTCGGTTCTGTTTACTGCCACAGTCTCACAGCTCCAGTGACCCGGGTTCGGTTCTGTTTACTGCCACAGTCTCACAGCTCCAGTGACATGGGTTCGGTTCTGTTTACTGCCACAGCCTCACAGCTCCAGTGACCCGGGTTCGGTTCTGTTTACTGCCACAGCCTCACAGCTCCAGTGACCCGGGTTCGGTTCTGTTTACTGCCACAGTCTCACAGCTCCAGTGACCTGGGTTCGGTTCTGTTTACTGCCACAGTCTCACAGCTCCAGTGACCCGGGTTCGGTTCTGTTTACTGCCACAGTCTCACAGCTCCAGTGTCCCGGGTTCGGTTCTGCGTACTGCCACAGTCTCACAGCTCCAGTGACCTGGGTTCGGTTCTGTTTACTGCCACAGCCTCACAGCTCCAGTGTCCCGTGTTCGGTTCTGCGTACTGCCACAGTCTCACAGCTCCAGTGTCCCGGGTTCAGTTCTGTTTACTGCCACAGTCTCACAGCTCCAGTGTCCCGGGTTCGGTTCTGTTTACTGCCACAGTCTCACAGCTCCAGTGTCCTGGGTTCGGTTCTGGGGACTGCCACAGTCTCACAGCTCCAGTGTCCCGGGTTCAGTTCTGTTTACTGCCACAGTCTCACAGCTCCAGTAACCCGGGTTCGGTTCTGTTTACTGCCACAGTCTCACAGCTCCAGTGTCCCGGGTTCGGTTCTGTTTACTGCCACAGTCTCACAGCTCCAGTGTCCCGCGTTCGGTTCTGTTTACTGCCACAGTCTCACAGCTCCAGTGACCCGGGTTCGGTTCTGTTTACTGCCACAGTCTCACAGCTCCAGTGACCCGGGTTCGGTTCTGTTTACTGCCACAGTCTCACAGCTCCAGTGTCCCGGGTTCGGTTCTGTTTACTGCCACAGTCTCACAGCTCCAGTGACCCGGGTTCGGTTCTGTTTACTGCCACAGTCTCACAGCTCCAGTGTCCCGGGTTCGGTTCTGCTTACTGCCACAGTCTCACAGCTCCAGTGACCCGGGTTCAGTTCTGTTTACTGCCACAGTCTCACAGCTCCAGTGTCCCGGGTTCGGTTCTGTTTACTGCCACAGTCTCACAGCTCCAGTGTCCCGGGTTCGGTTCTGTTTACTGCCACAGTCTCACAGCTCCAGTGACCCGGGTTCAGTTCTGTTTACTGCCACAGTCTCACAGCTCCAGTGTCCCGGGTTCGGTTCTGTTTACTGTCACAGTCTCACAGCTCCAGTGACCCGGGTTCAGTTCTGTTTACTGCCACAGTCTCACAGCTCCAGTGTCCTGGGTTCGGTTCTGTTTACTGCCACAGTCTCACAGCTCCAGTGACCTGGGTTCGGTTCTGTTTACTGCCACAGTCTCACAGCTCCAGTGACCTGGGTTCGGTTCTGTTTACTGCCACAGTCTCACAGCTCCAGTGACCCGGGTTCGGTTCTGTTTACTGCCACAGTCTCACAGCTCCAGTGACCCGGGTTCGGTTCTGTTTACTGCCACAGTCTCACAGCTCCAGTGACCTGGGTTCGGTTCTGTTTACTGTCACAGTCTCACAGCTCCAGTGACCCGGGTTCAGTTCTGTTTACTGCCACAGTCTCACACCTCCAGTGACCTGGGTTCGGTTCTGTTTACTGCCACAGTCTCACAGCTCCAGCGTCCCGGGTTCGGTTCTGTTTACTGCCACAGTCTCACAGCTCCAGTGTCCCGGGTTCGGTTCTGTTTACTGCCACAGTCTCACAGCTCCAGTGACCTGGGTTCGGTTCTGTTTACTGCCACAGTCTCACAGCTCCAGTGACCCGGGTTCGGTTCTGTTTACTGCCACAGTCTCACAGCTCCAGTGACCCGGGTTCGGTTCTGTTTACTGCCACAGTCTCACAGCTCCAGTGTCCCGGGTTCGGTTCTGTTTACTGCCACAGTCTCACAGCTCCAGTGTCCTGGGTTCGGTTCTGTTTACTGCCACAGTCTCACAGCTCCAGTGACCCGGGTTCAGTTCTGTTTACTGCCACAGTCTCACAGCTCCAGTGACCTGAGTTCGGTTCTGTTTACTGCCACAGTCTCACAGCTCCAGTGACCCGGGTTCGGTTCTGTTTACTGCCACAGTCTCACAGCTCCAGTGTCCCGGGTTCGGTTCTGTTTACTGCCACAGTCTCACAGCTCCAGTGACCTGGGTTCGGTTCTGTTTACTGCCACAGTCTCACAGCTCCAGTGTCCCGGGTTCGGTTCTGTTTACTGCCACAGTCTCACAGCTCCAGTGACCCGGGTTCAGTTCTGTTTACTGCCACAGTCTCACAGCTCCAGTGTCCCGGGTTCGGTTCTGTTTACTGTCACAGTCTCACAGCTCCAGTGTCCCGGGTTCGGTTCTGTTTACTGCCACAGTCTCTCAGCTCCAGTGACCCGGGTTCGGTTCTGTTTACTGCCACAGTCTCACAGCTCCAGTGTCCCGGGTTCAGTTCTGTTTACTGCCACAGTCTCACAGCTCCAGTGTCCCGGGTTCGGTTCTGTTTACTGCCACAGTCTCACAGCTCCAGTGACCCGGTTTCGGTTCTGTTTACTGCCACAGTCTCACAGCTCCAGTGTCCCGGGTTCGGTTCTGTTTACTGCCACAGTCTCACAGCTCCAGTGTCCCGGGTTCGGTTCTGTTTACTGCCACAGTCTCACAGCTCCAGTGTCCTGGGTTCGGTTCTGTTTACTGCCGCAACCTCACAGCTCCAGTGACCTGAGTTCGGTTCTGTTCACTGCCGCAACCTCACAGCTCCAGTGACCCGGGTTCGGTTCTGTTTAATGCCACAGTCTCACAGCTCCAGTGACCTGGGTTCGGTTCTGTTTACTGCCGCAACCTCACAGCTCCAGTGACCTGGGTTCGGTTCTGTTTACGGCCACAGTCTCACAGCTCCAGTGTCCCGGGTTCGGTTCTGTTTACTGCCACAGTCTCACAGCTCCAGTGTCCCGGGTTCGGTTCTGTTTACTGCCGCAACCTCACAGCTCCAGTGACCTGGGTTCGGTTCTGTTTAATGCCACAGTCTCACAGCTCCAGTGTCCCGGGTTCAGTTCTGTTTACTGCCACAGTCTCACAGCTCCAGTGTCCCGGGTTCGGTTCTGTTTACTGCCACAGTCTCACAGCTCCAGTGTCCCGGGTTCGGTTCTGTTTACTGCCACAGTCTCACAGCTCCAGTGTCCCGGGTTCTGTTCTGTTTACTGCCACAGTCTCACAGCTCCAGTGTCCCGGGTTCGGTTCTGTTTACTGCCACAGTCTCACAGCTCCCGTGACCCGGGTTCGGTTCTGTTTACAGCCACAGTCTCACAGCTCCAGTGTCCTGGGTTCGGTTCTGTTTACTGCCACAGTCTCACAGCTCCAGTGTCCCGGGTTCTGTTCTGTTTACTGCCACAGTCTCACAGCTCCAGTGTCCCGGGTTCGGTTCTGTTTACTGCCACAGTCTCACAGCTCCCGTGACCCGGGTTCGGTTCTGTTTACAGCCACAGTCTCACAGCTCCAGTGACCTGAGTTCGGTTCTGTTCACTGCCGCAACCTCACAGCTCCAGTGACCCGGGTTCGGTTCTGTTTAATGCCACAGTCTCACAGCTCCAGTGACCTGGGTTCGGTTCTGTTTACTGCCGCAACCTCACAGCTCCAGTGACCTGGGTTCGGTTCTGTTTACGGCCACAGTCTCACAGCTCCAGTGTCCCGGGTTCGGTTCTGTTTACTGCCACAGTCTCACAGCTCCAGTGTCCCGGGTTCGGTTCTGTTTACTGCCGCAACCTCACAGCTCCAGTGACCTGGGTTCGGTTCTGTTTAATGCCACAGTCTCACAGCTCCAGTGTCCCGGGTTCAGTTCTGTTTACTGCCACAGTCTCACAGCTCCAGTGTCCCGGGTTCGGTTCTGTTTACTGCCACAGTCTCACAGCTCCAGTGTCCCGGGTTCGGTTCTGTTTACTGCCACAGTCTCACAGCTCCAGTGTCCCGGGTTCTGTTCTGTTTACTGCCACAGTCTCACAGCTCCAGTGTCCCGGGTTCGGTTCTGTTTACTGCCACAGTCTCACAGCTCCCGTGACCCGGGTTCGGTTCTGTTTACAGCCACAGTCTCACAGCTCCAGTGTCCTGGGTTCGGTTCTGTTTACTGCCACAGTCTCACAGCTCCAGTGTCCCGGGTTCGGTTCTGTTTACTGCCACAGTCTCACAGCTCCAGTGTCCTGAGTTCGGTTCTGGGGACTGCCACAGTCTCACAGCTCGAGTGACCCGGGTTCGGTTCTGTTCACTGCCACAGTCTCACAGCTCCAGTGTCCCGGGTTCGGTTCTGTTTACTGCCACAGTCTCACAGCTCCAGTGTCCCGGGTTCTGTTCTGTTTACTGCCACAGTCTCACAGCTCCCGTGACCCGGGTTCGGTTCTGTTTACAGCCACAGTCTCACAGCTCCAGTGACCTGGGTTCGGTTCTGTTTACTGCCACAGTCTCACAGCTCCAGTGTCCCGGGTTCGGTTCTGTTTACTGCCACAGTCTCACAGCTCCAGTGACCCGGGTTCAGTTCTGTTTACTGCCACAGTCTCACAGCTCCAGTGTCCCGGGTTCGGTTCTGTTTACTGTCACAGTCTCACAGCTCCAGTGACCCGGGTTCAGTTCTGTTTACTGCCACAGTCTCACAGCTCCAGTGTCCCGGGTTCGGTTCTGTTTACTGTCACAGTCTCACAGCTCCAGTGTCCCGGGTTCGGTTCTGTTTACTGCCACAGTCTCTCAGCTCCAGTGACCCGGGTTCGGTTCTGTTTACTGCCACAGTCTCACAGCTCCAGTGACCCGGGTTCGGTTCTGTTTACTGCCACAGTCTCACAGCTCCAGTGTCCCGGGTTCGGTTCTGTTTACTGCCACAGTCTCACAGCTCCCGTGACCCGGGTTCGGTTCTGTTTACAGCCACAGTCTCACAGCTCCAGTGTCCTGGGTTCGGTTCTGTTTACTGCCACAGTCTCACAGCTCCAGTGTCCCGGGTTCGGTTCTGTTTACTGCCACAGTCTCACAGCTCCAGTGTCCTGGGTTCGGTTCTGGGGACTGCCACAGTCTCACAGCTCGAGTGACCCGGGTTCGGTTCTGTTCACTGCCACAGTCTCACAGCTCCAGTGTCCCGGGTTCGGTTCTGTTTACTGCCACAGTCTCACAGCTCCAGTGTCCCGGGTTCTGTTCTGTTTACTGCCACAGTCTCACAGCTCCCGTGACCCGGGTTCGGTTCTGTTTACAGCCACAGTCTCACAGCTCCAGTGACCTGGGTTCGGTTCTGTTTACTGCCACAGTCTCACAGCTCCAGTGTCCCGGGTTCGGTTCTGTTTACTGCCACAGTCTCACAGCTCCAGTGACCCGGGTTCAGTTCTGTTTACTGCCACAGTCTCACAGCTCCAGTGTCCCGGGTTCGGTTCTGTTTACTGTCACAGTCTCACAGCTCCAGTGACCCGGGTTCAGTTCTGTTTACTGCCACAGTCTCACAGCTCCAGTGTCCCGGGTTCGGTTCTGTTTACTGCCACAGTCTCTCAGCTCCAGTGACCCGGGTTCGGTTCTGTTTACTGCCACAGTCTCACAGCTCCAGTGACCCGGGTTCGGTTCTGTTTACTGCCACAGTCTCACAGCTCCAGTGACCCGGGTTCAGTTCTGTTTACTGCCACAGTCTCACAGCTCCAGTGTCCCGGGTTCGGTTCTGTTTACTGCCACAGTCTCACAGCTCCAGTGACCCGGGTTCGGTTCTGTTTACTGCCACAGTCTCACAGCTCCAGTGTCCCGGGTTCGGTTCTGTTTACTGCCACAGTCTCACAGCTCCAGTGACCCGGGTTCGGTTCTGTTTACTGCCACAGTCTCACAGCTCCAGTGTCCCGGGTTCGGTTCTGTTTACTGCCACAGTCTCACAGCTCCAGTGACCTGGGTTCGGTTCTGTCTACTGCCACAGTCTCACAGCTCCAGTGACCTAGGTTCGGTTGTGTTTACTGCCACAGTCTCACAGCTCCAGTGACCCGGGTTCGGTTCAGTTTACTGCCACAGTCTCACAGCTCGAGTGACCCGGTTTCGGTTCTGTTTACTGCCACAGTCTCACAGCTCCAGTGACCCGGTTTCGGTTCTGTTTACTGCCACAGTCTCACAGCTCCAGTGACCCAGGTTCGGTTCTGTTTACTGCCACAGTCTCACAGCTCCAGTGTCCCGGGTTCGGTTCTGTTTACTGCCACAGTCTCACAGCTCCAGTGACCCGGGTTCGGTTCTGTTTACTGCCACAGTCTCACAGCTCCAGTGTCCAGGGTTCGGTTCTGTT
Organism: Heterodontus francisci; assembly: GCF_036365525.1. NCBI lineage: Eukaryota > Metazoa > Chordata > Chondrichthyes > Heterodontiformes > Heterodontidae > Heterodontus > Heterodontus francisci. Next base: position 2,136,184 of record NW_027140533.1, read on the forward strand.
TGCTGCCACAGTCTCACAGCTCCAGTGTCCCGGGTTCGGTTCTGTTTACTGCCAGAGTCTCACAGCTCCAGTGTCCCGGGTTCGGTTCTGTTTACTGCCACAGTCTCTCAGCTCCAGTGACCTGGGTTCGGTTCTGTTTACTGCCACAGTCTCACAGCTCCAGTGACCTGGGTTCGGTTCTGTTTACTGCCACAGTCTCACAGCTCCAGTGTCCCGGGTTCGGTTCTGTTTACTGCCACAGTCTCACAGCTCCAGTGACCCGGTTTCGGTTCTGTTTACTGCCACAGTCTCACAGCTCCAGTGTCCCGGGTTCGGTTCTGTTTACTGCCACAGTCTCACAGCTCCAGTGTCCCGGGTTCGGTTCTGTTTACTGCCACAGTCTCACAGCTCCAGTGTCCTGGGTTCGATTCTGTTTACTGCCGCAACCTCACAGCTCCAGTGACCTGAGTTCGGTTCTGTTCACTGCCGCAACCTCACAGCTCCAGTGACCCGGGTTCGGTTCTGTTTAATGCCACAGTCTCACAGCTCCAGTGACCTGGGTTCGGTTCTGTTTACTGCCGCAACCTCACAGCTCCAGTGACCTGGGTTCGGTTCTGTTTACGGCCACAGTCTCACAGCTCCAGTGTCCCGGGTTCGGTTCTGTTTACTGCCACAGTCTCACAGCTCCAGTGTCCCGGGTTCGGTTCTGTTTACTGCCGCAACCTCACAGCTCCAGTGACCTGGGTTCGGTTCTGTTTAATGCCACAGTCTCACAGCTCCAGTGTCCCGGGTTCAGTTCTGTTTACTGCCACAGTCTCACAGCTCCAGTGTCCCGGGTTCGGTTCTGTTTACTGCCACAGTCTCACAGCTCCAGTGTCCCGGGTTCGGTTCTGTTTACTGCCACAGTCTCACAGCTCCAGTGTCCCGGGTTCTGTTCTGTTTACTGCCACAGTCTCACAGCTCCAGTGTCCCGGGTTCGGTTCTGTTTACTGCCACAGTCTCACAGCTCCCGTGACCCGGGTTCGGTTCTGTTTACAGCCACAGTCTCACAGCTCCAGTGTCCTGGGTTCGGTTCTGTTTACTGCCACAGTCTCACAGCTCCAGTGTCCCGGGTTCGGTTCTGTTTACTGCCACAGTCTCACAGCTCCAGTGTCCTGGGTTCGGTTCTGGGGACTGCCACAGTCTCACAGCTCGAGTGACCCGGGTTCGGTTCTGTTCACTGCCACAGTCTCACAGCTCCAGTGTCCCGGGTTCGGTTCTGTTTACTGCCACAGTCTCACAGCTCCAGTGTCCCGGGTTCTGTTCTGTTTACTGCCACAGTCTCACAGCTCCCGTGACCCGGGTTCGGTTCTGTTTACAGCCACAGTCTCACAGCTCCAGTGACCTGGGTTCGGTTCTGTTTACTGCCACAGTCTCACAGCTCCAGTGTCCCGGGTTCGGTTCTGTTTACTGCCACAGTCTCACAGCTCCAGTGACCCGGGTTCAGTTCTGTTTACTGCCACAGTCTCACAGCTCCAGTGTCCCGGGTTCGGTTCTGTTTACTGTCACAGTCTCACAGCTCCAGTGACCCGGGTTCAGTTCTGTTTACTGCCACAGTCTCACAGCTCCAGTGTCCCGGGTTCGGTTCTGTTTACTGTCACAGTCTCACAGCTCCAGTGTCCCGGGTTCGGTTCTGTTTACTGCCACAGTCTCTCAGCTCCAGTGACCCGGGTTCGGTTCTGTTTACTGCCACAGTCTCACAGCTCCAGTGACCCGGGTTCGGTTCTGTTTACTGCCACAGTCTCACAGCTCCAGTGACCCGGGTTCGGTTCTGTTTACTGCCACAGTCTCACAGCTCCAGTGTCCCGGGTTCGGTTCTGTTTACTGCCACAGTCTCACAGCTCCAGTGACCCGGGTTCGGTTCTGTTTACTGCCACAGTCTCACAGCTCCAGTGTCCCGGGTTCGGTTCTGTTTACTGTCACAGTCTCACAGCTCCAGTGACCTAGGTTCGGTTCTGTTTACTGCCACAGTCTCACAGCTCCAGTGACCCGGGTTCGGTTCTGTTTACTGCCACAGTCTCACAGCTCCAGTGACCCGGGTTCGGTTCTGTTTACTGCCACAGTCTCACAGCTCCAGTGACCCAGGTTCGGTTCTGTTTACTGCCACAGTCTCACAGCTCCAGTGTCCCGGGTTCGGTTCTGTTTACTGCCACAGTCTCACAGCTCCAGTGACCCGGGTTCGGTTCTGTTTACTGCCACAGTCTCACAGCTCCAGTGTCCCGGGTTCGGTTCTGTTTACTGCCACAGTCTCACAGCTCCAGTGTCCCGGGTTCGGTTCTGTTTACTGTCACAGTCTCACAGCTCCAGTGTCCCGGGTTCGGTTCTGTTTACTGCCACAGTCTCACAGCTCCAGTGTCCCGGGTTCGGTTCTGTTTACTGCCACAGTCTCACAGCTCCAGTGACCTGGGTTCGGTTCTGTTTACTGCCACAGTCTCACAGCTCCAGTGTCCCGGGTTCGGTTCTGTTTACTGCCACAGTCTCACAGCTCCAGTGACCCGGGTTCAGTTCTGTTTACTGCCACAGTCTCACAGCTCCAGTGTCCCGGGTTCGGTTCTGTTTACTGTCACAGTCTCACAGCTCCAGTGACCCGGGTTCAGTTCTGTTTACTGCCAGAGTCTCACAGCTCCAGTGTCCCGGGTTCGGTTCTGTTTACTGTCACAGTCTCACAGCTCCAGTGACCCGGGTTCGGTTCTGTTTACTGCCACAGTCTCACAGCTCCAGTGTCCCGGGTTCAGTTCTGTTTACTGCCACAGTCTCACAGCTCCAGTGTCCCGGGTTCGGTTCTGTTTACTGCCACAGTCTCACAGCTCCAGTGACCCGGTTTCGGTTCTGTTTACTGCCACAGTCTCACAGCTCCAGTGACCTGGGTTCGGTTCTGTTTACTGCCACAGTCTCACAGCTCCAGTGTCCCGGGTTCGGTTCTGTTTACCGACACAGTCTCACAGCTCCAGTGACCTGGGTTCGGTTCTGTTTACTGCCACAGTCTCACAGCTCCAGTGTCCCGGGTTCGGTTCTGTTTACTGCCACAGCCTCACAGCTCCAGTGACCTGGGTTCGGTTCTGTTTACTGCCACAGTCTCACAGCTCCAGTGTCCCGGGTTCGGTTCTGTTTACTGCCACAGTCTCACAGCTCCAGTGACCCGGGTTCGGTTCTGTTTACTGCCACAGTCTCACAGCTCCAGTGTCCCGGGTTCGGTTCTGTTTACTGCCACAGTCTCACAGCTCCAGTGACCTGGGTTCGGTTCTGTTTACTGCCACAGTCTCACAGCTCCAGTGTCCCGGGTTCGGTTCTGTTTACTGCCACAGTCTCACCGCTCCAGTGACCTGGGTTCGGTTCTGTTTACTGCCACAGTCTCACAGCTCCAGTGTCCCGGGTTCAGTTCTGTTTACTGCCACAGTCTCACAGCTCCAGTGACCCGGGTTCAGTTCTGTTTACTGCCACAGTCTCACAGCTCCAGTGTCCCGGGTTCGGTTCTGTTTACTGTCACAGTCTCACAGCTCCAGTGACCCGGGTTCAGTTCTGTTTACTGCCACAGTCTCACAGCTCCAGTGTCCCGGGTTCGGTTCTGTTTACTGTCACAGTCTCACAGCTCCAGTGTCCCGGGTTCGGTTCTGTTTACTGCCACAGTCTCACAGCTCCAGTGACCTGGGTTCGGTTCTGTTTACTGCCACAGTCTCACAGCTCCAGTGTCCCGGGTTCGGTTCTGTTTACTGCCACAGTCTCACAGCTCCAGTGACCCGGGTTCGGTTCTGTTTACTGCCACAGTCTCACAGCTCCAGTGTCCCGGGTTCGGTTCTGTTTACTGCCACAGTCTCACAGCTCCAGTGACCTTGGTTCGGTTCTGTTTACTGCCACAGTCTCACAGCTCCAGTGACTCGGGTTCGGTTCTGTTTACTGCCACAGTCTCACAGCTCCAGTGTCCCGGGTTCGGTTCTGTTTACTGTCACAGTCTCACAGCTCCAGTGTCCCGGGTTCGGTTCTGTTTACTGCCACAGTCTCACAGCTCCAGTGACCTGGGTTCGGTTCTGTTTACTGCCACAGTCTCACAGCTCCAGTGACCTGGGTTCGGTTCTGTTTACTGCCACAGTCTCACAGCTCCAGTGACCCGGGTTCGGTTCTGTTTACTGCCACAGTCTCACAGCTCCAGTGTCCCGGGTTCGGTTCTGTTTACTGCCACAGTCTCACAGCTCCAGTGACCTGGGTTCGGTTCTGTTTACTGCCACAGTCTCACAGCTCCAGTGACCCGGGTTCGGTTCTGTTTACTGCCACTGTCTCACTGCTCCAGTGACCTGGGTTCGGTTCTGTTTACTGTCACAGTCTCACAGCTCCAGTGACCCGAGTTCAGTTCTGTTTACTGCCACAGTCTCACAGCTCCAGTGACCCGAGTTCAGTTCTGTTTACTGCCACAGTCTCACAGCTCCAGTGACCCGGGTTCAGTTCTGTTTACTGCCACAGTCTCACAGCTCCAGTGACCTGGGTTAGGTTCTGTTTACTGCCACAGTCTCACAGCTCCAGTGACCAGGGTTCGGTTCTGTTTACTGCCACAGTCTCACAGCTCCCGTGACCTGGGTTCGGTTCTGTTTACTGCCACAGTCACACAGCTCCAGTGACCCGGGTTCGGTTCTGTTTACTGTCACAGTCTCACAGCTCCAGTGACCCGGGTTCGGTTCTGTTTACTGCCACAGTCTCACAGCTCCAGTGTCCCGGGTTCAGTTCTGTTTACTGCCACAGTCTCACAGCTCCAGTGTCCCGGGTTCGGTTCTGTTTACTGCCACAGTCTCACAGCTCCAGTGACCCGGTTTCGGTTCTGTTTACTGCCACAGTCTCACAGCTCCAGTGTCCTGGGTTCGGTTCTGTTTACAGCCACAGCCTCACAGCTCCAGTGACCCGGTTTCGGTTCTGTTTACTGCCACAGTCTCACAGCTCCAGTGACCTGGGTTCGGTTCTGTTTACTGCCACAGTCTCACAGCTCCAGTGTCCCGGGTTCGGTTCTGTTTACTGCCACAGTCTCACAGCTCCAGTGACCTGGGTTCGGTTCTGTTTACTGCCACAGTCTCACAGCTCCAGTGTCCCGGGTTCGGTTCTGTTTACTGCCACAGTCTCACAGCTCCAGTGACCTGGGTTCGGTTCTGTTTACTGCCACAGTCTCACAGCTCCAGTGTCCCGGGTTCGGTTCTGTTTACTGCCACAGTCTCACAGCTCCAGTGACCCGGGTTCGGTTCTGTTTACTGCCACAGTCTCACAGCTCCAGTGACCCAGGTTCGGTTCTGTTTACTGCCACAGTCTCACAGCTCCAGTGACCTGGGTTCGGTTCTGTTTACTGCCACAGTCTCACAGCTCCAGTGTCCCGGGTTCGGTTCTGCTTACTGCCACAGTCTCACAGCTCCAGTGTCCCGGGTTCGGTTCTGTTTACTGCCACAGTCTCACAGCTCCAGTGTCCCGGGTTCGGTTCTGCTTACTGCCACAGTCTCACAGCTCCAGTGTCCCGGGTTCGGTTCTGTTTACTGCCACAGTATCACCGCTCCAGTGACCTGGGTTCGGTTCTGTTTACTGCCACAGTCTCACAGCTCCAGTGTCCCGGGTTCGGTTCTGTTTACTGCCACAGTCTCACAGCTCCAGTGACCCGGGTTCAGTTCTGTTTACTGCCACAGTCTCACAGCTCCAGTGTCCCGGGTTCGGTTCTGTTTACTGTCACAGTCTCACAGCTCCAGTGACCCGGGTTCAGTTCTGTTTACTGCCACAGTCTCACAGCTCCAGTGTCCCGGGTTCGGTTCTGTTTACTGTCACAGTCTCACAGCTCCAGTGTCCCGGGTTCGGTTCTGTTTACTGCCACAGTCTCACAGCTCCAGTGACCCGGTTTCGGTTCTGTTTACTGCCACAGTCTCACAGCTCCAGTGTCCTGGGTTCGGTTCTGTTTACTGCCACAGCCTCACAGCTCCAGTGACCCGGGTTCGGTTCTGTTTACTGCCACAGTCTCACAGCTCCAGTGACCCGGGTTCAGTTCTGTTTACTGCCACAGTCTCACAGCTCCAGTGACCCGGGTTCGGTTCTGTTTACTGCCACAGTCTCACAGCTCCAGTGACCCGGGTTCGGTTCTGTTTACTGCCACAGTCTCACAGCTCCAGTGTCCCGGGTTCGGTTCTGTTTACTGCCACAGTCTCACAGCTCCAGTGACCTGGGTTCGGTTCTGTTTACTGCCACAGTCTCACAGCTCCAGTGACCCGGGTTCGGTTCTGTTTACTGCCACAGTCTCACAGCTCCAGTGAACTGGGTTCGGTTCTGTTTACTGCCACAGCCTCACAGCTCCAGTGACCCGGGTTCGGTTCTGTTTACTGCCACAGTCTCACAGCTCCAGTGACCCGGGTTCGGTTCTGTTTACTGCCACAGTCTCACAGCTCCAGTGTCCCGGGTTCGGTTCTGTTTACTGCCACAGTCTCACAGCTCCAGTGACCCGGGTTCGGTTCTGTTTACTGCCACAGTCTCACAGCTCCAGTGACCCGGGTTCGGTTCTGTTTACTGCCACTGTCTCACTGCTCCAGTGACCTGGGTTCGGTTCTGTTTACTGTCACAGTCTCACAGCTCCAGTGACCCGAGTTCAGTTCTGTTTACTGCCACAGTCTCACAGCTCCAGTGACCTGGGTTCGGTTCTGTTTACTGCCACAGTCTCACAGCTCCAGTGACCTGGGTTCGGTTCTGTTTACTGCCACAGTCTCACAGCTCCAGTGACCCGGGTTCAGTTCTGTTTACTGCCACAGTCTCACAGCTCCAGTGTCCCGGGTTCGGTTCTGTTTACTGCCACAGTCTCACAGCTCCAGTGACCTGGGTTCGGTTCTGTTTACTGCCACAGTCTCACAGCTCCAGTGACCTGGGTTAGGTTCTGTTTACTGCCACAGTCTCACAGCTCCAGTGACCAGGGTTCGGTTCTGTTTACTGCCACAGTCTCACAGCTCCCGTGACCTGGGTTCGGTTCTGTTTACTGCCACAGTCTCACAGCTCCAGTGACCTGGGTTCGGTTCTGTTTACTGCCACAGTCTCACAGCTCCAGTGTCCCGGGTTCGGTTCTGTTTACTGCCACAGTCTCACAGCTCCAGTGTCCCGGGTTCGGTTCTGTTTACTGCCACAGTCTCACAGCTCCAGTGACCTGGGTTCGGTTCTGTTTACTGCCACAGTCTCACAGCTCCAGTGTCCCGGGTTCGGTTCTGTTTACTGCCACAGTCTCACAGCTCCAGTGACCTGGGTTCGGTTCTGTTTACTGCCACAGTCTCACAGCTCCAGTGTCCCGGGTTCGGTTCTGTTTACTGCCACAGTCTCACAGCTCCAGTGACCCGGGTTCGGTTCTGTTTACTGCCACAGTCTCACAGCTCCAGTGTCCCGGGTTCGGTTCTGTTTACTGCCACAGTCTCACAGCTCCAGTGACCCGGGTTCGGTTCTGTTTACTGCCACAGTCTCACAGCTCCAGTGTCCCGGGTTCGGTTCTGTTTACTGCCACAGTCTCACAGCTCCAGTGACCTGGGTTCGGTTCTGTTTACTGCCACAGTCTCACAGCTCCAGTGACCCGGGTTCGGTTCTGTTTACTGCCACAGTCTCACAGCTCCAGTGACTCGGGTTCGGTTCTGTTTACTGCCACAGTCTCACAGCTCCAGTGTCCCGGGTTCGGTTCTGTTTACTGTCACAGTCTCACAGCTCCAGTGTACCGGGTTCGGTTCTGTTTACTGCCACAGTCTCACAGCTCCAGTGACCTGGGTTCGGTTCTGTTTACTGCCACAGTCTCACAGCTCCAGTGACCTGGGTTCGGTTCTGTTTACTGCCACAGTCTCACAGCTCCAGTGACCTGGGTTCGGTTCTGTTTACTGCCACAGTCTCACAGCTCCAGTGTCCCGGGTTCGGTTCTGTTTACTGCCACAGTCTCACAGCTCCAGTGACCTGGGTTCGGTTCTGTTTACTGCCACAGTCTCACAGCTCCAGTGACCCTGGTTCGGTTCTGTTTACTGCCACTGTCTCACTGCTCCAGTGACCTGGGTTCGGTTCTGTTTACTGTCACAGTCTCACAGCTCCAGTGACCCGAGTTCAGTTCTGTTTACTGCCACAGTCTCACAGCTCCAGTGACCTGGGTTCGGTTCTGTTTACTGCCAAAGTCTCACAGCTCCAGTGACCTGGGTTCGGTTCTGTTTACTGCCACAGTCTCACAGCTCCAGTGACCCGGGTTCAGTTCTGTTTACAGCCACAGTCTCACAGCTCCAGTGTCCCGGGTTCGGTTCTGTTTACTGCCACAGTCTCACAGCTCCAGTGACCTGGGTTCGGTTCTGTTTACTGCCACAGTCTCACAGCTCCAGTGACCTGGGTTAGGTTCTGTTTACTGCCACAGTCTCACAGCTCCAGTGACCTGGGTTCGGTTCTGTTTACTGCCACAGTCTCACAGCTCCCGTGACCTGGGTTCGGTTCTGTTTACTGCCACAGTCTCACAGCTCCAGTGACCTGGGTTCGGTTCTGTTTACTGCCACAGTCTCACAGCTCCAGTGTCCCGGGTTCGGTTCTGTTTACTGCCACAGTCTCACAGCTCCAGTGTCCCGGGTTCGGTTCTGTTTACTGCCACAGTCTCACAGCTCCAGTGACCTGGGTTCGGTTCTGTTTACTGCCACAGTCTCACAGCTCCAGTGTCCCGGGTTCGGTTCTGTTTACTGCCACAGTCTCACAGCTCCAGTGACCCGGGTTCGGTTCTGTTTACTGCCACAGTCTCACAGCTCCAGTGTCCCGGGTTCGGTTCTGTTTACTGTCACAGTCTCACAGCTCCAGTGTCCCGGGTTCGGTTCTGTTTACTGCCACAGTCTCACAGCTCCAGTGACCCGGGTTCGGTTCTGTTTACTGCCACAGTCTCACAGCTCCAGTGTCCCGGGTTCGGTTCTGTTTACTGTCACAGTCTCACAGCTCCAGTGTCCCGGGTTCGGTTCTGTTTACTGCCACAGTCTCACAGCTCCAGTGACCTGGGTTCGGTTCTGTTTACTGCCACAGTCTCACAGCTCCAGAGACCTGGGTTCGGTTCTGTTTACTGCCACAGTCTCACAGCTCCAGTGACCCGGGTTCGGTTCTGTTTACTGCCACAGTCTCACAGCTCCAGTGTCCCGGGTTCGGTTCTGTTTACTGCCACAGTCTCACAGCTCCAGTGACCTGGGTTCGGTTCTGTTTACTGCCACAGTCTAACAGCTCCAGTGACCCGGGTTCGGTTCTGTTTACTGCCACAGTCTCACAGCTCCAGTGTCCTGGGTTCGGTTCTGTTTACTGTCACAGTCTCACAGCTCCAGTGACCCGAGTTCAGTTCTGTTTACTGCCACAGTCTCACAGCTCCAGTGACCTGGGTTCGGTTCTGTTTACTGCCACAGTCTCACAGCTCCAGTGTCCCGGGTTCGGTTCTGTTTACTGCCACAGTCTCACAGCTCCAGTGTCCCGGGTTCGGTTCTGTTTACTGCCACAGTCTCACAGCTCCAGTGACCCGGGTTCGGTTCTGTTTACTGCCACAGTCTCACAGCTCCAGTGACCTGGGTTCGGTTCTGTTTACTGCCACAGTCTCACAGCTCCAGTGACCTGGGTTCGGTTCTGTTTACTGCCACAGTCTCACAGCTCCAGTGACCCGGATTCAGTTCTGTTTACTGCCACAGTCTCACAGCTCCAGTGTCCCGGGTTCGGTTCTGTTTACTGCCACAGTCTCACAGCTCCAGTGTCCCGGGTTCGGTTCTGTTTACTGCCACAGTCTCACAGCTCCAGTGACCTGGGTTCGGTTCTGTTTACTGCCACAGTCTCACAGCTCCAGTGACCCGGGTTCAGTTCTGTTTACTGCCACAGTCTCACAGCTCCAGTGTCCCGGGTTCGGTTCTGTTTACTGCCACAGTCTCACAGCTCCAGTGTCCCGGGTTCGGTTCTGTTTACTGCCACAGTCTCACAGCTCCAGTGACCCGGGTTCGGTTCTGTTTACTGCCACAGTCTCACAGCTCCAGTGACCCAGGTTCGGTTCTGTTTACTGCCACAGTCTCACAGCTCCAGTGACCCGGGTTCGGTTCTGTTTACTGCCACAGTCTCACAGCTCCAGTGTCCCGGGTTCGGTTCTGTTTACTGCCACAGTCTCACAGCTCCAGTGACCCGGGTTCGGTTCTGCTTACTGCCACAGTCTCACAGCTCCAGTGACCCGGGTTCGGTTCTGTTTACTGCCACAGTCTCACAGCTCCGGTGTCCCGGGTTCGGTTCTGTTTACTGCCACAGTCTCACAGCTCCAGTGTCCCGGGTTCGGTTCTGTTTACTGCCACAGTCTCACAGCTCCAGTGACCTGGGTTCGGTTCTGTTTACTGCCACAGTCTCACAGCTCCAGTGTCCCGGGTTCGGTTCTGTTTACTGCCACAGTCTCACAGCTCCAGTGTCCCGGGTTCGGTTCTGTTTACTGCCACAGTCTCACAGCTCCAGTGACCTGGGTTCAGTTCTGTTTACTGCCACAGTCTCACAGCTCCAGTGACCCGGGTTCGGTTCTGTTTACTGCCACAGTCTCACAGCTCCAGTGACCCGGGTTCGGTTCTGTTTACTGCCACAGTCTCACAGCTCCAGTGTCCCGGGTTCGGTTCTGTTTACTGCCACAGTCTCACAGCTCCAGTGACCCGGGTTCGGTTCTGTTTACTGCCACAGTCTCACAGCTCCAGTGACCCAGGTTCGGTTCTGTTTACTGCCACAGTCTCACAGCTCCAGTGACCTGGGTTCGGTTTTGTTTACTGCCACAGTCTCACAGCTCCAGTGTCCCGGGTTCGGTTCTGTTTACTGCCACAGTCTCACAGCTCCAGTGTCCCGGGTTCGGTTCTGTTTACTGCCACAGTCTCACAGCTCCAGTGACCTGGGTTCGGTTCTGTTTACTGCCACAGTCTCACAGCTCCAGTGTCCCGGGTTCGGTTCTGTTTACTGCCACAGTCTCACAGCTCCAGTGTCCCGGGTTCGGTTCTGTTTACTGCCACAGTCTCACAGCTCCAGTGACCTGGGTTCGGTTCTGTTTACTGCCACAGTCTCACAGCTCCAGTGTCCCGGGTTCGGTTCTGTTTACTGCCACAGTCTCACAGCTCCAGTGACCCGGGTTCAGTTCTGTTTACTGCCACAGTCTCACAGCTCCAGTGTCCCGGGTTCGGTTCTGTTTACTGTCACAGTCTCACAGCTCCAGTGACCCGGGTTCAGTGCTGTTTACTGCCACAGTCTCACAGCTCCAGTGACCTGGGTTCAGTTCTGTTTACTGCCACAGTCTCACAGCTCCAGTGACCCGGGTTCGGTTCTGTTTACTGCCACAGTCTCACTGCTCCAGTGACCCGGGTTCGGTTCTGTTTACTGTCACAGTCTCACAGCTCCAGTGACCCGGGTTCAGTGCTGTTTACTGCCACAGTCTCACAGCTCCAGTGACCTGGGTTCAGTTCTGTTTACTGCCACAGTCTCACAGCTCCAGTGACCCGGGTTCGGTTCTGTTTACTGTCACAGTCTCACAGCTCCAGTGTCCTGGGTTCGGTTCTGTTTCCTGCCACAGTCTCACAGCTCCAGTGACCCGGGTTCGGTTCTGTTTACTGCCACAGTCTCACAGCTCCAGTGTCCCGGGTTCGGTTCTGTTTACTGCCACAGTCTCACAGCTCCAGTGACCCGGGTTCGGTTCTGTTTACTGCCACAGTCTCACAGCTCCAGTGACCCGGGTTCGGTTCTGTTTACTGCCACAGTCTCACAGCTCCAGTGACCCGGGTTCGGTTCTGTTTACTGTCACAGTCTCACAGCTCCAGTGTCCTGGGTTCGGTTCTGTTTCCTGCCACAGTCTCACAGCTCCAGTGACCCGGGTTCGGTTCTGTTTACTGCCACAGTCTCACAGCTCCAGTGTCCCGGGTTCGGTTCTGTTTACTGCCACAGTCTCACAGCTCCAGTGACCCGGGTTCGGTTCTGTTTACTGCCACAGTCTCACAGCTCCAGTGTCCCGGGTTCGGTTCTGTTTACTGCCACAGTCTCACAGCTCCAGTGACCCGGGTTCAGTTCTGTTTAATGCCACAGTCTCACAGCTCCAGTGTCCCGGGTTCGGTTCTGTTTACTGTCACAGTCTCACAGCTCCAGTGACCCGGGTTCAGTTCTGTTTACTGCCACAGTCTCACAGCTCCAGTGTCCCGGGTTCGGTTCTGTTGACTGTCACAGTCTCACAGCTCCAGTGTCCCGGGTTCGGTTCTGTTTACTGCCACAGTCTCACAGCTCCAGTGACCCGGGTTCGGTTCTGTTTACTGCCACAGTCTCACAGCTCCAGTGTCCCGGGTTCAGTTCTGTTTACTGCCACAGTCTCACAGCTCCAGTGACCCGGTTTCGGTTCTGTTTACAGCCACAGTCTCACAGCTCCAGTGTCCTGGGTTCGGTTCTGTTTACTGCCACAGCCTCACAGCTCCAGTGACCCGGGTTCGGTTCTGTTTACTGCCACAGTCTCACAGCTCCAGTGACCCGGGTTCGGTTCTGTTTACTGCCACAGTCTCACAGCTTCAGTGACCTGGGTTCGGTTCTGTTTACTGCCACAGTCTCACAGCTCCAGTGTCCCGGGTTCGGTTCTGTTTACTGCCACAGTCTCACAGTTCCAGTGTCCCGGGTTCGGTTCTGTTTACTGCCACAGTCTCACAGCTCCAGTGTCCCGGGTTCGGTTCTGTTTACTGCCACAGTCTCACAGCTCCAGTGACCCGGGTTCGGTTCTGTTTACTGCCACAGTCTCACAGCTCCAGTGTCCCGGGTTCGGTTCTGTTTACTGCCACAGTCTCACAGCTCCAGTGACCTGGGTTCGGTTCTGTTTACTGCCACAGTCTCACAGCTCCAGTGTCCCGGGTTCGGTTCTGTTTACTGCCACAGTCTCACAGCTCCAGTGACCCGGGTTCGGTTCTGTTTACTGCCACAGTCTCACAGCTCCAGTGTCCCGGGTTCGGTTCTGTTTACTGTCACAGTCTCACAGCTCCAGTGACCCGGGTTCAGTTCTATTTACTGCCACAGTCTCACAGCTCCAGTGTCCCGGGTTCGGTTCTGTTTACTGCCACAGTCTCACAGCTCCAGTGACCCGGGTTCGGTTCTGCTTACTGCCACAGTCTCACAGCTCCAGTGACCCGGGTTCGGTTCTGTTTACTGCCACAGTCTCACAGCTCCGGTGTCCCGGGTTCGGTTCTGTTTACTGCCACAGTCTCACAGCTCCAGTGTCCCGGGTTCGGTTCTGTTTACTGCCACAGTCTCACAGCTCCAGTGACCTGGGTTCGGTTCTGTTTACTGCCACAGTCTCACAGCTCCAGTGACCCGGTTCGGTTCTGTTTACTGCCACAGTCTCACAGCTCCAGTGTCCCGGGTTCGGTTCTGTTTACTGCCACAGTCTCACAGCTCCAGTGTCCCGGGTTCGGTTCTGTTTACTGCCACAGTCTCACAGCTCGAGTGACCTGGGTTCAGTTCTGTTTACTGCCACAGTCTCACAGCTCCAGTGACCCGGGTTCGGTTCTGTTTACTGCCACAGTCTCACAGCTCCAGTGACCCGGGTTCGGTTCTGTTTACTGCCACAGTCTCACAGCTCCAGTGTCCCGGGTTCGGTTCTGTTTACTGCCACAGTCTCACAGCTCCAGTGACCCGGGTTCGGTTCTGTTTACTGCCACAGTCTCACAGCTCCAGTGACCCAGGTTCGGTTCTGTTTACTGCCACAGTCTCACAGCTCCAGTGACCTGGGTTCGGTTTTGTTTACTGCCACAGTCTCACAGCTCCAGTGTCCCGGGTTCGGTTCTGTTTACTGCCACAGTCTCACAGCTCCAGTGTCCCGGGTTCGGTTCTGTTTACTGCCACAGTCTCACAGCTCCAGTGACCTGGGTTCGGTTCTGTTTACTGCCACAGTCTCACAGCTCCAGTGTCCCGGGTTCGGTTCTGTTTACTGCCACAGTCTCACAGCTCCAGTGTCCCGGGTTCGGTTCTGTTTACTGCCACAGTCTCACAGCTCCAGTGTCCTGGGTTCGGTTCTGTTTACTGCCACAGTCTCACAGCTCCAGTGACCCGGGTTCGGTTCTGTTTACTGCCACAGTCTCACTGCTCCAGTGACCCGGGTTCGGTTCTGTTTACTGTCACAGTCTCACAGCTCCAGTGACCCGGGTTCAGTGCTGTTTACTGCCACAGTCTCACAGCTCCAGTGACCTGGGTTCAGTTCTGTTTACTGCCACAGTCTCACAGCTCCAGTGACCCGGGTTCGGTTCTGTTTACTGTCACAGTCTCACAGCTCCAGTGTCCTGGGTTCGGTTCTGTTTCCTGCCACAGTCTCACAGCTCCAGTGACCCGGGTTCGGTTCTGTTTACTGCCACAGTCTCACAGCTCCAGTGTCCCGGGTTCGGTTCTGTTTACTGCCACAGTCTCACAGCTCCAGTGACCCGGGTTCGGTTCTGTTTACTGCCACAGTCTCACAGCTCCAGTGACCCGGGTTCGGTTCTGTTTACTGCCACAGTCTCACAGCTCCAGTGACCCGGGTTCGGTTCTGTTTACTGTCACAGTCTCACAGCTCCAGTGTCCTGGGTTCGGTTCTGTTTCCTGCCACAGTCTCACAGCTCCAGTGACCCGGGTTCGGTTCTGTTTACTGCCACAGTCTCACAGCTCCAGTGTCCCGGGTTCGGTTCTGTTTACTGCCACAGTCTCACAGCTCCAGTGACCCGGGTTCGGTTCTGTTTACTGCCACAGTCTCACAGCTCCAGTGTCCCGGGTTCGGTTCTGTTTACTGCCACAGTCTCACAGCTCCAGTGACCCGGGTTCAGTTCTGTTTAATGCCACAGTCTCACAGCTCCAGTGTCCCGGGTTCGGTTCTGTTGACTGTCACAGTCTCACAGCTCCAGTGTCCCGGGTTCGGTTCTGTTTACTGCCACAGTCTCACAGCTCCAGTGACCCGGGTTCGGTTCTGTTTACTGCCACAGTCTCACAGCTCCAGTGTCCCGGGTTCAGTTCTGTTTACTGCCACAGTCTCACAGCTCCAGTGACCCGGTTTCGGTTCTGTTTACAGCCACAGTCTCACAGCTCCAGTGTCCTGGGTTCGGTTCTGTTTACTGCCACAGCCTCACAGCTCCAGTGACCCGGGTTCGGTTCTGTTTACTGCCACAGTCTCACAGCTCCAGTGACCCGGGTTCGGTTCTGTTTACTGCCACAGTCTCACAGCTCCAGTGTCCCGGGTTCGGTTCTGTTTACTGCCACAGTCTCACAGTTCCAGTGTCCCGGGTTCGGTTCTGTTTACTGCCACAGTCTCACAGCTCCAGTGACCCGGGTTCGGTTCTGTTTACTGCCACAGTCTCACAGCTCCAGTGTCCCGGGTTCGGTTCTGTTTACTGCCACAGTCTCACAGCTCCAGTGACCCGGGTTCGGTTCTGTTTACTGCCACAGTCTCACAGCTCCAGTGTCCCGGGTTCGGTTCTGTTTACTGCCACAGTCTCACAGCTCCAGTGACCTGGGTTCGGTTCTGTTTACTGCCACAGTCTCACAGCTCCAGTGTCCCGGGTTCGGTTCTGTTTACTGCCACAGTCTCACAGCTCCAGTGACCCGGGTTCGGTTCTGTTTACTGCCACAGTCTCACAGCTCCAGTGTCCCGGGTTCAGTTCTGTTTACTGTCACAGTCTCACAGCTCCAGTGTCCCGGGTTCGGTTCTGTTTACTGCCACAGTCTCACAGCTCCAGTGACCTGGGTTCGGTTCTGTTTACTGCCACAGTCTCACAGCTCCAGTGACTTGGGTTCGGTTCTGTTTACTGCCACAGTCTCACAGCTCCAGTGACCCGGGTTCGGTTCTGTTTACTGCCACAGTCTCACAGCTCCAGTGTCCCGGGTTCGGTTCTGTTTACTGGCACAGTCTCACAGCTCCAGTGACCTGGCTTCGGTTCTGTTTACTGCCACAGTCTCACAGCTCCAGTGACCCGGGTTCGGTTCTGCTTACTGCCACAGTCTCACAGCTCCAGTGACCTGGGTTCGGTTCTGTTTACTGTCACAGTCTCACAGCTCCAGTGACCCGAGTTCAGTTCTGTTTACTGCCACAGTCTCACAGCTCCAGTGTCCCGGGTTCGGTTCTGTTTACTGCCACAGTCTCACAGCTCCAGTGACCTGGGTTCGGTTCTGTTTACTGCCACAGTCTCACAGCTCCAGTGACCTGGATTCGGTTCTGTTTACTGCCACAGTGTCACAGCTCCAGTGACCCGGGTTCAGTTCTGTTTGCTGCCACAGTCTCACAGCTCCAGTGTCCCGGGTTCGGTTCTGTTTACTGCCACAGTCTCACAGCTCCAGTGGCCTGGGTTCGGTTCTGTTTACTGCCACAGTCTCACAGCTCCAGTGACCTGGGTTCGGTTCTGTTTACTGCCACAGTCTCACAGCTCCAGTGACCTGGGTTCGGTTCTGTTTACTGCCACAGTCTCACAGCTCCCGTGACCTGTGTTCGGTTCTGTTTGCTGCCACAGTCTCACAGCTCCAGTGTCCCGGGTTCAGTTCTGTTTACTGCCACAGTCTCACAGCTCCAGTGACCCGGGTTCGGTTCTGTTTACTGCCACAGCCTCACAGCTCCAGTGACCTGGGTTCGGTTCTGTTTACTGCCACAGTCTCACAGCTTCAGTGACCTGGGTTCGGTTCTGTTTACTGCCACAGTCTCACAGCTCCAGTGACCCGGGTTCGGTTCTGTTTACTGCCACAGTCTCACAGCTCCAGTGACCCGGGTTCGGTTCTGTTTACTGCCACAGTCTCACAGCTCCAGTGTCCCGGGTTCGGTTCTGTTTACTGCCACAGTCTCACAGCTCCAGTGACCTGGGTTCGGTTCTGTTTACTGCCACAGTCTCACAGCTCCAGTGTCCCGGGTTCGGTTCTGTTTACTGCCACAGTCTCACAGCTCCAGTGACCCGGGTTCGTTTCTGTTTACTGCCACAGTCTCACAGCTCCAGTGACCCGGATTCGGTTCTGTTTACTGCCACAGTCACACAGCTCCAGTGTCCCGGGTTCGGTTCTGTTTACTGCCACAGTCTCACAGCTCCAGTGTCCCGGGTTCGGTTCTGTTTACTGCCACAGTCTCACAGCTCCAGTGACCCGGGTTCGGTTCTGTTTACTGCCACAGTCTCACAGCTCCAGTGTCCCGGGTTCGGTTCTGTTTACTGTCACAGTCTCACAGCTCCAGTGTCCCGGGTTCGGTTCTGTTTACTGCCACAGTCTCACAGCTCCAGTGACCTGGGTTCGGTTCTGTTTACTGCCACAGTCTCACAGCTCCAGTCACCTGGGTTCGGTTCTGTTTACTGCCACAGTCTCACAGCTCCAGTGTCCCGGGTTCGGTTCTGTTTACTGCCACAGTCTCACAGCTCCAGTGTCCCGGGTTCGGTTCTGTTTAATGCCACAGTCTCACAGCTCCAGTGACCTGGGTTCGGTTCTGTTTACTGCCACAGTCTCACAGCTCCAGTGTCCCGGGTTCGGTTCTGTTTACTGCCACAGTCTCACAGCTCCAGTGTCCCAGGTTCGGTTCTGTTTACTGTCACAGTCTCACAGCTCCAGTGTCCCGGGTTCGCTTCTGTTTACTGCCACAGTCTCACAGCTCCAGTGACCCGAGTTCAGTTCTGTTTACTGCCACAGTCTCACAGCTCCAGTGTCCCGGGTTCGGTTCTGTTTACTGTCACAGTCTCACAGCTCCAGTGACCCGGGTTCAGTTCTGTTTACTGCCACAGTCTCACAGCTCCAGTGTCCCGGGTTCGGTTCTGTTTACTGTCACAGTCTCACAGCTCCAGTGTCCCGGGTTAGGTTCTGTTTACTGCCACAGTCTCACAGCTCCAGTGACCCGGGTTCGGTTCTGTTTACTGCCACAGTCTCACAGCTCCAGTGTCCCGGGTTCAGTTCTGTTTACTGCCACAGTCTCACAGCTCCAGTGTCCCGGGTTCGGTTCTGTTTACTGCCACAGTCTCACAGCTCCAGTGACCCGGTTTCGGTTCTGTTTACAGCCACAGTCTCACAGCTCCAGTGACCCGTGTTCGGTTCTGTTTACTGCCACAGTCTCACAGCTCCAGTGTCCCGGGTTCGGTTCTGTTTACTGCCACAGTCTCACAGCTCCAGTGACCCGGGTTCGGTTCTGTTTACTGCCACAGTCTCACAGTTCCAGTGTCCCGGGTTCGGTTCTGTTTACTGCCACAGTCTCACAGCTCCAGTGACCAGGGTTCGGTTCTGTTTACTGCCACAGTCTCACAGCTCCAGAGTCCCGGGTTCGGTTCTGTTTACTGCCACAGTCTCACAGCTCCAGTGACCCGGGTTCGGTTCTGTTTACTGCCACAGTCTCACAGCTCCAGTGTCCCGGGTTCGGTTCTGTTTACTGCCACAGTCTCACAGCTCCAGTGACCTGGGTTCGGTTCTGTTTACTGCCACAGTCTCACAGCTCCAGTGCCCCGGGTTCGGTTCTGTTTACTGCCACAGTCTCACAGCTCCAGTGTCCCGGGTTCGGTTCTGTTTACTGTCACAGTCTCACAGCTCCAGTGTCCCGGGTTCGGTTCTGTTTACTGCCACAGTCTCACAGCTCCAGTGACCTGGGTTCGGTTCTGTTTACTGCCACAGTCTCACAGCTCCAGTGACTTGGGTTCGGTTCTGTTTACTGCCACAGTCTCACAGCTCCAGTGACCCGGGTTCGGTTCTGTTTACTGCCACAGTCTCACAGCTCCAGTGTCCCGGGTTCAGTTCTGTTTACTGCCACAGTCTCACAGCTCCAGTGTCCCGGGTTCGGTTCTGTTTACAGCCACAGTCTCACAGCTCCAGTGACCCGTGTTCGGTTCTGTTTACTGCCACAGTCTCACAGCTCCAGTGTCCCGGGTTCGGTTATGTTTACTGCCACAGTCTCACAGCTCCAGTGTCCCGGGTTCGGTTCTGTTTACTGCCACAGTCTCACAGCTCCAGTGACCCGGGTTCGGTTCTGTTTACTGCCACAGTCTCACAGTTCCAGTGTCCCGGGTTCGGTTCTGTTTACTGCCACAGTCTCACAGCTCCAGTGACCCGGGTTCGGTTCTGTTTACTGCCACAGTCTCACAGTTCCAGTGTCCCGGGTTCGGTTCTGTTTACTGCCACAGTCTCACAGCTCCAGTGACCAGGGTTCGGTTCTGTTTACTGCCACAGTCTCACAGCTCCAGAGTCCCGGGTTCGGTTCTGTTTACTGCCACAGTCTCACAGCTCCAGTGACCCGGGTTCGGTTCTGTTTACTGCCACAGTCTCACAGCTCCAGTGTCCCGGGTTCGGTTCTGTTTACTGCCACAGTCTCACAGCTCCAGTGACCTGGGTTCGGTTCTGTTTACTGCCACAGTCTCACAGCTCCAGTGCCCCGGGTTCGGTTCTGTTTACTGCCACAGTCTCACAGCTCCAGTGTCATGGGTTCGGTTCTGTTTACTGTCACAGTCTCACGGCTCCAGTGTCCCGGGTTCGGTTCTGTTTACTGCCACAGTCTCACAGCTCCAGTGACCTGGGTTCGGTTCTGTTTACTGCCACAGTCTCACAGCTCCAGTGACTTGGGTTCGGTTCTGTTTACTGCCACAGTCTCACAGCTCCAGTGACCTGGGTTCGGTTCTGTTTACTGCCACAGTCTCACAGCTCCAGTGACCCGGGTTCGGTTCTGTTTACTGCCACAGTCTCACAGCTCCAGTGACCTGGGTTCGGTTCTGTTTACTGTCACAGTCTCACAGCTCCATGGACCCGAGTTCAGTTCTGTTTACTGCCACAGTCTCACAGCTCCAGTGTCCCGGGTTCGGTTCTGTTTACTGCCACAGTCTCACAGCTCCAGTGACCTGGGTTCGGTTCTGTTTACTGCCACAGTCTCACAGCTCCAGTGACCTGGGTTCGGTTCTGTTTACTGCCACAGTCTCACAGCTCCAGTGACCCGGGTTCAGTTCTGTTTACTGCCACAGTCTCACAGCTCCAGTGTCCCGGGTTCGGTTCTGTTTACTGCCACAGTCTCACAGCTCCAGTGACCTGGGTTCGGTTCTGTTTACTGCCACAGTCTCACAGCTCCAGTGACTTGGGTTCGGTTCTGTTTACTGCCACAGTCTCACAGCTCCAGTGACCCGGGTTCGGTTCTGTTTACTGCCACAGTCTCACAGCTCCAGTGTCCCGGGTTCGGTTCTGTTTACTGCCACAGTCTCACAGCTCCAGTGACCTGGGTTCGGTTCTGTTTACTGCCACAGTCTCACAGCTCCAGTGACTTGGGTTCGGTTCTGTTTACTGCCACAGTCTCACAGCTCCAGTGACCCGGGTTCGGTTCTGTTTACTGCCACAGTCTCACAGCTCCAGTGTCCCGGGTTCGGTTCTGTTTACTGCCACAGTCTCACAGCTCCAGTGACCTGGGTTCGGTTCTGTTTACTGCCACAGTCTCACAGCTCCAGTGACCCGGGTTCGGTTCTGTTTACTGCCACAGTCTCACAGCTCCAGTGACCTGGGTTCGGGTCTGTTTACTGTCACAGTCTCACAGCTCCATGGACCCGAGTTCAGTTCTGTTTACTGCCACAGTCTCACAGCTCCAGTGTCCCGGGTTCGGTTCTGTTTACTGCCACAGTCTCACAGCTCCAGTGACCTGGGTTCGGTTCTGTTTACTGCCACAGTCTCACAGCTCCAGTGACCTGGGTTCGGTTCTGTTTACTGCCACAGTCTCACAGCTCCAGTGACCCGGGTTCAGTTCTGTTTACTGCCACAGTCTCACAGCTCCAGTGTCCCGGGTTCGGTTCTGTTTACTGCCACAGTCTCACAGCTCCAGTGACCTGGGTTCGGTTCTGTTTACTGCCACAGTCTCACAGCTCCAGTGACCTGGGTTCGGTTCTGTTTACTGCCACAGTCTCACAGCTCCAGTGACCTGGGTTCGGTTCTGTTTACTGCCACAGTCTCACAGCTCCCGTGACCTGGGTTCGGTTCTGTTTACTGCCACAGTCTCACAGCTCCAGTGTCCCGGGTTCAGTTCTGTTTACTGCCACAGTCTCACAGCTCCAGTGACCCGGGTTCGGTTCTGTTTACTGCCACAGTCTTACAGCTCCAGTGACCCGGGTTCGGTTCTGTTTACTGCCACAGTCTCACAGCTCCAGTGACCCGGGTTCGGTTCTGTTTACTGCCACAGTCTCACAGCTCCAGTGTCACGGGTTCAGTTCTGTTTACTGCCACAGTCTCACAGCTCCAGTGTCCCGGGTTCGGTTTTGTTTACTGCCACAGTCTCACAGCTCCAGTGACCCGGTTTCGGTTCTGTTTACTGCCACAGTCTCACAGCTCCAGTGTCCTGGGTTCGGTTCTGTTTACTGCCACAGCCTCACAGCTCCAGTGACCCGGGTTCGGTTCTGTTTACTGCCACAGTCTCACAGCTCCAGTGTCCCGGGTTCAGTTCTGTTTACTGCCACAGTCTCACAGCTCCAGTGTCCCGGGTTCGGTTCTGTTTACTGCCACAGTCTCACAGCTCCAGTGACCTGGGTTCGGTTCTGTTTACTGCCACAGTCTCACAGCTCCAGTGTCCCGGGTTCGGTTCTGTTTACTGCCACAGTCTCACAGCTCCAGTGACCTGGGTTCAGTTCTGTTTACTGCCACAGTCTCACAGCTCCAGTGTCCCGGGTTCGGTTCTGTTTACTGCCACAGTCTCACAGCTCCAGTGACCCGGGTTCGGTTCTGTTTACTGCCACAGTCTCACAGCTCCAGTGTCCCGGGTTCGGTTCTGTTTACTGTCACAGTCTCACAGCTCCAGTGTCCCGGGTTTGGTTCTGTTTACTGCCACAGTCTCACAGCTCCAGTGACCTGGGTTCGATTCTGTTTACTGCCACAGTCTCACAGCTCCAGTGACTTGGGTTCGGTTCTGTTTACTGCCACAGTCTCACAGCTCCAGTGACCCGGTTTCGGTTCTGTTTACTGCCACAGTCTCACAGCTCCAGTGTCCCGGGTTCGGTTCTGTTTACTGCCACTGTCTCACAGCTCCAGTGACCCGGGTTCGGTTCTGTTTACTGCCACTGTCTCACAGCTCCAGTGACCCGGGTTCGGTTCTGTTTACTGCCACAGTCTCACAGCTCCAGTGTCCCGGGTTCGGTTCTGTTTACTGTCACAGTCTCACAGCTCCATGGACCCGAGTTCAGTTCTGTTTACTGCCACAGTCTCACAGCTCCAGTGTCCCGGGTTCGGTTCTGTTTACTGCCACAGTCTCACAGCTCCAGTGACCTGGGTTCAGTTCTGTTTACTGCCACAG
The DNA here is from genome assembly GCF_036365525.1 of Heterodontus francisci. NCBI lineage: Eukaryota > Metazoa > Chordata > Chondrichthyes > Heterodontiformes > Heterodontidae > Heterodontus > Heterodontus francisci. Next base: position 2,158,412 of record NW_027140533.1, read on the forward strand.
TCTCACAGCTCCAGTGTCCCGGGTTCGGTTCTGTTTACTGCCACAGTCTCACAGCTCCAGTGACCTGGGTTCGGTTCTGTTTACTGCCACAGTCTCACAGCTCCAGTGACCTGGGTTCGGTTCTGTTTACTGCCACAGTCTCACAGCTCCAGTGACCCGGGTTCAGTTCTGTTTACTGCCACAGTCTCACAGCTCCAGTGACCCGGGTTCGGTTCTGTTTACTGCCACAGTCTCACAGCTCCAGTGTCCCGGGTTCGGTTCTGTTTACTGCCACAGTCTCACAGCTCCAGTGACCTGGGTTCGGTTCTGTTTACTGCCACAGTCTCACAGCTCCAGTGACTTGGGTTCGGTTCTGTTTACTGCCACAGTCTCACAGCTCCAGTGACCCGGGTTCGGTTCTGTTTACTGCCACAGTCTCACAGCTCCAGTGTCCCGGGTTCGGTTCTGTTTACTGCCACAGTCTCACAGCTCCAGTGACCTGGGTTCGGTTCTGTTTACTGCCACAGTCTCACAGCTCCAGTGACCCGGGTTCGGTTCTGTTTACTGCCACAGTCTCACAGCTCCAGTGACCTGGGTTCGGTTCTGTTTACTGTCACAGTCTCACAGCTCCATGGACCCGAGTTCAGTTCTGTTTACTGCCACAGTCTCACAGCTCCAGTGTCCCGGGTTCGGTTCTGTTTACTGCCACAGTCTCACAGCTCCAGTGACCTGGGTTCGGTTCTGTTTACTGCCACAGTCTCACAGCTCCAGTGACCTGGGTTCGGTTCTGTTTACTGCCACAGTCTCACAGCTCCAGTGACCTGGGTTCGGTTCTGTTTACTGCCACAGTCTCACAGCTCCAGTGTCCCGGGTTCAGTTCTGTTTACTGTCACAGTCTCACAGCTCCAGTGACCTGGGTTCGGTTCTGTTTACTGCCACAGTCTCACAGCTCCAGTGACCTGGGTTCGGTTCTGTTTACTGCCACAGTCTCACAGCTCCAGTGACCCGGGTTCGGTTCTGTTTACTGCCACAGTCTCACAGCTCCAGTGTCCCGGGTTCGGTTCTGTTTACTGCCACAGTCTCACAGCTCCAGTGACCTGGGTTCGGTTCTGTTTACTGCCACAGTCTCACAGCTCCAGTGACCCGGGTTCGGTTCTGTTTACTGCCACAGTCTCACAGCTCCAGTGACCTGGGTTCGGTTCTGTTTACTGTCACAGTCTCACAGCTCCATGGACCCGAGTTCAGTTCTGTTTACTGCCACAGTCTCACAGCTCCAGTGTCCCGGGTTCGGTTCTGTTTACTGCCACAGTCTCACAGCTCCAGTGACCTGGGTTCGGTTCTGTTTACTGCCACAGTCTCACAGCTCCAGTGACCTGGGTTCGGTTCTGTTTACTGCCACAGTCTCACAGCTCCAGTGACCTGGGTTCGGTTCTGTTTACTGCCACAGTCTCACAGCTCCAGTGTCCCGGGTTCAGTTCTGTTTACTGTCACAGTCTCACAGCTCCAGTGACCTGGGTTCGGTTCTGTTTACTGCCACAGTCTCACAGCTCCAGTGACCTGGGTTCGGTTCTGTTTACTGCCACAGTCTCACAGCTCCAGTGACCCGGGTTCGGTTCTGTTTACTGCCACAGTCTCACAGCTCCAGTGACCCGGGTTCGGTTCTGTTTACTGCCACAGTCTCATAGCTCCAGTGACCCGGGTTCGGTTCTGTTTACTGCCACAGTCTCACAGCTCCAGTGTCCCGGGTTCAGTTCTGTTTACTGCCACAGTCTCACAGCTCCAGTGTCCCGGGTTCGGTTTTGTTTACTGCCACAGTCTCACAGCTCCAGTGACCCGGTTTTGGTTCTGTTTACTGCCACAGTCTCACAGCTTCAGTGTCCTGGGTTCGGTTCTGTTTACTGCCACAGCCTCACAGCTCCAGTGACCCGGGTTCGGTTCTGTTTACTGCCACAGTCTCACAGCTCCAGTGTCCCGGGTTCGGTTCTGTTTACTGCCACAGTCTCACAGCTCCAGTGACCCGGGTTCGGTTCTGTTTACTGCCACAGTCTCACAGCTCCAGTGTCCCGGGTTCGGTTCTGTTTACTGCCACAGTCTCACAGCTCCAGTGTCCCGGGTTCAGTTCTGTTTACTGCCACAGTCTCACAGCTCCAGTGTCCCGGGTTCGGTTCTGGGGACTGCCACAGTCTCACAGCTCCAGTGACCTGGGTTCGGTTCTGTTTACTGCCACAGTCTCACAGCTCCAGTGTCCCGGGTTCGGTTCTGTTTACTGCCACAGTCTCACAGCTCCAGTGACCTGGGTTCGGTTCTGTTTACTGCCACAGTCTCACAGCTCCAGTGTCCCGGGTTCGGTTCTGTTTACTGCCACAGTCTCACAGCTCCAGTGACCTGGGTTCAGTTCTGTTTACTGCCACAGTCTCACAGCTCCAGTGTCCCGGGTTCGGTTCTGTTTACTGCCACAGTCTCACAGCTCCAGTGACCTGGGTTCAGTTCTGTTTACTGCCACAGTCTCACAGCTCCAGTGTCCCGGGTTCGGTTCTGTTTACTGCCACAGTCTCACAGCTCCAGTGTCCCGGGTTCGGTTCTGTTTACTGCCACAGTCTCACAGCTCCAGTGTCCCGGGTTCGGTTCTGTTTACTGCCACAGTCTCACAGCTCCAGTGACCCGGGTTCGGTTCTGTTGACTGCCACAGTCTCACAGCTCCAGTGTCCCGGGTTCGGTTCTGTTTACTGTCACAGTCTCACAGCTCCAGTGTCCCGGGTTCGGTTCTGTTTACTGCCACAGTCTCACAGCTCCAGTGACCCGGGTTCGGTTCTGTTTACTGCCACAGTCTCACAGCTCCAGTGTCCCGGGTTCGGTTCTGTTTACTGCCACAGTCTCACAGCTCCAGTGACCTGGGTTCGGTTCTGTTTACTGCCACAGTCTCACAGCTCCAGTGTCCCGGGTTCGGTTCTGTTTACTGCCACAGTCTCACAGCTCCAGTGACCTGGGTTCAGTTCTGTTTACTGCCACAGTCTCACAGCTCCAGTGACCCGGGTTCGGTTCTGTTGACTGCCACAGTCTCACAGCTCCAGTGTCCCGGGTTCGGTTCTGTTTACTGTCACAGTCTCACAGCTCCAGTGTCCCGGGTTCGGTTCTGTTTACTGCCACAGTCTCACAGCTCCAGTGACCTGGGTTCGGTTCTGTTTACTGCCACAGTCTCACAGCTCCAGTGACCTGGGTTCGGTTCTGTTTACTGCCACAGTCTCACAGCTGCAGTGTCCCGGGTTCGGTTCTGTTTACTGCCACAGTCTCACAGCTCCAGTGACCTGGCTTCGGTTCTGTTTACTGCCACAGTCTCACAGCTCCAGTGACCTGGGTTCGGTTCTGTTTACTGTCACAGTCTCACAGCTCCAGTGACCCGAGTTCAGTTCTGTTTACTGCCACAGTCTCACAGCTCCAGTGTCCCGGGTTCGGTTCTGTTTACTGCCACAGTCTCACAGCTTCAGTGACCTGGGTTCGGTTCTGTTTACTGTCACAGTCTCACAGCTCCAGTGACCTGGGTTCGGTTCTGTTTACAGCCACAGTCTCACAGCTCCAGTGTCCCGGGTTCGGTTCTGGGGACTGCCACAGTCTCACAGCTCCAGTGTCCCGGGTTCGGTTCTGTTTACTGCCACAGTCTCACAGCTCCAGTGACCCGGGTTCGGTTCTGTTTACTGCCACAGTCTCACAGCTCCAGTGTCCCGGGTTCGGTTCTGTTTACTGCCACAGTCTCACAGCTCCAGTGTCCCGGGTTCGGTTCTGTTTACTGCCACAGTCTCACAGCTCCAGTGACCCGGGTTCGGTTCTGTTTACTGCCACAGTCTCACAGCTCCAGTGTCCCGGGTTCGGTTCTGTTTACTGCCACAGTCTCACAGCTCCAGTGAACTGGGTTCGGTTCTGTTTACTGCCACAGTCTCACAGCTCCAGTGTCCCGGGTTCGGTTCTGTTTACTGCCACAGTCTCACAGCTCCAGTGACCTGGGTTCGGTTCTGTTTACTGCCACAGTCTCACAGCTCCAGTGTCCCGGGTTCGGTTCTGTTTACTGCCACAGTCTCACAGCTCCAGTGTCCCGGGTTCGGTTCTGTTTACTGCCACAGTCTCACAGCTCCAGTGACCTGGGTTCGGTTCTGTTTACTGCCACAGTCTCACAGCTCCAGTGACCCGGGTTCGGTTCTGTTTACTGCCACAGTCTCACAGCTCCAGTGTCCCGGGTTCGGTTCTGTTTACTGCCACAGTCTCACAGCTCCAGTGACCTGGGTTCAGTTCTGTTTACTGCCACAGTCTCACAGCTCCAGTGACCCGGGTTCGGTTCTGTTTACTGCCACAGTCTCACAGCTCCAGTGTCCCGGGTTCGTTTCTGTTTACTGTCACAGTCTCACAGCTCCAGTGTCCCGGGTTCGGTTCTGTTTACTGCCACAGTCTCACAGCTCCAGTGACCTGGGTTCGGTTCTGTTTACTGCCACAGTCTCACAGCTCCAGTGACCCGGGTTCAGTTCTGTTTACTGCCACAGCCTCACAGCTCCAGTGTCCCGGGTTCGGTTCTGTTTACTGTCACAGTCTCACAGCTCCAGTGACCCGGGTTGTGTTCTGCGTACTGCCACAGTCGCACAGCTCCAGTGACCTGGGTTCGGTTCTGTTTACTGCCACAGTCTCACAGCTCCAGTGACCCGGGTTCAGTTCTGTTTACTGCCACAGTCTCACAGCTCCAGTGACCCGGGTTCGGTTCTGTTTACTGCCACAGTCTCACAGCTTCAGTGACCTGGGTTCAGTTCTGTTTACTGCCACAGTCTCACAGCTTCAGTGACCTGGGTTCAGTTCTGTTTACTGCCACAGCCTCACAGCTCCAGTGACATGGGTTCGGTTCTGTTTACTGCCGCAGTCTCACAGCTCCAGTGACCCGGGTTCGGTTCTGTTTACTGCCAAAGTCTCACAGCTCCAGTGTCCCGGGTTCGGTTCTGTTTACTGCCACAGTCTCACAGCTCCAGTGACCTGGGTTCGGTTCTGTTTACTGCCACAGTCTCACAACTCCAGTGACCTGGGTTCGGTTCTGTTTACTGCCACAGTCTCACAGCTCCAGTGACCTGGGTTCGGTTCTGTTTACTGCCACAGTCTCACAGCTCCCGTGACCTGGGTTCGGTTCTGTTTACTGCCACAGTCTCACAGCTCCAGTGACCTGGGTTCGGTTCTGTTTACTGCCACAGCCTCACAGCTCCAGTGTCCCGGGTTCGGTTCTGTTTACTGTCCCAGTCTCACAGCTCCAGTGACCCGGGTTCTGTTCTGCGTACTGCCACAGTCGCACAGCTTCAGTGACCTGGGTTCGGTTCTGTTTACTGCCACAGTCTCACAGCTCCAGTGACCCGGGTTCAGTTCTGTTTACTGCCACAGTCTCACAGCTCCAGTGACCCGGGTTCGGTTCTGTTTACTGCCACAGTCTCACAGCTCCAGTGACCCGGGTTCGGTTCTGCGTACTGCCACAGTCTCACAGCTCCAGTGACCCGGGTTCGGTTCTGTTTACTGCCACAGTCGCACAGCTCCAGTGACCTGGGTTCGGTTCTGTTTACTGCCACAGTCTCACAGCTCCAGTGACCCGGGTTCAGTTCTGTTTACTGCCACAGCCTCACAGCTCCAGTGACCTGGGTTCGGTTCTGTTTACTGCCACAGTCTCACAGCTCCAGTGACCCGGGTTCCGTTCTGTTTACTGTCACAGTCTCACAGCTCCAGTGACCCGGGTTGTGTTCTGCGTACTGCCACAGTCGCACAGCTCCAGTGACCTGGGTTCGGTTCTGTTTACTGCCACAGTCTCACAGCTCCAGTGACCCGGGTTCAGTTCTGTTTACTGCCACAGTCTCACAGCTCCAGTGACCCGGGTTCGGTTCTGTTTACTGCCACAGTCTCACAGCTTCAGTGACCTGGGTTCAGTTCTGTTTACTGCCACAGTCTCACAGCTTCAGTGACCTGGGTTCAGTTCTGTTTACTGCCACAGCCTCACAGCTCCAGTGACATGGGTTCGGTTCTGTTTACTGCCGCAGTCTCACAGCTCCAGTGACCCGGGTTCGGTTCTGTTTACTGCCAAAGTCTCACAGCTCCAGTGTCCCGGGTTCGGTTCTGTTTACTGCCACAGTCTCACAGCTCCAGTGACCTGGGTTCGGTTCTGTTTACTGCCAAAGTCTCACAGCTCCAGTGACCTGGGTTCGGTTCTGTTTACTGCCACAGTCTCACAGCTCCAGTGACCTGGGTTCGATTCTGTTTACTGCCACAGTCTCACAGCTCCCGTGACCTGGGTTCGGTTCTGTTTACTGCCACAGTCTCACAGCTACAGTGACCTGGGTTCGGTTCTGTTTACTGCCACAGTCTCACAGCTACAGTGACCTGGGTTCGGTTCTGTTTACTGCCACAGTCTCACAGCTCCAGTGACCTGGGTTTCGGTTCTGTTTACTGCCACAGTCTCACAGCTCCAGTGACCCGGGTTCAGTTCTGTTTACTGCCACAGTCTCACAGCTCCAGTGTCCCGGGTTCGGTTCTGTTTACTGCCACAGCCTCACAGCTCCAGTGACCTGGGTTCGGTTCTGTTTACTGCCACAGTCTCACAGCTCCAGTGACCTGGGTTCGGTTCTGTTTACTGCCACAGTCTCACAGCTCCAGTGACCTGGGTTCGGTTCTGTTTACTGCCACAGTCTCACAGCTCCAGTGACCTGGGTTCGGTTCTGTTTACTGCCACAGTCTCACAGCTCCAGTGTCCCGGGTTCGGTTCTGTTTACTGCCACAGTCTCACAGCTCCAGTGACCTGGGTTCGGTTCTGTTTACTGCCACAGTCTCACAGCTCCAGTGACCTGGGTTCGGTTCTGTTTACTGCCACAGTCTCACAGCTCCAGTGACCTGGGTTCGGTTCTGTTTACTGCCACAGTCTCACAGCTCCCGTGACCTGGGTTCGGTTCTGTTTACTGCCACAGTCTCACAGCTCCAGTGACCTGGGTTCGGTTCTGTTTACTGCCACAGTCTCACAGCTCCACTGACCTGGGTTCGGTTCTGTTTACTGCCACAGTCTCACAGCTCCAGTGACCAGGGTTCGGTTCTGTTTACTGCCACAGTCTCACAGCTTCAGTGACCCGGGTTCAGTTCTGTTTACTGCCACAGTCTCACAGCTTCAGTGACCTGGGTTCGGTTCTGGGGACAGCCACAGCCTCACAGCTCCAGTGTCCTGGGTTCGGTTCTGTTTACTGCCACAGTCTCACAGCTCCAGTGTCCTGGGTTCGGTTCTGGGGAGTGCCACAGCCTCACAGCTCCAGTGACCTGGGTTCGGTTCTGTTTACTGCCACAGTCTCACAGCTTCAGTGACCTGGGTTCGGTTCTGGGGACAGCCACAGCCTCACAGCTCCAGTGTCCTGGGTTCGGTTCTGTTTACTGCCACAGTCTCACAGCTCCAGTGTCCTGGGTTCGGTTCCGTTTTTTGCCACAGTCTCACAGCTTCAGTGACCCGGGTTCGGTTCTGTTTACTGCCACAGCCTCACAGCTCCAGTGTCCTGGGTTCGGTTCTGTTTACTGCCACAGCCTCACAGCTCCAGTGTCCTGGGTTCGGTTCTGTTTACTGCCACAGTCTCACAGCTCCAGTGACCTGGGTTCGATTCTGTTTACTGCCACAGTCTCACAGCTCCAGTGACCGGGTTCGGTTCTGTTTACTGCCACAGCCTCACAGCTCCAGTGTCCTGGGTTCGGTTCTGTTTACTGCCACAGTCTCACAGCTCCAGTGACCCGGGTTCGGTTCTGTTTACTGCCACAGTCTCACAGCTCCAGTGACCCGGGTTCGGTTCTGCGTACTGCCACAGTCTCACAGCTCCAGTGACCCGGGTTCGGTTCTGTTTACTGCCACAGTCGCACAGCTCCAGTGACCTGGGTTCGGTTCTGTTTACTGCCACAGTCTCACAGCTCCAGTGACCCGGGTTCAGTTCTGTTTACTGCCACAGCCTCACAGCTCCAGTGTCCCGGGTTCGGTTCTGTTTACTGTCACAGTCTCACAGCTCCAGTGACCCGGGTTGTGTTCTGCGTACTGCCACAGTCGCACAGCTCCAGTGACCTGGGTTCGGTTCTGTTTACTGCCACAGTCTCACAGCTCCAGTGACCCGGGTTCAGTTCTGTTTACTGCCACAGCCTCACAGCTCCAGTGACCTGGGTTCGGTTCTGTTTACTGCCACAGTCTCACAGCTCCAGTGTCCCGGGTTCGGTTCTGTTTACTACCACAGTCTCACAGCTCCAGTGACCTGGGTTCAGTTCTGTTTACTGCCACAGTCTCACAGCTCCAGTGACCCGGGTTCGGTTCTGTTTACTGCCACAGTCTCACAGCTTCAGTGACCTGGGTTCAGTTCTGTTTACTGCCACAGTCTCACAGCTTCAGTGACCTGGGTTCAGTTCTGTTTACTGCCACAGTCTCACAGCTCCAGTGACATGGGTTCGGTTCTGTTTACTGCCGCAGTCTCACAGCTTCAGTGACCTGGGTTCGGTTCTGTTTACTGCCACAGCCTCACAGCTCCAGTGACATGGGTTCGGTTCTGTTTACTGCCGCAGTCTCACAGCTCCAGTGACCCGGGTTCGGTTCTGTTTACTGCCACAGTCTCACAGCTCCAGTGACCTGGGTTCGGTTCTGTTTACTGCCACAGTCTCACAGCTCCAGTGACCCAGGTTCGGTTCTGTTTACTGCCACAGTCTCACAGCTCCAGTGACCTGGGTTTGGTTCTGTTTACTGCCACAGTCTCACAGCTCCAGTGACCTGGGTTCGGTTCTGTTTACTGCCACAGTCTCACAGCTCCAGTGTCCCGGGTTCGGTTCTGTTTACTGCCACAGTCTCACAGCTCCAGTGACCTGGGTTCGGTTCTGTTTACTGCCACAGTCTCACAGCTCCAGTGACCTGGGTTCGGTTCTGTTTACTGCCACAGTCTCACAGCTCCAGTGACCTGGGTTCGGTTCTGTTTACTGCCACAGTCTCACAGCTCCCGTGACCTGGGTTCGGTTCTGTTTACTGCCACAGTCTCACAGCTCCAGTGACCTGGGTTCGGTTCTGTTTACTGCCACAGTCTCACAGCTACAGTGCCCTGGGTTCGGTTCTGTTTACTGCCACAGTCTCACAGCTCCAGTGACCCGGGTTCAGTTCTGTTTAATGCCACAGTCTCACAGCTCCAGTGTCCCGGGTTCGGTTCTGTTTACTGCCACAGTCTCACAGCTCCAGTGATCCGGGTTAAGTTCTGTTTACTGCCACAGTCTCACAGCTCCAGTGACCTGGGTTCGGTTCTGTTTACTGCCACAGTCTCACAGCTCCAGTGACCTGGGTTTCGGTTCTGTTTACTGCCACAGTCTCACAGCTCCAGTGACCCGGGTTCAGTTCTGTTTACTGCCACAGTCTCACAGCTCCAGTGTCCCGGGTTCGGTTCTGTTTACTGCCACAGCCTCACAGCTCCAGTGACATGGGTTCAGTTCTGTTTACTGCCACAGTCTCACAGCTCCAGTGACCTGGGTTCGGTTCTGTTTACTGCCACAGTCTCACAGCTCCAGTGACCTGGGTTCGGTTCTGTTTACTGCCACAGTCTCACAGCTCCAGTGACCTGGGTTCGGTTCTGTTTACTGCCACAGTCTCACAGCTCCAGTGACCCGGGTTCGGTTCTGTTTACTGCCACAGTCTCACAGCTCCAGTGACCTGGGTTCGGTTCTGTTTACTGTCACAGTCTCACAGCTCCAGTGTCCCGGGTTCGGTTCTGTTTACTGTCACAGTCTCACAGCTCCAGTGTCCCGGGTTCGGTTCTGTTTACTGCCACAGTCTCACAGCTCCAGTGACCTGGGTTCGGTTCTGTTTACTACCACAGTCTCACAGCTCCAGTGACCCGGGTTCAGTTCTGTTTACTGCCACAGTCTCACAGCTCCAGTGTCCCGGGTTCGGTTCTGTTTACTGCCACAGTCTCACAGCTCCAGTGACCTGGGTTCGGTTCTGTTTACTGCCACAGTCTCACAGCTCCAGTGACCCGGGTTCGGTTCTGTTTACTGCCACAGTCTCACAGCTCCAGTGATCCGGGTTAAGTTCTGTTTACTGCCACAGTCTCACAGCTCCAGTGTCCCGGGTTCGGTTCTGTTTACTGCCACAGTCTCACAGCTCCAGTGACCTGGGTTCGGTTCTGTTTACTGCCACAGTCTCACAGCTCCAGTGACCTGGGTTTCGGTTCTGTTTACTGCCACAGTCTCACAGCTCCAGTGACCCGGGTTCAGTTCTGTTTACTGCCACAGTCTCACAGCTCCAGTGTCCCGGGTTCGGTTCTGTTTACTGCCACAGCCTCACAGCTCCAGTGACCTGGGTTCAGTTCTGTTTACTGCCGCAGTCTCACAGCTCCAGTGACCCGGGTTCGATTCTGTTCACTGCCGCAGTCTCACAGCTCCAGTGACCCGGGTTCGATTCTGTTTACTGCCGCAGTCTCACAGCTCCAGTGACCCGGGTTCGGTTCTGTTTACTGCCACAGTCTCACAGCTCCAGTCACCCGGGTTCGGTTCTGTTTACTGCCACAGTCTCACAGCTCCAGTGACCTGAGTTCGGTTCTGTTCACTGCCACAGTCTCACAGCTCCAGTCACCCGGGTTCGGTTCTGTTTACTGCCACAGTCTCACAGCTCCAGTGTCCCGGGTTCGGTTCTGTTTACTGCCACAGTCTCACAGCTCCAGTGACCTGAGTTCGGTTCTGTTTACTGCCACAGTCTCACAGCTCCAGTGTCCTGGGTTCGGTTCTGGGGACTGCCACAGTCTCACAGCTCCAGTGTCCCGGGTTCGGTTCTGTTTACTGCCACAGCCTCACAGCTCCAGTGTCCTGGGTTCGGTTCTGGGGACTGCCACAGTCTCACAGCTCCAGTGTCCTGGGTTCGGTTCTGGGGACTGCCACAGTCTCACAGCTCCAGTGTCCCGGGTTCAGTTCTGTTTACTGCCAGTCTCACAGCTCCAGTGACCCGGGTTCGGTTCTGGGGACTGCCACAGTCTCACAGCTCCAGTGTCCCGGGTTCGGTTCTGTTTACTGCCACAGTCTCACAGCTCCAGTGACCCGGGTTCGGTTCTGTTTACTGCCACAGTCTCACAGCTCCAGTGTCCCGGGTTCGGTTCTGTTTACTGCCACAGTCTCACAGCTCCAGTGACCCGGGTTCGGTTCTGTTTACTGCCACAGTCTCACAGCTCCAGTGTCCCGGGTTCGGTTCTGTTTACTGCCACAGTCTCACAGCTTCAGTGACCTGGGTTCGGTTCTGTTTTCTGCCACAGTCTCACAGCTCCAGTGACCTGGGTTCGGTTCTGTTTACTGCCACAGTCTCACAGCTCCAGTGTCCCGGGTTCGGTTCTGTTTACTGCCACAGTCTCACAGCTCCAGTGTCCCGGGTTCGGTTCTGTTTACTGCCACAGTCTCACAGCTCCAGTGACCCGGGTTCGGTTCTGTTTACTGCCACAGTCTCACAGCTCCAGTGTCCCGGGTTCGGTTCTGTTTACTGCCACAGTCTCACAGCTTCAGTGACCTGGGTTCGGTTCTGTTTTCTGCCACAGTCTCACAGCTCCAGTGACCTGGGTTCGGTTCTGTTTACTGCCACAGTCTCACAGCTCCAGTGTCCCGGGTTCGGTTCTGTTTACTGCCACAGTCTCACAGCTCCAGTGACCTGGGTTCGCTTCTGTTTACTGCCACAGTCTCACAGCTCCAGTGACCCGGGTTCAGTTCTGTTTACTGCCACAGCCTCACAGCTCCAGTGACCCGGGTTCGGTTCTGTTTACTGCCACAGTCTCACAGCTCCAGTGTCCCGGGTTCGGTTCTGTTTACTGCCACAGTCTCACAGCTCCAGTGACCTGGGTTCAGTTCTGTTTACTGCCACAGTCTCACAGCTCCAGTGACCTGGGTTCGGTTCTGTTTACTGCCACAGTCTCACAGCTCCAGTGACCTGGGTTCGGTTCTGTTTACTGCCACAGTCTCACAGCTCCAGTGACCCGGGTTCAGTTCTGTTTACTGCCACAGTCTCACAGCTCCAGTGTCCCGGGTTCGGTTCTGTTTACTGCCACAGTCTCACAGCTCCAGTGACCTGGGTTCGGTTCTGTTTACTGCCACAGTCTCACAGCTCCATTGACCTGGGTTCAGTTCTGTTTACTGCCACAGTCTCACAGCTCCAGTGACCTGGGTTCGGTTCTGTTTACAGCCACAGCCTCACAGCTCCAGTGACCTGGGTTCAGTTCTGTTTACTGCCACAGCCTCACAGCTCCAGTGACCTGGGTTCAGTTCTGTTTACTGCCACAGTCTCACAGCTCCAGTGACCTGGGTTCGGTTCTGTTTACTGCAACAGTCTCACAGCTCCAGTGACCCGGGTTCGGTTCTGTTTACTGCCACAGTCTCACAGCTCCAGTGACCCGGGTTCGGTTCTGTTTACTGCCACAGTCTCACAGCTCCAGTGTCCCGGGTTCGGTTCTGTTTACTGCCACAGTCTCAGAGCTCCAGTGTCCCGGGTTCGGTTCTGTTCACTGCCACAGTCTCACAGCTTCAGTGACCTGGGTTCGGTTCTGTTTACTGCCACAGTCTCACAGCTCCAGTGTCCCGGGTTCGGTTCTGGGGACTGCCACAGCCTCACAGCTCCAGTGACCTGGGTTCGGTTCTGTTTACTGCCACAGTCTCACAGCTTCAGTGACCTGGGTTCGGTTCTGGGGACTGCCACAGTCTCACAGCTCCAGTGTCCCGGGTTCGGTTCTGTTTACTGCCACAGTCTCACAGCTCCAGTGTCCCGGGTTCGGTTCTGTTTACTGCCACAGTCTCACAGCTCCAGTGACCTGGGTTCGGTTCTGTTTACTGCCACAGTCTCACAGCTCCAGTGTCCCGGGTTCGGTTCTGTTTACTGCCACAGTCTCACAGCTCCAGTGACCCGGGTTCAGTTCTGTTTACTGCCACAGTCTCACAGCTCCAGTGTCCCGGGTTCAGTTCTGTTTACTGCCACAGTCTCACAGCTCCAGTGTTCCGGGTTCGGTTCTGTTTACTGCCACAGTCTCACAGCTCCAGTGACCTGGGTTCGTTTCTGTTTACTGCCACAGTCTCACAGCTCCAGTGTTCCGGGTTCGGTTCTGTTTACTGCCACAGTCTCACAGCTCCAGTGTCCCGGGTTCGGTTCTGTTTACTGCCACAGTCTCACAGCTTCAGTGACCAGGGTTCGGTTCTGTTTACTGCCACAGTCTCACAGCTTCAGTGACCAGGGTTCGGTTCTGTTTACTGCCACAGTCTCACAGCTCCAGTGTCCCGGGTTCGGTTCTGTTTACTGCCACAGTCTCACAGCTTCAGTGACCAGGGTTCGGTTCTGTTTACTGCCACAGTCTCACAGCTTCAGTGACCTGGGTTCGGTTCTGTTTACTGCCACAGTCTCACAGCTCCAGTGTCCCGGGTTCGGTTCTGTTTACTGCCACAGTCTCACAGCTCCAGTGACCCGGGTTCAGTTCTGTTTACTGCCACAGTCTCACAGCTCCAGTGTCCCGGGTTCAGTTCTGTTTACTGCCACAGTCTCACAGCTCCAGTGACCCGGGTTCGGTTCTGTTTACTGCCACAGTCTCACAGCTCCAGTGTTCCGGGTTCGGTTCTGTTTACTGCCACAGTCTCACAGCTCCAGTGTCCCGGGTTCAGTTCTGTTTACTGCCACAGTCTCACAGCTCCAGTGACCTGGGTTCGGTTCTGTTTACTGCCACAGTCTCACAGCTCCAGTGTCCCGGGTTCGGTTCTGTTTACTGCCACAGTCTCACAGCTCCAGTGACCCGGGTTCAGTTCTGTTTACTGCCACAGTCTCACAGCTCCAGTGTCCCGGGTTCAGTTCTGTTTACTGCCACAGTCTCACAGCTCCAGTGACCCGGGTTCGGTTCTGTTTACTGCCACAGTCTCACAGCTCCAGTGTTCCGGGTTCGGTTCTGTTTACTGCCACAGTCTCACAGCTCCAGTGTCCCGGGTTCAGTTCTGTTTACTGCCACAGTCTCACAGCTCCAGTGTTCCGGGTTCGGTTCTGTTTACTGCCACAGTCTCACAGCTCCAGTGACCTGGGTTCGTTTCTGTTTACTGCCACAGTCTCACAGCTCCAGTGTCCCGGGTTCGGTTCTGTTTACTGCCACAGCCTCACAGCTCCAGTGACATGGGTTCAGTTCTGTTTACTGCCACAGTCTCACAGCTCCAGTGACCTGGGTTCGGTTCTGTTTACTGCCACAGTCTCACAGCTCCAGTGACCTGGGTTCGGTTCTGTTTACTGCCACAGTCTCACAGCTCCAGTGACCTGGGTTCGGTTCTGTTTACTGCCACAGTCTCACAGCTCCAGTGACCCGGGTTCGGTTCTGTTTACTGCCACAGTCTCACAGCTCCAGTGACCTGGGTTCGGTTCTGTTTACTGTCACAGTCTCACAGCTCCAGTGTCCCGGGTTCGGTTCTGTTTACTGTCACAGTCTCACAGCTCCAGTGTCCCGGGTTCGGTTCTGTTTACTGCCACAGTCTCACAGCTCCAGTGACCTGGGTTCGGTTCTGTTTACTACCACAGTCTCACAGCTCCAGTGACCCGGGTTCAGTTCTGTTTACTGCCACAGTCTCACAGCTCCAGTGTCCCGGGTTCGGTTCTGTTTACTGCCACAGTCTCACAGCTCCAGTGACCTGGGTTCGGTTCTGTTTACTGCCACAGTCTCACAGCTCCAGTGACCCGGGTTCGGTTCTGTTTACTGCCACAGTCTCACAGCTCCAGTGATCCGGGTTAAGTTCTGTTTACTGCCACAGTCTCACAGCTCCAGTGTCCCGGGTTCGGTTCTGTTTACTGCCACAGTCTCACAGCTCCAGTGACCTGGGTTCGGTTCTGTTTACTGCCACAGTCTCACAGCTCCAGTGACCTGGGTTTCGGTTCTGTTTACTGCCACAGTCTCACAGCTCCAGTGACCCGGGTTCAGTTCTGTTTACTGCCACAGTCTCACAGCTCCAGTGTCCCGGGTTCGGTTCTGTTTACTGCCACAGCCTCACAGCTCCAGTGACCTGGGTTCAGTTCTGTTTACTGCCGCAGTCTCACAGCTCCAGTGACCCGGGTTCGATTCTGTTCACTGCCGCAGTCTCACAGCTCCAGTGACCCGGGTTCGATTCTGTTTACTGCCGCAGTCTCACAGCTCCAGTGACCCGGGTTCGGTTCTGTTTACTGCCACAGTCTCACAGCTCCAGTCACCCGGGTTCGGTTCTGTTTACTGCCACAGTCTCACAGCTCCAGTGACCTGAGTTCGGTTCTGTTCACTGCCACAGTCTCACAGCTCCAGTCACCCGGGTTCGGTTCTGTTTACTGCCACAGTCTCACAGCTCCAGTGTCCCGGGTTCGGTTCTGTTTACTGCCACAGTCTCACAGCTCCAGTGACCTGAGTTCGGTTCTGTTTACTGCCACAGTCTCACAGCTCCAGTGTCCTGGGTTCGGTTCTGGGGACTGCCACAGTCTCACAGCTCCAGTGTCCCGGGTTCGGTTCTGTTTACTGCCACAGCCTCACAGCTCCAGTGTCCTGGGTTCGGTTCTGGGGACTGCCACAGTCTCACAGCTCCAGTGTCCTGGGTTCGGTTCTGGGGACTGCCACAGTCTCACAGCTCCAGTGTCCCGGGTTCAGTTCTGTTTACTGCCAGTCTCACAGCTCCAGTGACCCGGGTTCGGTTCTGGGGACTGCCACAGTCTCACAGCTCCAGTGTCCCGGGTTCGGTTCTGTTTACTGCCACAGTCTCACAGCTCCAGTGACCCGGGTTCGGTTCTGTTTACTGCCACAGTCTCACAGCTCCAGTGTCCCGGGTTCGGTTCTGTTTACTGCCACAGTCTCACAGCTCCAGTGACCCGGGTTCGGTTCTGTTTACTGCCACAGTCTCACAGCTCCAGTGTCCCGGGTTCGGTTCTGTTTACTGCCACAGTCTCACAGCTTCAGTGACCTGGGTTCGGTTCTGTTTTCTGCCACAGTCTCACAGCTCCAGTGACCTGGGTTCGGTTCTGTTTACTGCCACAGTCTCACAGCTCCAGTGTCCCGGGTTCGGTTCTGTTTACTGCCACAGTCTCACAGCTCCAGTGTCCCGGGTTCGGTTCTGTTTACTGCCACAGTCTCACAGCTCCAGTGACCCGGGTTCGGTTCTGTTTACTGCCACAGTCTCACAGCTCCAGTGTCCCGGGTTCGGTTCTGTTTACTGCCACAGTCTCACAGCTTCAGTGACCTGGGTTCGGTTCTGTTTTCTGCCACAGTCTCACAGCTCCAGTGACCTGGGTTCGGTTCTGTTTACTGCCACAGTCTCACAGCTCCAGTGACCTGGGTTCGCTTCTGTTTACTGCCACAGTCTCACAGCTCCAGTGACCCGGGTTCAGTTCTGTTTACTGCCACAGCCTCACAGCTCCAGTGACCCGGGTTCGGTTCTGTTTACTGCCACAGTCTCACAGCTCCAGTGTCCCGGGTTCGGTTCTGTTTACTGCCACAGTCTCACAGCTCCAGTGACCTGGGTTCAGTTCTGTTTACTGCCACAGTCTCACAGCTCCAGTGACCTGGGTTCGGTTCTGTTTACTGCCACAGTCTCACAGCTCCAGTGACCTGGGTTCGGTTCTGTTTACTGCCACAGTCTCACAGCTCCAGTGACCCGGGTTCAGTTCTGTTTACTGCCACAGTCTCACAGCTCCAGTGTCCCGGGTTCGGTTCTGTTTACTGCCACAGTCTCACAGCTCCAGTGACCTGGGTTCGGTTCTGTTTACTGCCACAGTCTCACAGCTCCATTGACCTGGGTTCAGTTCTGTTTACTGCCACAGTCTCACAGCTCCAGTGACCTGGGTTCGGTTCTGTTTACAGCCACAGCCTCACAGCTCCAGTGACCTGGGTTCAGTTCTGTTTACTGCCACAGCCTCACAGCTCCAGTGACCTGGGTTCAGTTCTGTTTACTGCCACAGTCTCACAGCTCCAGTGACCTGGGTTCGGTTCTGTTTACTGCAACAGTCTCACAGCTCCAGTGACCCGGGTTCGGTTCTGTTTACTGCCACAGTCTCACAGCTCCAGTGACCCGGGTTCGGTTCTGTTTACTGCCACAGTCTCACAGCTCCAGTGTCCCGGGTTCGGTTCTGTTTACTGCCACAGTCTCAGAGCTCCAGTGTCCCGGGTTCGGTTCTGTTCACTGCCACAGTCTCACAGCTTCAGTGACCTGGGTTCGGTTCTGTTTACTGCCACAGTCTCACAGCTCCAGTGTCCCGGGTTCGGTTCTGGGGACTGCCACAGCCTCACAGCTCCAGTGACCTGGGTTCGGTTCTGTTTACTGCCACAGTCTCACAGCTTCAGTGACCTGGGTTCGGTTCTGGGGACTGCCACAGTCTCACAGCTCCAGTGTCCCGGGTTCGGTTCTGTTTACTGCCACAGTCTCACAGCTCCAGTGTCCCGGGTTCGGTTCTGTTTACTGCCACAGTCTCACAGCTCCAGTGACCTGGGTTCGGTTCTGTTTACTGCCACAGTCTCACAGCTCCAGTGTCCCGGGTTCGGTTCTGTTTACTGCCACAGTCTCACAGCTCCAGTGACCCGGGTTCAGTTCTGTTTACTGCCACAGTCTCACAGCTCCAGTGTCCCGGGTTCAGTTCTGTTTACTGCCACAGTCTCACAGCTCCAGTGTTCCGGGTTCGGTTCTGTTTACTGCCACAGTCTCACAGCTCCAGTGACCTGGGTTCGTTTCTGTTTACTGCCACAGTCTCACAGCTCCAGTGTTCCGGGTTCGGTTCTGTTTACTGCCACAGTCTCACAGCTCCAGTGTCCCGGGTTCGGTTCTGTTTACTGCCACAGTCTCACAGCTTCAGTGACCAGGGTTCGGTTCTGTTTACTGCCACAGTCTCACAGCTTCAGTGACCAGGGTTCGGTTCTGTTTACTGCCACAGTCTCACAGCTCCAGTGTCCCGGGTTCGGTTCTGTTTACTGCCACAGTCTCACAGCTTCAGTGACCAGGGTTCGGTTCTGTTTACTGCCACAGTCTCACAGCTTCAGTGACCTGGGTTCGGTTCTGTTTACTGCCACAGTCTCACAGCTCCAGTGTCCCGGGTTCGGTTCTGTTTACTGCCACAGTCTCACAGCTCCAGTGACCCGGGTTCAGTTCTGTTTACTGCCACAGTCTCACAGCTCCAGTGTCCCGGGTTCAGTTCTGTTTACTGCCACAGTCTCACAGCTCCAGTGACCCGGGTTCGGTTCTGTTTACTGCCACAGTCTCACAGCTCCAGTGTTCCGGGTTCGGTTCTGTTTACTGCCACAGTCTCACAGCTCCAGTGTCCCGGGTTCAGTTCTGTTTACTGCCACAGTCTCACAGCTCCAGTGACCTGGGTTCGGTTCTGTTTACTGCCACAGTCTCACAGCTCCAGTGTCCCGGGTTCGGTTCTGTTTACTGCCACAGTCTCACAGCTCCAGTGACCCGGGTTCAGTTCTGTTTACTGCCACAGTCTCACAGCTCCAGTGTCCCGGGTTCAGTTCTGTTTACTGCCACAGTCTCACAGCTCCAGTGACCCGGGTTCGGTTCTGTTTACTGCCACAGTCTCACAGCTCCAGTGTTCCGGGTTCGGTTCTGTTTACTGCCACAGTCTCACAGCTCCAGTGTCCCGGGTTCAGTTCTGTTTACTGCCACAGTCTCACAGCTCCAGTGTTCCGGGTTCGGTTCTGTTTACTGCCACAGTCTCACAGCTCCAGTGACCTGGGTTCGTTTCTGTTTACTGCCACAGTCTCACAGCTCCAGTGTTCCGGGTTCGGTTCTGTTTACTGCCACAGTCTCACAGCTCCAGTGTCCCGGGTTCGGTTCTGTTTACTGCCACAGTCTCACAGCTTCAGTGACCAGGGTTCGGTTCTGTTTACTGCCACAGTCTCACAGCTTCAGTGACCAGGGTTCGGTTCTGTTTACTGCCACAGTCTCACAGCTCCAGTGTCCCGGGTTCGGTTCTGTTTACTGCCACAGTCTCACAGCTTCAGTGACAAGGGTTCGGTTCTGTTTACTGCCACAGTCTCACAGCTCCAGTGACCCGGGTTCGGTTCTGTTTACTGCCACAGTCTCACAGCTCCAGTGTCCCGGGTTCGGTTCTGGGGAGTGCCACAGCCTCACAGCTCCAGTGACCTGGGTTCGGTTCTGTTTACTGCCACAGTCTCACAGCTTCAGTGACCTGGGTTCGGTTCTGGGGAGAGCCACAGCCTCACAGCTCCAGTGTCCTGGGTCGGTTCCGTTTTTTGCCACAGTCTCACAGCTTCAGTGACCCGGGTTCGGTTCTGTTTACTGCCACAGCCTCACAGCTCCAGTGTCCTGGGTCGGTTCCGTTTTTTGCCACAGTCTCACAGCTTCAGTGACCCGGGTTCGGTTCTGTTTACTGCCACAGCCTCACAGCTCCAGTGACCCGGGTTCGGTTCTGCGTACTGCCACAGTCTCAGAGCTCCAGTGACCCGGGTTCGGTTCTGTTTACTGCCACAGTCGCACAGCTCCAGTGACCTGGGTTCGGTTCTGTTTACTGCCACAGTCTCACAGCTCCAGTGACCCGGGTTCAGTTCTGTTTACTACCACAGCCTCACAGCTCCAGTGTCCCGGGTTCGGTTCTGTTTACTGTCCCAGTCTCACAGCTCCAGTGACCCGGGTTCTGTTCTGCGTACTGCCACAGTCGCACAGCTTCAGTGACCTGGGTTCGGTTCTGTTTACTGCCACAGTCTCACAGCTCCAGTGACCCGGGTTCAGTTCTGTTTACTGCCACAGTCTCACAGCTCCAGTGACCCGGGTTCGGTTCTGTTTACAGCCACAGTCTCACAGCTTCAGTGACCTGGGTTCAGTTCTGTTTACTGCCACAGTCTCACAGCTTCAGTGACCTGGGTTCAGTTCTGTTTACTGCCACAGCCTCACAGCTCCAGTGACATGGGTTCGGTTCTGTTTACTGCCACAGTCTCACAGCTCCAGTGACCCGGGTTCGGTTCTGTTTACTGCCACAGTCTCACAGCTCCAGTGTCCCGGGTTCGGTTCTGTTTACTGCCACAGTCTCACAGCTCCAGTGACCTGGGTTCGGTTCTGTTTACTGCCACAGTCTCACAGCTCCAGTGACCTGGCTTCTGTTCTGTTTACTGCCACAGTCTCACAGCTCCAGTGACCTGGGTTCGGTTCTGGGGACTGCCACAGTCTCGCAGCTCCAGTGACCTGGGTTCGGTTCTGTTTACTGCCACAGTCTCACAGCTCCAGTGACCCGGGTTCAGTTCTGTTTACTGCCACAGTCTCACAGCTCCAGTGACCTGGGTTCGGTTCTGTTTACTGCCGCAACCTCACAGCTCCAGTGACCTGGGTTCGGTTCTGTTTACTGCCACAGTCTCACAGCTCCAGTGACCTGGGTTCGGTTCTGTTTACTGCCACAGTCTCACCGCTCCAGTGTCCTGGGTTCGGTTCTGTTTACTGCCACAGTCTCACAGCTCCAGTGTCCCGGGTTCGGTTCTGTTTACTGCCACAGTCTCACAGCTCCAGTGACCTGGGTTCGGTTCTGTTTACTGCCACAGTCTCACAGCTCCAGTGACCTGGGTTCGGTTCTGTTTACTGCCACAGTCTCACAGCTCCAGTGACCTGGGTTCGGTTCTGTTTACTGCCACAGTCTCACAGCTCCCGTGACCTGGGTTCGGTTCTGTTTACTGCCACAGTCTCACAGCTCCAGTGACCTGGGTTCGGTTCTGTTTACTGCCACAGTCTCACAGCTCCAGTGACCTGGGTTCGGTTCTGTTTACTGCCACAGTCTCACAGCTCCAGTGACCCGGGTTCAGTTCTGTTTACTGCCACAGTCTCACAGCTCCAGTGTCCCGGGTTCGGTTCTGTTTACTGCCACAGTCTCACAGCTCCAGTGTCCCGGGTTCGGTTCTGTTTACTGCCACAGTCTCACAGCTCCAGTGTTCCGGGTTCGGTTCTGTTTACTGCCACAGTCTCACAGCTTCAGTGACCTGGGTTCGGTTCTGTTTACTGCCACAGTCTCACAGCTTCAGTGACCTGGGTTCGGTTCTGTTTACTGCCACAGTCTCACAGCTCCAGTGTCCCGGGTTCTGTTCTGGGGAGTGCCACAGTCTCACAGCTCCAGTGACCTGGGTTCGGTTCTGTTTACTGCCACAGTCTCACAGCTTCAGTGACCTGGGTTCGGTTCTGGGGACAGCCACAGCCTCACAGCTCCAGTGTCCTGGGTTCGGTTCCGTTTTTTGCCACAGTCTCACAGCTTCAGTGACCCGGGTTCGGTTCTGTTTACTGCCACAGCCTCACAGCTCCAGTGTCCTGGGTTCGGTTCTGTTTACTGCCACAGCCTCACAGCTCCAGTGTCCTGGGTTCGGTTCTGTTTACTGCCACAGTCTCACAGCTCCAGTGACCTGGGTTCGGTTCTGTTTACTGCCACAGTCTCACAGCTCCAGTGACCTGGCTTCGGTTCTGTTTACTGCCACAGTCTCACAGCTCCAGTGACCGGGTTCGGTTCTGTTTCCTGCCACTGTCTCACAGCTCCAGTGACCTGGGTTCGGTTCTGTTTACTGCCACAGTCTCACAGCTCCAGTGACCTGGGTTCGGTTCTGTTTACTGCCACATTCTCACAGCTCCAGTGACCTGGGTTCGGTTCTGTTGATTGCCACAGTCTCACAGCTCCAGTGTCCCGGGTTCAGTTCTGTTTCCTGCCACTGTCTCACAGCTCCAGTGACCTGGGTTCGGTTCTGTTTACTGCCACAGTCTCACAGCTCCAGTGACCCGGGTTCGGTTCTGTTTACTGCCACATTCTCACAGCTCCAGTGACCTGGGTTCTGTTCTGTTGATTGCCACAGTCTCACAGCTCCAGTGACCTGGGTTCGGTTCTGTTTACTGCCACAGTCTCACAGCTCCAGTGACCTGGGTTCGGTTCTGTTTACTGCCACAGTCTCACAGCTCCAGTGACCCGGGTTCGGTTCTGTTTACTGCCACAGTCTCAGAGCTCCAGTGACCCGGGTTCGGTTCTGCGTACTGCCACAGTCTCACATCTCCAGTGACCCGGGTTCGGTTTAGTTTACTGCCACAGTCTCACAGCTCCAGTGACCTGGGTTCGGTTCTGTTTACTGCCACAGTCTCACAGCTCCAGTGTCCCGGGTTCAGTTCTGTTTACTGCCACAGTCTCACAGCTCCAGTGACATGGGTTCGGTTCTGTTTGCTGCCACAGTCTCACAGCTCCAGTGTCCCGGGTTCGGTTCTGTTTACTGCCACAGTCTCACAGCTCCAGTGACCCGGGTTCGGTTCTGCGTACTGCCACAGTCTCACAGCTTCAGTGACCTGGGTTCAGTTCTGTTTACTGCCACAGCCTCACAGCTCCAGTGACATGGGTTCGGTTCTGTTTACTGCCACAGTCTCACAGCTCCAGTGACATGGGTTCGGTTCTGTTCACTGCCACAGTCTCACAGCTCCAGTGACATGGGTTCGGTTCTGTTTACTGCCACAGTCTCACAGCTCCAGTGACCTGGGTTCGGTTCTGTTTACTGCCACAGCCTCACAGCTTCAGTGACCCGGGTTCGGTTCTGTTTACTGCCACAGTCTCACAGCTCCAGTGACCTGGGTTCGGTTCTGTTTACTGCCACAGTCTCACAGCTCCAGTGACCTGGGTTCGGTTCTGTTTACTGCCACAGTCTCACAGCTCCCGTGACCTGGGTTCGGTTCTGTTTACTGCCACAGTCTCACAGCTCCAGTGACCTGGGTTCGGTTCTGTTTACTGCCACAGTCTCACAGCTCCAGTGACCTGGGTTCGGTTCTGTTTACTGCCACAGTCTCACAGCTCCAGTGACCCGGGTTCAGTTCTGTTTACTGCCACAGTCTCACAGCTCCAGTGTCCCGGGTTCGGTTCTGTTTACTGCCACAGTCTCACAGCTCCAGTGTCCCGGGTTCGGTTCTGTTTACTGCCACAGTCTCACAGCTCCAGTGTTCCGGGTTCGGTTCTGTTTACTGCCACAGTCTCACAGCTTCAGTGACCTGGGTTCGGTTCTGTTTACTGCCACAGTCTCACAGCTCCAGTGTCCCGGGTTCTGTTCTGGGGAGTGCCACAGCCTCACAGCTCCAGTGACCTGGGTTCGGTTCTGTTTACTGCCACAGTCTCACAGCTTCAGTGACCTGGGTTCGGATCTGGGGACAGCCACAGTCTCACAGCTCCAGTGACCTGGGTTCGGTTCTGTTTACTGCCACAGCCTCACAGCTCCAGTGTCCTGGGTTCGGTTCCGTTTTTTGCCACAGTCTCACAGCTTCAGTGACCCGGGTTCGGTTCTGTTTACTGCCACAGCCTCACAGCTCCAGTGTCCTGGGTTCGGTTCTGTTTACTGCCACAGCCTCACAGCTCCAGTGTCCTTGGTTCGGTTCTGTTTACTGCCACAGTCTCACAGCTCCAGTGTCCCGGGTTCAGTTCTGTTTACTGCCACAGTCTCACAGCTCCAGTGACCTGGGTTCGGTTCTGTTTACTGCCACAGTCTCACAGCTCCAGTGTCCCGGGTTCGGTTCTGTTTACTGCCACAGTCTCACAGCTCCAGTGACCTGGGTTCGGTTCTGTTTACTGCCACAGTCTCACAGCTCCAGTGACCGGGTTCGGTTCTGTTTACTGCCACAGTCTCACAGCTCCAGTGACCGGGTTCGGTTCTGTTTCCTGCCACTGTCTCACAGCTCCAGTGACCTGGGTTCGGTTCTGTTGACTGCCACAGTCTCACAGCTCCAGTGTCCCGGGTTCAGTTCTGTTTACTGCCACAGTCTCACAGCTCCAGTGACCTGGGTTCGGTTCTGTTTACTGCCACAGTCTCACAGCTCCAGTGACCCGGGTTCGGTTCTGTTTACTGCCACAGTCTCAGAGCTCCAGTGACCCGGGTTCGGTTCTGCGTACTGCCACAGTCTCACATCTCCAGTGACCCGGGTTCGGTTTAGTTTACTGCCACAGTCTCACAGCTCCAGTGACCTGGGTTCGGTTCTGTTTACTGCCACAGTCTCACAGCTCCAGTGTCCCGGGTTCAGTTCTGTTTACTGCCACAGTCTCACAGCTCCAGTGACATGGGTTCGGTTCTGTTTGCTGCCACAGTCTCACAGCTCCAGTGTCCCGGGTTCGGTTCTGTTTACTGCCACAGTCTCACAGCTCCAGTGACCCGGGTTCGGTTCTGCGTACTGCCACAGTCTCACAGCTTCAGTGACCTGGGTTCAGTTCTGTTTACTGCCACAGCCTCACAGCTCCAGTGACATGGGTTCGGTTCTGTTTACTGCCACAGTCTCACAGCTCCAGTGACATGGGTTCGGTTCTGTTCACTGCCACAGTCTCACAGCTCCAGTGACATGGGTTCGGTTCTGTTTACTGCCACAGTCTCACAGCTCCAGTGACCTGGGTTCGGTTCTGTTTACTGCCACAGCCTCACAGCTTCAGTGACCCGGGTTCGGTTCTGTTTACTGCCACAGTCTCATAGCTCCAGTGACCTGGGTTCGGTTCTGCGTACTGCCACAGTCTCACAGCTCCAGTGACCCGGGTTCTGTTCTGTTCACTGCCACAGTCTCACAGCTCCAGTGTCCCGGGTTCGGTTCTGTTTACTGCCACAGTCTCACAGCTCCAGTGACCTGGGTTCGGTTCTGTTTACTGCCACAGTCTCACAGCTCCAGTGTCCTGGGTTCAGTTCTGTTTACTGCCACAGTCTCACAGCTCCAGTGACCCGGGTTCGGTTCTGTTTACTGCCACAGCCTCACAGCTCTAGTGTCCTAGGTTCGGTTCTGTTTACTGCCACAGTCTCACAGCTCCAGTGACCTGGGTTCGGTTCTGTTTACTGCCACAGTCTCACAGCTCCAGTGACCTGGGTTCGGCTCTGTTTACTGCCACAGTCTCACAGCTCCAGTGACCCGGGTTCGGTTCTGTTTACTGCCACAGTCTCACAGCTCCAGTGTCCTGGGTTCGGTTCTGTTTACTGCCACAGCCTCACAGCTCCAGTGACCCGCGTTCGGTTCTGTTTACTGCCACAGTCTCACCGCTCCAGTGACCCGGGTTCGGTTCTGTTTACTGCCACAGTCTCACAGCTCCAGTGACCTGGGTTCGGTTCTGTTTACTGCCACACTCTCACAGCTCCAGTGACCTGGGTTCGGTTCTGGGGACTGCCACAGTCTCACAGCTCCAGTGACCCGGGTTCGGTTCTGGGGACTGCCACAGTCTCACAGCTCCAGTGACCTGGGTTCAGTTCTGTTTACTGCCACAGTCTCACAGCTCCAGTGACCTGGGTTCGGTTCTGTTTACTGCCACAGCCTCACATCTCCAGTGTCCCGGGTTCGGTTCTGTTTACTGCCACACTCTCACAGCTCCAGTGACCCGGGTTCAGTTCTGCTTACTGCCACAGTCTCACAGCTCCAGTGTCCCGGGTTCGGTTCTGGGGACTGCCACAGCCTCACAGCTCCAGTGTCCCGGGTTCGGTTCTGTTTACTGCCACACTCTCACAGCTCCAGTGACCTGGGTTCGGTTCTGGGGACTGCCACAGCCTCACAGCTCCAATGACCTGGGTTCGGTTCTGTTTACTGCCAGAGCCTCACAGCTCCAGTGACCCGGGTTCGGTTCTGTTTTTTGCCACAGTCTCATAGCTCCAGTGACCTGGGTTCGGTTCTGTTTACTGCCACAGTCTCACAGCTCCAGTGTCCCGGGTCCGGTTCTGTTTACTGCCACAGCCTCACAGCTCCAGTGAACCGGGTTCGGTTCTGTTTACTGCCACAGTCTCACAGCTCCAGTGTCCCGGGTCCGGTTCTGTTTACTGCCACAGTCTCACAGCTCCAGTGACCCGGGTTCGGTTCTGTTTACTGCCACAGTCTCACAGCTCCAGTGTCCCGGGTTCGGTTCTGTTTACTGTCACAGTCTCACAGCTCCAGTGACCTGGGTTCGGTTCTGTTTACTGCCACAGTCTCACAGCTCCAGTGTCCCGGGTTCGGTTCTGTTTACTGTCACAGTCTCACAGCTCCAGTGACCTGGGTTCGGTTCTGTTTACTGCCACAGTCTCACAGCTCCAGTGACCTGGCTTCTGTTCTGTTTACTGCCACAGTCTCACAGCTCCAGTGACCTGGGTTCGGTTCTGGGGACTGCCACAGTCTCGCAGCTCCAGTGACCTGGGTTCGGTTCTGTTTACTGCCACAGTCTCACAGCTCCAGTGACCCGGGTTCAGTTCTGTTTACTGCCACAGTCTCACAGCTCCAGTGACATGGGTTCGGTTCTGTTTACTGCCACAGTCTCACAGCTCCAGTGACATGGGTTCGGTTCTGTTTGCTGCCACAGTCTCACAGCTCCAGTGACCCGGGTTCAGTTCTGTTTACTGCCACAGTCTCACAGCTCCAGTGACCCGGGTTCGGTTCTGCGTACTGCCACAGTCTCACAGCTTCAGTGACCTGGGTTCAGTTCTGTTTACTGCCACAGCCTCACAGCTCCAGTGACATGGGTTCGGTTCTGTTTACTGCCACAGTCTCACAGCTCCAGTGACATGGGTTCGGTTCTGTTCACTGCCACAGCCTCACAGCTTCAGTGACCCGGGATCGGTTCTGTTTACTGCCACAGTCTCATAGCTCCAGTGACCCGGGTTCGGTTCTGTTTACTGCCACAGTCTCACAGCTCCAGTGACCTGGGTTCGGTTCTGTTTACTGCCACAGTCTCATAGCTCCAGTGACCCGGGTTCGGTTCTGTTTACTGCCACAGTCTCACAGCTCCAGTGACCTGGGTTCCGTTCTGTTTACTGCCACAGTCTCACAGCTCCAGTGACCCGGGTTCGGTTCTGTTTACTGCCACAGTCTCACAGCTCCAGTGTCCCGGGTTCGGTTCTGTTTACTGCCACAGTCTCACAGCTCCAGTGACCTGGGTTCGGTTCTGTTCACTGCCACAGTCTCACAGCTCCAGTGTCCCGTGTTCGGTTCTGTTTACTGCCACAGTCTCACAGCTCCAGTGTCCCGGGTTCGGTTCTGTTTACTGCCACAGTCTCACAGCTCCAGTGTCCCGGGTTCGGTTCTGTTTACTGTCACAGTCTCACAGCTCCAGTGACCTGGGTTCGGTTCTGTTTACTGCCACAGTCTCACAGCTCCAGTGACCTGGGTTCTGTTCTGTTTACTGCCACAGTCTCACAGCTCCAGTGTCCTGGGTTCGGTTCTGTTTACTGCCACAGTCTCACAGCTCCAGTGTCCTGGGTTCAGTTCTGTTTACTGCCACAGTCTCACAGCTCCAGTGACCCGGGTTCGGTTCTGTTTACTGCCACAGCCTAACAGCTCTAGTGTCCTGGGTTCGGTTCTGTTTACTGCCACAGTCTCACAGCTCCAGTGACCTGGGTTCGGTTCTGTTTACTGCCACAGTCTCACAGCTCCAGTGACCTGGGTTCGGTTCTGTTTACTGCCACAGTCTCACAGCTCCAGTGACCCGGGTTCGGTTCTGTTTACTGCCACAGTCTCACAGCTCCAGTGACCTGGGTTCGGTTCTGTTTACTGCCACAGCCTCACAGCTCCAGTGACCCGGGTTCGGTTCTGTTTACTGCCACAGCCTCACAGCTCCAGTGACCCGGGTTCGGTTCTGTTTACTGCCACAGTCTCACCGCTCCAGTGACCCGGGTTCGGTTCTGTTTACTGCCACAGCCTCACAGCTCCAGTGTCCCGGGTTCGGTTCTGTTTACTGCCACAGTCTCACAGCTCCAGTGTCCCGGGTTCGGTTCTGTTTACTGCCACACTCTCACAGCTCCAGTGACCTGGGTTCGGTTCTATTTACTGCCACAGCCTCACAGCTCCAATGACCTGGGTTCGGTTCTGTTTACTGCCAGAGCCTCACAGCTCCAGTGACCCGGGTTCGGTTCTGTTTTTTGCCACAGTCTCACAGCTCCAGTGACCTGGGTTCGGTTCTGGGACTGCCACAGTCTCACAGCTCCAGTGTCCCGGGTCCGGTTCTGTTTACTGCCACAGCCTCACAGCTCCAGTGACCTGGGTTCGGTTCTGTTTACTGCCACAGTCTCACAGCTCCAGTGTCCCGGGTTCGGTTCTGTTTACTGCCACAGTCTCACAGCTCCAGTGTCCCGGGTTCGGTTCTGTTTACTGTCACAGTCTCACAGCTCCAGTGACCTGGGTTCGGTTCTGTTTACTGCCACAGTCTCACAGCTCCAGTGACCCGGGTTCAGTTCTGTTTACTGCCACAGTCTCACAGCTCCAGTGACCTGGGTTCGGTTCTGTTTACTGCCACAGTCTCACAGCTCCAGTGTCCTGGGTTCAGTTCTGTTTACTGCCACAGTCTCACAGCTCCAGTGACCTGGGTTCGGTTCTGTTTACTGCCACAGTCTCACAGCTCCAGTGACCTGGGTTCGGTTCTGTTTACTGCCACAGCCTCACATCTCCAGTGTCCCGGGTTCGGTTCTGTTTACTGCCACACTCTCACAGCTCCAGTGACCCGGGTTCAGTTCTGCTTACTGCCACAGTCTCACAGCTCCAGTGTCCCGGGTTCGGTTCTGGGGACTGCCACAGCCTCACAGCTCCAGTGTCCCGGGTTCGGTTCTGTTTACTGCCACACTCTCACAGCTCCAGTGACCTGGGTTCGGTTCTGGGGACTGCCACAGCCTCACAGCTCCAATGACCTGGGTTCGGTTCTGTTTACTGCCAGAGCCTCACAGCTCCAGTGACCCGGGTTCGGTTCTGTTTTTTGCCACAGTCTCATAGCTCCAGTGACCTGGGTTCGGTTCTGTTTACTGCCACAGTCTCACAGCTCCAGTGTCCCGGGTCCGGTTCTGTTTACTGCCACAGCCTCACAGCTCCAGTGAACCGGGTTCGGTTCTGTTTACTGCCACAGTCTCACAGCTCCAGTGTCCCGGGTCCGGTTCTGTTTACTGCCACAGTCTCACAGCTCCAGTGACCCGGGTTCGGTTCTGTTTACTGCCACAGTCTCACAGCTCCAGTGTCCCGGGTTCGGTTCTGTTTACTGTCACAGTCTCACAGCTCCAGTGACCTGGGTTCGGTTCTGTTTACTGCCACAGTCTCACAGCTCCAGTGTCCCGGGTTCGGTTCTGTTTACTGTCACAGTCTCACAGCTCCAGTGACCTGGGTTCGGTTCTGTTTACTGCCACAGTCTCACAGCTCCAGTGACCTGGCTTCTGTTCTGTTTACTGCCACAGTCTCACAGCTCCAGTGACCTGGGTTCGGTTCTGGGGACTGCCACAGTCTCGCAGCTCCAGTGACCTGGGTTCGGTTCTGTTTACTGCCACAGTCTCACAGCTCCAGTGACCCGGGTTCAGTTCTGTTTACTGCCACAGTCTCACAGCTCCAGTGACATGGGTTCGGTTCTGTTTACTGCCACAGTCTCACAGCTCCAGTGACATGGGTTCGGTTCTGTTTGCTGCCACAGTCTCACAGCTCCAGTGACCCGGGTTCAGTTCTGTTTACTGCCACAGTCTCACAGCTCCAGTGACCCGGGTTCGGTTCTGCGTACTGCCACAGTCTCACAGCTTCAGTGACCTGGGTTCAGTTCTGTTTACTGCCACAGCCTCACAGCTCCAGTGACATGGGTTCGGTTCTGTTTACTGCCACAGTCTCACAGCTCCAGTGACATGGGTTCGGTTCTGTTCACTGCCACAGCCTCACAGCTTCAGTGACCCGGGATCGGTTCTGTTTACTGCCACAGTCTCATAGCTCCAGTGACCCGGGTTCGGTTCTGTTTACTGCCACAGTCTCACAGCTCCAGTGACCTGGGTTCGGTTCTGTTTACTGCCACAGTCTCATAGCTCCAGTGACCCGGGTTCGGTTCTGTTTACTGCCACAGTCTCACAGCTCCAGTGACCTGGGTTCCGTTCTGTTTACTGCCACAGTCTCACAGCTCCAGTGACCCGGGTTCGGTTCTGTTTACTGCCACAGTCTCACAGCTCCAGTGTCCCGGGTTCGGTTCTGTTTACTGCCACAGTCTCACAGCTCCAGTGACCTGGGTTCGGTTCTGTTCACTGCCACAGTCTCACAGCTCCAGTGTCCCGTGTTCGGTTCTGTTTACTGCCACAGTCTCACAGCTCCAGTGTCCCGGGTTCGGTTCTGTTTACTGCCAGTCTCACAGCTCCAGTGTCCCGGGTTCGGTTCTGTTTACTGTCACAGTCTCACAGCTCCAGTGACCTGGGTTCGGTTCTGTTTACTGCCACAGTCTCACAGCTCCAGTGACCTGGGTTCTGTTCTGTTTACTGCCACAGTCTCACAGCTCCAGTGTCCTGGGTTCGGTTCTGTTTACTGCCACAGTCTCACAGCTCCAGTGTCCTGGGTTCAGTTCTGTTTACTGCCACAGTCTCACAGCTCCAGTGACCCGGGTTCGGTTCTGTTTACTGCCACAGCCTAACAGCTCTAGTGTCCTGGGTTCGGTTCTGTTTACTGCCACAGTCTCACAGCTCCAGTGACCTGGGTTCGGTTCTGTTTACTGCCACAGTCTCACAGCTCCAGTGACCTGGGTTCGGTTCTGTTTACTGCCACAGTCTCACAGCTCCAGTGACCCGGGTTCGGTTCTGTTTACTGCCACAGTCTCACAGCTCCAGTGACCTGGGTTCGGTTCTGTTTACTGCCACAGCCTCACAGCTCCAGTGACCCGGGTTCGGTTCTGTTTACTGCCACAGCCTCACAGCTCCAGTGACCCGGGTTCGGTTCTGTTTACTGCCACAGTCTCACCGCTCCAGTGACCCGGGTTCGGTTCTGTTTACTGCCACAGCCTCACAGCTCCAGTGTCCCGGGTTCGGTTCTGTTTACTGCCACAGTCTCACAGCTCCAGTGTCCCGGGTTCGGTTCTGTTTACTGCCACACTCTCACAGCTCCAGTGACCTGGGTTCGGTTCTATTTACTGCCACAGCCTCACAGCTCCAATGACCTGGGTTCGGTTCTGTTTACTGCCAGAGCCTCACAGCTCCAGTGACCCGGGTTCGGTTCTGTTTTTTGCCACAGTCTCACAGCTCCAGTGACCTGGGTTCGGTTCTGGGACTGCCACAGTCTCACAGCTCCAGTGTCCCGGGTCCGGTTCTGTTTACTGCCACAGCCTCACAGCTCCAGTGACCTGGGTTCGGTTCTGTTTACTGCCACAGTCTCACAGCTCCAGTGTCCCGGGTTCGGTTCTGTTTACTGCCACAGTCTCACAGCTCCAGTGTCCCGGGTTCGGTTCTGTTTACTGTCACAGTCTCACAGCTCCAGTGACCTGGGTTCGGTTCTGTTTACTGCCACAGTCTCACAGCTCCAGTGACCCGGGTTCAGTTCTGTTTACTGCCACAGTCTCACAGCTCCAGTGACCTGGGTTCGGTTCTGTTTACTGCCACAGTCTCACAGCTCCAGTGTCCTGGGTTCAGTTCTGTTTACTGCCACAGTCTCACAGCTCCAGTGACCTGGGTTCGGTTCTGTTTACTGCCACAGTCTCACAGCTCCAGTGACCCGGGTTCGGTTCTGTTTACTGCCACAGTCTCAGAGCTCCAGTGACCCGGGTTCGGTTCTGCGTACTGCCACAGTCTCACATCTCCAGTGACCCGGGTTCGGTTTAGTTTACTGCCACAGTCTCACAGCTCCAGTGACCTGGGTTCGGTTCTGTTTACTGCCACAGTCTCACAGCTCCAGTGACCCGGGTTCAGTTCTGTTTACTGCCACAGTCTCACAGCTCCAGTGACATGGGTTCGGTTCTGTTTACTGCCACAGTCTCACAGCTCCAGTGACATGGGTTCGGTTCTGTTTGCTGCCACAGTCTCACAGCTCCAGTGACCCGGGTTCAGTTCTGTTTACTGCCACAGTCTCACAGCTCCAGTGACCCGGGTTCGGTTCTGCGTACTGCCACAGTCTCACAGCTTCAGTGACCTGGGTTCAGTTCTGTTTACTGCCACAGCCTCACAGCTCCAGTGACATGGGTTCGGTTCTGTTTACTGCCAAGTCTCACAGCTCCAGTGACATGGGTTCGGTTCTGTTCACTGCCACAGCCTCACAGCTTCAGTGACCCGGGTTCGGTTCTGTTTACTGCCACAGTCTCATAGCTCCAGTGACCTGGGTTCGGTTCTGCGTACTGCCACAGCCTCACAGCTCCAGTGACCTGGGTTCGGTTCTGTTTACTGCCACAGTCTCACAGCTCCAGTGACCCGGGTTCAGTTCTGTTTACTGCCACAGTCTCACAGCTCCAGTGACCCGGGTTCTGTTCTGTTCACTGCCACAGTCTCACAGCTCCAGTGTCCTGGGTTCAGTTCTGTTTACTGCCACAGTCTCACAGCTCCAGTGACCCGGGTTCGGTTCTGTTTACTGCCACAGTCTCACAGCTCCAGTGACCTGGGTTCCGTTCTGTTTACTGCCACAGTCTCACAGCTCCAGTGACCTGGGTTCGGTTCTGTTCACTGCCACAGTCTCACAGCTCCAGTGTCCCGGGTTCGGTTCTGTTTACTGCCACAGTCTCACAGCTCCAGTGTCCCGGGTTCGGTTCTGTTTACTGCCACAGTCTCACAGCTCCAGTGTCCCGGGTTCGGTTCTGTTTACTGTCACAGTCTCACAGCTCCAGGGACCTGGGTTCGGTTCTGTTTACTTCCACAGTCTCACAGCTCCAGTGACCTGGGTTCTGTTCTGTTTACTGCCACAGTCTCACAGCTCCAGTGACCTGGGTTCGGTTCTGTTTACTGTCTCAGTCTCACAGCTCCAGTGACCTGGGTTCGGTTCTGTTTACTGCCACAGTCTCACAGCTCCAGTGTCCTGGGTTCAGTTCTGTTTACTGCCACAGTCTCACAGCTCCAGTGACCCGGGTTCGGTTCTGTTTACTGCCACAGTCTCACAGCTCCAGTGACCCGGGTTCGGTTCTGTTTACTGCCACAGTCTCACAGCTCTAGTGTCCTGGGTTCGGTTCTGTTTACTGCCACAGTCTCACAGCTCCAGTGACCTGGGTTCGGTTCTGTTTACTGCCACAGTCTCACAGCTCCAGTGACCTGGGTTCGGTTCTGTTTACTGCCACAGTCTCACAGCTCCAGTGACCCGGGTTCGGTTCTGTTTACTGCCACAGTCTCACCGCTCCAGTGTCCCGGGTTCGGTTCTGTTTACTGCCACAGTCTCACAGCTCCAGTGTCCCGGGTTCGGTTCTGTTTACTGTCACAGTCTCACAGCTCCAGGGACCTGGGTTCGGTTCTGTTTACTTCCACAGTCTCACAGCTCCAGTGACCTGGGTTCGGTTCTGTTTACTGTCTCAGTATCACAGCTCCAGTGACCTGGGTTCGGTTCTGTTTACTGCCACAGTCTCACAGCTCCAGTGTCCTGGGTTCAGTTCTGTTTACTGCCACAGTCTCACAGCTCCAGTGACCCGGGTTCGGTTCTGTTTACTGCCACAGCCTCACAGCTCTAGTGTCCTGGGTTCGGTTCTGTTTACTGCCACAGTCTCACAGCTCCAGTGACCTGGGTTCGGTTCTGTTTACTGCCACAGTCTCACAGCTCCAGTGACCTGGGTTCGGTTCTGTTTACTGCCACAGTCTCACAGCTCCAGTGACCCGGGTTCGGT
Source organism: Heterodontus francisci (assembly GCF_036365525.1). Lineage (NCBI taxonomy): Eukaryota > Metazoa > Chordata > Chondrichthyes > Heterodontiformes > Heterodontidae > Heterodontus > Heterodontus francisci. The sequence continues at coordinate 2,191,872 of NW_027140533.1, forward strand.
TCTGTTTACTGCCACAGTCTCACCGCTCCAGTGACCCGGGTTCGGTTCTGTTTACTGCCACAGTCTCACAGCTCCAGTGTCCCGGGTTCGGTTCTGTTTACTGTCACAGTCTCACAGCTCCAGTGTCCCGGGTTCGGTTCTGTTTACTGCCACAGCCTCACAGCTCCAGTGACCCGGGTTCGGTTCTGTTTACTGCCACAGTCTCACCGCTCCAGTGACCCGGGTTCGGTTCTGTTTACTGCCACAGTCTCACAGCTCCAGTGTCCCGGGTTCGGTTCTGTTTACTGTCACAGTCTCACAGCTCCAGTGACCTGGGTTCGGTTCTGTTTACTGCCACACTCTCACAGCTCCAGTGACCTGGGTTCGGTTCTGGGGACTGCCACAGTCTCACAGCTCCAGTGACCCGGGTTCGGTTCTGGGGACTGCCACAGTCTCACAGCTCCAGTGACCTGGGTTCAGTTCTGTTTACTGCCACAGTCTCACAGCTCCAGTGACCTGGGTTCGGTTCTGTTTACTGCAACAGCCTCACAGCTCCAGTGTCCCGGGTTCGGTTCTGTTTACTGCCACACTCTCACAGCTCCAGTGACCCGGGTTCAGTTCTGCTTACTGCCACAGTCTCACAGCTCCAGTGTCCCGGGTTCGGTTCTGGGGACTGCCACAGCCTCACAGCTCCAGTGTCCCGGGTTCGGTTCTGTTTACTGCCACACTCTCACAGCTCCAGTGACCTGGGTTCGGTTCTGGGGACTGCCACAGCCTCACAGCTCCAATGACCTGGGTTCGGTTCTGTTTACTGCCAGAGCCTCACAGCTCCAGTGACCCGGGTTCGGTTCTGTTTTTTGCCACAGTCTCACAGCTCCAGTGACCTGGGTTCGGTTCTGGGGACTGCCACAGTCTCACAGCTCCAGTGTCCCGGGTCCGGTTCTGTTTACTGCCACAGCCTCACAGCTCCAGTGACCCGGGATCGGTTCTGTTTACTGCCACAGTCTCACAGCTCCAGTGTCCCGGGTCCGGTTCTGTTTACTGCCACAGTCTCACAGCTCCAGTGACCTGGGTTCGGTTCTGTTTACTGCCACAGTCTCACAGCTCCAGTGTCCCGGGTTCGGTTCTGTTTACTGCCACAGTCTCACAGCTCCAGTGACCCGGGTTCAGTTCTGCTTACTGCCACAGTCTCACAGCTCCAGTGACCCGGGTTCAGTTCTGCTTACTGCCACAGTCTCACAGCTCCAGTGTCCCGGGTTCGGTTCTGTTTACTGTCACAGTCTCACAGCTCCAGTGACCTGGGTTCGGTTCTGTTTACTGCCACAGTCTCACAGCTCCAGTGACCTGTGTTCGTTTCTGTTTACTGCCACAGTCTCACAGCTCCAGTGACCTGGGTTCTGTTCTGTTTACTGCCACAGTCTCACAGCTCCAGTGACCTGGGTTCGGTTCTGGGGACTGCCACAGTCTCACAGCTCCAGTGTCCCGGGTCCGGTTCTGTTTACTGCCACAGTCTCACAGCTCCAGTGACCTGGGTTCGGTTCTGTTTACTGCCACAGTCTCACAGCTCAAGTGTCCTGGGTCCGGTTCTGGGGACTGCCACAGTCTCACAGCTCCAGTGTCCCGGGTCCGGTTCTGTTTACTGCCACAGTCTCACAGCTCCAGTGACCTGGGTTCGGTTCTGTTTACTGCCACAGTCTCACAGCTCCAGTGACCTGGGTTCGGTTCTGGGGACTGCCACAGTCTCACAGCTCCAGTGTCCCGGGTCCGGTTCTGTTTACTGCCACAGTCTCACAGCTCCAGTGACCTGGGTTCGGTTCTGTTTACTGCCACAGTCTCACAGCTCCAGTGACATGGGTTCGGTTCTGTTTACTGCCACAGTCTCACAGCTCCAGTGACATGGGTTCGGTTCTGTTTGCTGCCACAGTCTCACAGCTCCAGTGACCTGGGTTCGGTTCTGTTTACTGCCACAGTCTCACAGCTCCAGTGACCTGGGTTCGGTTCTGCGTACTGCCACAGTCTCACAGCTCCAGTGTCCCAGATTCAGTTCTGTTTACTGCCACAGTCTCACAGCTCCAGTGTCCCAGGTTCGGTACTGGGGACTGCCACAGCCTCACAGCTCCAGTGTCCCGGGTTCGGTTCTGTTTACTGCCACAGTCTCACAGCTCCAGTGACCTGGGTTCGGTTCTGTTTACTGCCACACTCTCACAGCTCCAGTGACCTGGGTTCGGTTCTGGGGACTGCCACAGTCTCACAGCTCCAGTGACCCGGGTTCGGTTCTGGGGACTGCCACAGTCTCACAGCTCCAGTGACCTGGGTTCGGTTCTGTTTACTGCCACAGTCTCACAGCTCCAGTGACCCGGGTTCGGTTCTGGGGACTGCCACAGTCTCACAGCTCCAGTGACCTGGGTTCGGTTCTGTTTACTGCCACAGCCTCACAGCTCCAGTGTCCCGGGTTCGGTTCTGTTTACTGCCACACTCTCACAGCTCTAGTGTCCCGGGTTCGGTTCTGTTTACTGCCATAGTCTCACAGCTCCAGTATCCCGGGTTCGGTTCTGGGGACTGCCACAGCCTCACAGCTCCAGTGTCCCGGGTTCGGTTCTGTTTACTGCCACACTCTCACAGCTCCAGTGACCTGGGTTCGGTTCTGGGGACTGCCACAGCCTCACAGCTCCAGTGACCTGGGTTCGGTTCTGTTTACTGCCACAGCCTCACAGCTCCAGTGACCCGGGTTCGGTTCTGTTTTTTGCCACAGTCTCACAGCTCCAGTGACCTGGGTTCGGTTCTGGGGACTGCCACAGTCTCACAGCTCCAGTGACCTGGGTTCGGTTCTGTTTACTGCCACAGTCTCACAGCTCCAGTGACCCGGGTTCGGTTCTGTTTACTGCCACAGTCTCACAGCTCCAGTGTCCCGGGTTCGGCTCTGTTTACTGCCACAGTCTCACAGCTCCAGTGACCTGGGTTCGGTTCTGTTTACTGCCACAGTCTCACAGCTCCAGTGACCTGGGTTCGGTTCTGTTTACTGCCACAGTCTCACAGCTCCAGTGACCCGGGTTCGGTTCTGTTTACTGCCACAGTCTCACAGCTCCAGTGTCCTGGGTTCGGTTCTGTTTACTGCCACAGTCTCACAGCTCCAGTGACCCGGGTTCAGTTCTGTTTACTGCCACAGTCTCACAGCTCCAGTGACTCGGGTTCGGTTCTGTTTACTGCCACAGTCTCACAGCTCCAGTGTCCCGGGTTCGGCTCTGTTTACTGCCACAGTCTCACAGCTCCAGTGACCTGGGTTCAGTTCTGTTTACTGCCACAGTCTCACAGCTCCAGTGTCCCGGGTTCGGCTCTGTTTACTGCCACAGTCTCACAGCTCCAGTGACCTGGGTTCGGTTCTGTTTACTGCCACAGCCTCACAGCTCCAGTGACCTGGGTTCGGTTCTGTTTACTGCCACAGTCTCACAGCTCCAGTGACCTGGGTTCAGTTCTGTTTACTGCCACAGTCTCACAGCTCCAGTGTCCTGGGTTCGGTTCTGTTTACTGCCACAGTCTCACAGCTCCAGTGACCTGGGTTCAGTTCTGTTTACTGCCACAGTCTCACAGCTCCAGTGTCCTGGGTTCGGTTCTGTTTACTGCCACAGTCTCACAGCTCCAGTGTCCTGGGTTCGGTTCTGTTTACTGCCACAGTCTCACAGCTCCAGTGACCTGGGTTCAGTTCTGTTTACTGCCACAGTCTCACAGCTCCAGTGTCCTGGGTTCGGTTCTGTTTACTGCCACAGTCTCACAGCTCCAGTGACCTGGGTTCAGTTCTGTTTACTGCCACAGTCTCACAGCTCCAGTGACCTGGGTTCAGTTCTGTTTACTGCCACAGTCTCACAGCTCCAGTGACCTGGGTTCAGTTCTGTTTACTGCCACAGTCTCACAGCTCCAGTGTCCTGGGTTCGGTTCTGTTTACTGCCACAGTCTCACAGCTCCAGTGACCTGGGTTCAGTTCTGTTTACTGCCACAGCCTCACAGCTCCAGTGTCCTGGGTTCGGTTCTGGGGACTGCCACAGTCTCACAGCTCCAGTGTCCCGGGTTCGGTTCTGTTTACTGCCACACTCTCACAGCTCCAGTGACCCGGGTTCAGTTCTGCGTACTGCCGCAGTCTCACAGCTCCAGTGTCCCGCGTTCGGTTCTGGGGACTGCCACAGCCTCACAGCTCCAGTGTCCCGGGTTCGGTTCTGTTTACTGCCACAGTCTCACAGCTCCAGTGACCTGGGTTCGGTTCTGTTTACTGCCACAGTCTCACAGCTCCAGTGACCTGGGTTCGGTTCTGTTTACTGCCACAGTCTCACCGCTCCAGTGACCCGGGTTCGGTTCTGTTTACTGCCACAGTCTCACAGCTCCAGTGTCCCGGGTTCGGTTCTGTTTACTGTCACAGTCTCACAGCTCCAGTGACCTGGGTTCGGTTCTGTTTACTGCCACACTCTCACAGCTCCAGTGACCTGGGTTCGGTTCTGGGGACTGCCACAGTCTCACAGCTCCAGTGACCCGGGTTCGGTTCTGGGGACTGCCACAGTCTCACAGCTCCAGTGACCTGGGTTCAGTTCTGTTTACTGCCACAGTCTCACAGCTCCAGTGACCTGGGTTCGGTTCTGTTTACTGCAACAGCCTCACAGCTCCACTGTCCCGGGTTCGGTTCTGTTTACTGCCACACTCTCACAGCTCCAGTGACCCGGGTTCAGTTCTGCTTACTGCCACAGTCTCACAGCTCCAGTGTCCCGGGTTCGGTTCTGGGGACTGCCACAGCCTCACAGCTCCAGTGTCCCGGGTTCGGTTCTGTTTACTGCCACACTCTCACAGCTCCAGTGACCTGGGTTCGGTTCTGGGGACTGCCACAGCCTCACAGCTCCAATGACCTGGGTTCGGTTCTGTTTACTGCCAGAGCCTCACAGCTCCAGTGACCCGGGTTCGGTTCTGTTTTTTGCCACAGTCTCACAGCTCCAGTGACCTGGGTTCGGTTCTGGGGACTGCCACAGTCTCACAGCTCCAGTGTCCCGGGTCCGGTTCTGTTTACTGCCACAGCCTCACAGCTCCAGTGACCCGGGATCGGTTCTGTTTACTGCCACAGTCTCACAGCTCCAGTGTCCCGGGTCCGGTTCTGTTTACTGCCACAGTCTCACAGCTCCAGTGACCTGGGTTCGGTTCTGTTTACTGCCACAGTCTCACAGCTCCAGTGTCCCGGGTTCGGTTCTGTTTACTGCCACAGTCTCACAGCTCCAGTGACCCGGGTTCAGTTCTGCTTACTGCCACAGTCTCACAGCTCCAGTGTCCCGGGTTCGGTTCTGTTTACTGTCACAGTCTCACAGCTCCAGTGACCTGGGTTCGGTTCTGTTTACTGCCACAGTCTCACAGCTCCAGTGACCTGGGTTCGGTTCTGTTTACTGCCACAGTCTCACAGCTCCAGTGACCTGGGTTCTGTTCTGTTTACTGCCACAGTCTCACAGCTCCAGTGACCTGGGTTCGGTTCTGGGGACTGCCACAGTCTCACAGCTCCAGTGTCCCGGGTCCGGTTCTGTTTACTGCCACAGTCTCACAGCTCCAGTGACCTGGGTTCGGTTCTGTTTACTGCCACAGTCTCACAGCTCCAGTGACCTGGGTTCGGTTCTGGGGACTGCCACAGTCTCACAGCTCCAGTGTCCCGGGTCCGGTTCTGTTTACTGCCACAGTCTCACAGCTCCAGTGACCTGGGTTCGGTTCTGTTTACTGCCACAGTCTCACAGCTCCAGTGACATGGGTTCGGTTCTGTTTACTGCCACAGTCTCACAGCTCCAGTAACATGGGTTCGGTTCTGTTTGCTGCCACAGTCTCACAGCTCCAGTGACCTGGGTTCGGTTCTGTTTACTGCCACAGTCTCACAGCTCCAGTGACCTGGGTTCGGTTCTGCGTACTGCCACAGTCTCACAGCTCCAGTGTCCCAGATTCAGTTCTGTTTACTGCCACAGTCTCACAGCTCCAGTGTCCCAGGTTCGGTACTGGGGACTGCCACAGCCTCACAGCTCCAGTGTCCCGGGTTCGGTTCTGTTTACTGCCACAGTCTCACAGCTCCAGTGACCTGGGTTCGGTTCTGTTTACTGCCACACTCTCACAGCTCCAGTGACCTGGGTTCGGTTCTGGGGACTGCCACAGTCTCACAGCTCCAGTGACCCGGGTTCGGTTCTGGGGACTGCCACAGTCTCACAGCTCCAGTGACCTGGGTTCGGTTCTGTTTACTGCCACAGTCTCACAGCTCCAGTGACCTGGGTTCGGTTCTGTTTACTGCCACAGCCTCACAGCTCCAGTGTCCCGGGTTCGGTTCTGTTTACTGCCACACTCTCACAGCTCTAGTGTCCCGGGTTCGGTTCTGTTTACTGCCATAGTCTCACAGCTCCAGTATCCCGGGTTCGGTTCTGGGGACTGCCACAGCCTCACAGCTCCAGTGTCCCGGGTTCGGTTCTGTTTACTGCCACACTCTCACAGCTCCAGTGACCTGGGTTCGGTTCTGGGGACTGCCACAGCCTCACAGCTCCAGTGACCTGGGTTCGGTTCTGTTTACTGCCACAGCCTCACAGCTCCAGTGACCCGGGTTCGGTTCTGTTTTTTGCCACAGTCTCACAGCTCCAGTGACCTGGGTTCGGTTCTGGGGACTGCCACAGTCTCACAGCTCCAGTGTCCCGGGTCCGGTTCTGTTTACTGCCACAGCCTCACAGCTCCAGTGACCCGGGTTCGGTTCTGTTTACTGCCACAGTCTCACAGCTCCAGTGACCTGGGTTCGGTTCTGTTTACTGCCACAGTCTCACAGCTCCAGTGACCCGGGTTCGGTTCTGTTTACTGCCACAGTCTCACAGCTCCAGTGTCCCGGGTTCGGCTCTGTTTACTGCCACAGTCTCACAGCTCCAGTGACCTGGGTTCGGTTCTGTTTACTGCCACAGTCTCACAGCTCCAGTGACCTGGGTTCGGTTCTGTTTACTGCCACAGTCTCACAGCTCCAGTGACCCGGGTTCGGTTCTGTTTACTGCCACAGTCTCACAGCTCCAGTGTCCTGGGTTCGGTTCTGTTTACTGCCACAGTCTCACAGCTCCAGTGACCCGGGTTCAGTTCTGTTTACTGCCACAGTCTCACAGCTCCAGTGACTCGGGTTCGGTTCTGTTTACTGCCACAGTCTCACAGCTCCAGTGTCCCGGGTTCGGCTCTGTTTACTGCCACAGTCTCACAGCTCCAGTGACCTGGGTTCAGTTCTGTTTACTGCCACAGTCTCACAGCTCCAGTGACCTGGGTTCAGTTCTGTTTACTGCCACAGCCTCACAGCTCCAGTGACCTGGGTTCGGTTCTGTTTACTGCCACAGTCTCACAGCTCCAGTGACCTGGGTTCAGTTCTGTTTACTGCCACAGCCTCACAGCTCCAGTGACCTGGGTTCGGTTCTGTTTACTGCCACAGTCTCACAGCTCCAGTGACCTGGGTTCAGTTCTGTTTACTGCCACAGTCTCACAGCTCCAGTGTCCTGGGTTCGGTTCTGTTTACTGCCACAGTCTCACAGCTCCAGTGACCTGGGTTCAGTTCTGTTTACTGCCACAGTCTCACAGCTCCAGTGTCCTGGGTTCGGTTCTGTTTACTGCCACAGTCTCACAGCTCCAGTGTCCTGGGTTCGGTTCTGTTTACTGCCACAGTCTCACAGCTCCAGTGACCTGGGTTCAGTTCTGTTTACTGCCACAGTCTCACAGCTCCAGTGTCCTGGGTTCGGTTCTGTTTACTGCCACAGTCTCACAGCTCCAGTGACCTGGGTTCAGTTCTGTTTACTGCCACAGTCTCACAGCTCCAGTGACCTGGGTTCAGTTCTGTTTACTGCCACAGTCTCACAGCTCCAGTGACCTGAGTTCGGTTCTGTTTACTGCCACAGCCTCACAGCTCCAGTGTCCTGGGTTCGGTTCTGGGGACTGCCACAGTCTCACAGCTCCAGTGTCCCGGGTTCGGTTCTGTTTACTGCCACACTCTCACAGCTCCAGTGACCCGGGTTCAGTTCTGCGTACTGCCGCAGTCTCACAGCTCCAGTGTCCCGCGTTCGGTTCTGGGGACTGCCACAGCCTCACAGCTCCAGTGTCCCGGGTTCGGTTCTGTTTACTGCCACAGTCTCACAGCTCCAGTGACCTGGGTTCGGTTCTGTTTACTGCCACAGTCTCACAGCTCCAGTGACCCGGGTTCAGTTCTGTTTACTGCCACAGTCTCACAGCTCCAGTGACCTGGGTTCGGTTCTGTTTACTGCCACAGTCTCACAGCTCCAGTGACCTGGGTTCTGTTCTGTTTACTGCCACAGTCTCACAGCTCCAGTGACCTGGGTTCGGTTCTGGGGACTGCCACAGTCTCACAGCTCCAGTGTCCCGGGTCCGGTTCTGTTTACTGCCACAGTCTCACAGCTCCAGTGACCTGGGTTCTGTTCTGTTTACTGCCACAGTCTCACAGCTCCAGTGACCTGGGTTCGGTTCTGGGGACTGCCACAGTCTCACAGCTCCAGTGTCCCGGGTCCGGTTCTGTTTACTGCCACAGTCTCACAGCTCCAGTGACCTGGGTTCGGTTCTGTTTACTGCCACAGTCTCACAGCTCCAGTGACCCGGGTTCAGTTCTGTTTACTGCCACAGTCTCACAGCTCCAGCGACATGGGTTCGGTTCTGTTTACTGCCACAGTCTCACAGCTCCAGTGACATGGGTTCGGTTCTGTTTGCTGCCACAGTCTCACAGCTCCAGTGACCTGGGTTCGGTTCTGTTTACTGCCACAGTCTCACAGCTCCAGTGACCTGGGTTCGGTTCTGCGTACTGCCACAGTCTCACAGCTCCAGTGTCCCAGATTCAGTTCTGTTTACTGCCACAGTCTCACAGCTCCAGTGTCCCAGGTTCGGTACTGGGGACTGCCACAGCCTCACAGCTCCAGTGTCCCGGGTTCGGTTCTGTTTACTGCCACAGTCTCACAGCTCCAGTGACCTGGGTTCGGTTCTGTTTACTGCCACACTCTCACAGCTCCAGTGACCTGGGTTCGGTTCTGGGGACTGCCACAGTCTCACAGCTCCAGTGACCCGGGTTCGGTTCTGGGGACTGCCACAGTCTCACAGCTCCAGTGACCTGGGTTCGGTTCTGTTTACTGCCACAGTCTCACAGCTCCAGTGACCTGGGTTCGGTTCTGTTTACTGCCACAGCCTCACAGCTCCAGTGTCCCGGGGTCGGTTCTGTTTACTGCCACACTCTCACAGCTCCAGTGTCCCGGGTTCGGTTCTGTTTACTGCCATAGTCTCACAGCTCCAGTATCCCGGGTTCGGTTCTGAGGACTGCCACAGCCTCACAGCTCCAGTGTCCCGGGTTCGGTTCTGTTTACTGCCACACTCTCACAGCTCCAGTGACCTGGGTTCGGTTCTGGGGACTGCCACAGCCTCACAGCTCCAGTGACCTGGGTTCGGTTCTGTTTTTTGCCACAGTCTCACAGCTCCAGTGACCTGGGTTCGGTTCTGGGGACTGCCACAGTCTCACAGCTCCAGTGTCCCGGGTCCGGTTCTGTTTACTGCCACAGTCTCACAGCTCCAGTGACCTGGGTTCAGTTCTGTTTACTGCCACAGTCTCACAGCTCCAGTGTCCTGGGTTCGGTTCTGTTTACTGCCACAGTCTCACAGCTCCAGTGACCTGGGTTCAGTTCTGTTTACTGCCACAGTCTCACAGCTCCAGTGACCTGGGTTCGGTTCTGTTTACTGCCACAGTCTCACAGCTCCAGTGACCTGGGTTCAGTTCTGTTTACTGCCACAGTCTCACAGCTCCAGTGTCCTGGGTTCGGTTCTGTTTACTGCCACAGTCTCACAGCTCCAGTGACCTGGGTTCAGTTCTGTTTACTGCCACAGTCTCACAGCTCCAGTGTCCTGGGTTCGGTTCTGTTTACTGCCACAGTCTCACAGCTCCAGTGTCCTGGGTTCGGTTCTGTTTACTGCCACAGCCTCACAGCTCCAGTGACCTGGGTTCGGTTCTGTTTACTGCCACAGTCTCACAGCTCCAGTGACCTGGGTTCAGTTCTGTTTACTGCCACAGTCTCACAGCTCCAGTGTCCTGGGTTCGGTTCTGTTTACTGCCACAGTCTCACAGCTCCAGTGACCTGGGTTCAGTTCTGTTTACTGCCACAGTCTCACAGCTCCAGTGTCCTGGGTTCGGTTCTGTTTACTGCCACAGTCTCACAGCTCCAGTGTCCTGGGTTCGGTTCTGTTTACTGCCACAGTCTCACAGCTCCAGTGACCTGGGTTCAGTTCTGTTTACTGCCACAGTCTCACAGCTCCAGTGTCCTGGGTTCGGTTCTGTTTACTGCCACAGTCTCACAGCTCCAGTGACCTGGGTTCAGTTCTGTTTACTGCCACAGTCTCACAGCTCCAGTGACCTGGGTTCAGTTCTGTTTACTGCCACAGTCTCACAGCTCCAGTGACCTGAGTTCGGTTCTGTTTACTGCCACAGCCTCACAGCTCCAGTGTCCTGGGTTCGGTTCTGGGGACTGCCACAGTCTCACAGCTCCAGTGTCCCGGGTTCGGTTCTGTTTACTGCCACACTCTCACAGCTCCAGTGACCCGGGTTCAGTTCTGCTTACTGCCGCAGTCTCACAGCTCCAGTGTCCCGCGTTCGGTTCAGGGGACTGCCACAGCCTCACAGCTCCAGTGTCCCGGGTTCGGTTCTGTTTACTGCCACAGTCTCACAGCTCCAGTGACCTGGGTTCGGTTCTGTTTACTGCCACAGTCTCACAGCTCCAGTGACCCGGGTTCAGTTCTGTTTACTGCCACAGTCTCACAGCTCCAGTGACCCGGGTTCAGTTCTGTTTACTGCCACAGTCTCACAGCTCCAGTGACCCGGGTTCAGTTCTGTTTACTGCCACAGTCTCACAGCTCCAGTGACCCGGGTTCGGTTCTGTTTACTGCCACAGTCTCACAGCTCCAGTGACCTGGGTTCGGTTCTGTTTACTGCCACAGTCTCACAGCTCCAGTGACCTGGATTCGGTTCTGCGTACTGCCACAGTCTCACAGCTCCAGTGTCCCGGGTTCGGTTCTGGGGACTGCCACAGCCTCACAGCTCCAGTGTCCCGGGTTCGGTTCTGTTTACTGCCACAGTCTCACAGCTCCACTGACCCGAGTTCGGTTCTGTTTACTGCCACAGTCTCACAGCTCCAGTGACCTGGGTTCGGTTCTGTTTACTGCCACAGCCTCACAGCTCCAGTGTCCCGGATTCGGTTCTGTTTACTGCCACAGTCTCACTGCTCCAGTGACCTGGGTTCGGTTCTGTTTACTGCCACAGTCTCACAGCTTCAGTGACCCGGGTTCGGTTCTGTTTACTGCCACAGTCTCACTGCTCCAGTGACCTGGGTTCGGTTCTGTTTACTGCCACAGTCTCACAGCTTCAGTGACCCGGGTTCGGTTCTGTTTACTGCCACAGTCTCACAGCTCCAGTGACCCGGGTTCGGTTCTGTTTACTGTCACAGTCTCACAGCTCCAGTGACCCGGGTTCGGTTCTGTTTACTGCCACAGTCTCACAGCTCCAGTGTCCCAGGTTCGGTTCTGTTTACTGCCACAGTCTCACCGCTCCAGTGTCCCGGGTTCAGTTCTGTTTACTGCCACAGTCTCACAGCTCCAGTGACCTGGGTTCGGTTCTGTTTACTGCCACAGTCTCACAGCTCCAGTGACCTGGGTTCGGTTCCGTTTACTGCCACAGTCTCACAGCTCCAGTGACCCGGGTTCAGTTCTGTTTACTGCCACAGTCTCACAGCTCCAGTGACCTGAGTTCGGTTCTGTTTACTGCCACAGCCTCACAGCTCCAGTGTCCTGGGTTCGGTTCTGGGGACTGCCACAGTCTCACAGCTCCAGTGACCCGGGTTCAGTTCTGCGTACTGCCGCAGTCTCACAGCTCCAGTGTCCCGCGTTCGGTTCTGGTGACTGCCACAGCCTCACAGCTCCAGTGTCCCGGGTTCGGTTCTGTTTACTGCCACTGTCTCACAGCTCCAGTGACCTGGGTTCGGTTCTGTTTACTGCCACAGTCTCACAGCTCCAGTGACCCGGGTTCAGTTCCGTTTACTGCCACAGTCTCACAGCTCCAGTGACCCGGGTTCAGTTCTGTTTACTGCCACAGTCTCACAGCTCCAGTGACCCGGGTTCAGTTCTGTTTACTGCCACAGTCTCACAGCTCCAGTGACCCGGGTTCGGTTCTGTTTACTGCCACAGTCTCACAGCTCCAGTGACCTGGGTTCGGTTCTGTTTACTGCCACAGTCTCACAGCTCCAGTGACCTGGGTTCGGTTCTGCGTACTGCCACAGTCTCACAGCTCCAGTGTCCCGGGTTCGGTTCTGGGGACTGCCACAGCCTCACAGCTCCAGTGTCCCGGGTTCGGTTCTGTTTACTGCCACAGTCTCACAGCTCCACTGACCCAAGTTCGGTTCTGTTTACTGCCACAGTCTCATAGCTCCAGTGACCTGGGTTCGGTTCTGTTTACCTCCACAGTCTCACAGCTCCAGTGACCCGGGTTCGGTTCTGTTTACTGCCACAGCCTCACAGCTCCAGTGACCTGGGTTCGGTTCTGTTTACTGCCACAGTCTCACAGCTTCAGTGACCCGGGTTCGGTTCTGTTTACTGCCACAGTCTCACAGCTCCAGTGACCCGGGTTCGGTTCTGTTTACTGCCACAGTCTCACAGCTCCAGTGACCTGGGTTCGGTTCTGTTTACTGCCACAGTCTCACCGCTCCAGTGTCCCGGGTTCAGTTCTGTTTACTGCCACAGTCTCACAGCTCCAGTGACCTGGGTTCGGTTCTGCGTACTGCCACAGTCTCACAGCTCCAGTGATCTGGGTTCGGTTCTGTTTACTGCCACAGTCTCACAGCTCCAGTGACCCGGGTTCGGTTCTGTTTACTGCCACAGTCTCACAGCTCCAGTGACCTGGGTTCGGTTCTGTTTACTGCCACAGTCTCACAGCTCCAGTGACCTGGGTTCGGTTCTGTTTACTGCCACAGTCTCACAGCTCCAGTGACCCGGGTTCGGTTCTGTTTACTGCCACAGTCTCACAGCTCCAGTGACCTGGGTTCGGTTCTGTTTACTGTCACAGCCTCACAGCTCCAGTGACCCGGGTTCGGTTCTGGGGACTGCCACAGTCTCACAGCTCCAGTGACCTGGGTTCGGTTCTGTTTACTGCCACAGCCTCACAGCTCCAGTGTCCCGGGTTCAGTTCTGTTTACTGCCACAGTCTCACAGCTCCAGTGACCTGGGTTCGGTTCTGTTTACTGCCACAGTCTCAGCTCCATTGAGCCGGGTTCGGTTCTGTTTACTGCCACAGTCTCACAGCTCCAGTGACCTGGGTTCGGTTCTGCGTACTGCCACAGTCTCACAGCTCCAGTGTCCCGGGTTCGGTTCTGTTTACTGCCACAGCCTCACAGCTCCAGTGTCCCGGGTTCGGTTCTGGGGACTGCCACAGCCTCACAGCTCCAGTGACCTGGGTTCGGTTCTGTTTACTGCCACAGTCTCACAGCTCCAGTGTCCCGGGTTCAGTTCTGTTTACTGCCACAGTCTCACAGCTCCAGTGACCCGGGTTCAGTTCTGTTTACTGCCACAGTCTCACCGCTCCAGTGTCCCGGGTTCAGTTCTGTTTACTGCCACAGTCTCACAGCTCCAGTGACCCGGGTTCGGTTCTGTTTACTACCACAGTCTCACAGCTCCAGTGACCTGGGTTCAGTTCTGTTTACTGCCACAGCCTCACAGCTCCAGTGACCTGGGTTCGGTTCTGTTTACTGCCACAGTCTCACAGCTCCAGTGACCTGGGTTCTGTTCTGTTTACTGCAACAGTCTCACAGCTCCAGTGACCTGGGTTCAGTTCTGTTTACTGCCACAGTCTCACAGCTCCAGTGACCTGAGTTCGGTTCTGTTTAATGCCACAGCCTCACAGCTCCAGTGTCCTGGGTTCGGTTCTGGGGTCTGCCACATTCTCACAGCTCCAGTGTCCCGGGTTCGGTTCTGTTTACTGCCACACTCTCACAGCTCCAGTGACCCGGGTTCAGTTCTGCGTACTGCCGCCGTCTCACAGCTCCAGTGTCCCGCGTTCGGTTCTGGGGACTGCCACAGCCTCACAGCTCCAGTGTCCCGGGTTCGGTTCTGTTTACTGCCACAGTCTCACAGCTCCAGTGACCTGGGTTCAGTTCTGTTTACTGCCACACTCTCACAGCTCCAGTGACCCGGGTTCAGTTCTGTTTACTGCCACAGTCTCACAGCTCCAGTGACCCGCGTTCGGTTCTGTTTACTGCCACAGTCTCACAGCTCCAGTGACCTGGGTTCGGTACTGTTTACTGCCACAGTCTCACAGCTCCAGTGACCTGGGTTCGGTTCTGCGTACTGCCACAGTCTCAGAGCTCCAGTGTCCCGGGTATGGTTCTGTTTACTGCCACAGCCTCACAGCTCCAGTGTCCCGGGTTCAGTTCTGTTTACTGCCACAGTCTCACAGCTCCACTGACCCGGGTTCGGTTCTGTTTACTGCCACAGTCTCACAGCTCCAGTGACCTGGGTTCGGTTCTGTTTACCTCCACAGTCTCACAGCTCCAGTGACCTGGGTTCGGTTCTGTTTACTGCCACAGTCTCACAGCTCCAGTGACCCGGGTTCGGTTCTGTTTACTGCCACAGTCTCACAGCTCCAGTGACCTGGGTTCGGTTCTGTTTACTGCCACAGTCTCACAGCTCCAGTGACCTGGGTTCGGTTCTGCGTACTGCCACAGTCTCACAGCTCCAGTGTCCCGGGTTCGGTTCTGTTTACTGCCACAGCCTCACAGCTCCAGTGACCTGGGTTCGGTTCTGCGTACTGCCACAGTCTCACAGCTCCAGTGACCCGGGTTCGGTTCTGTTTACTGCCACAGCCTCACAGCTCCAGTGACCTGGGGTCGGTTCTGTTTACTGCCACAGTCTCACAGCTCCAGTGTCCCGGGTTCAGTTCTGTTTACTGCCACAGTCTCACCGCTCCAGTGTCCCGGGTTCAGTTCTGTTTACTGCCACAGTCTCACAGCTCCAGTGACCCGGGTTCGGTTCTGTTTACTGCCACAGTCTCACAGCTCCAGTGACCCGGGTTCGGTTCTGTTTACTGCCACAGTCTCACAGCTCCAGTGTCCCGGGTTCGGTTCTGCTTTTTGCCACAGTCTCACAGCTCCAGTGACCTGGGTTCGGTTCTGTTTACTGCCACAGCCTCACAGCTCCAGTGACCCGGGTTCGGTTCTGTTTACTGCCACAGTCTCACAGCTCCAGTGACCCGGGTTCGGTTCTGTTTACTGCCACAGTCTCACAGCTCCAGTGTCCCGGGTTCGGTTCTGTTTTTTGCCACAGTCTCACAGCTCCAGTGACCTGGGTTCGGTTCTGTTTACTGCCACAGTCTCACAGCTCCAGTGACCCGGGTTCGGTTCTGTTTACTGCCACAGTCTCACAGCTCCAGTGTCCCGGGTTCGGTTCTGTTTTTTGCCACAGTCTCACCGCTCCAGTGACCTGGGTTCGGTTCTGTTTACTGCCACAGTCTCACAGCTCCAGTGACCCGGGATCGGTTCTGTTCACTGCCACAGTCTCACAGCTCCAGTGACCGGGTTCGGTTCTGTTTACTGCCACAGTCTCACAGCTCCAGTGTCCCGGGTTCGGTTCTGTTTCCTGCCACAGTCTCACAGCTCCAGTGACCCGGGTTCGGTTCTGTTCACTGCCACAGTCTCACAGCTCCAGTGTCCTGGGTTCGGTTCTGTTTACTGCCACAGTCTCACAGCTCCGGTGACCCGGGTTCGGTTCTGTTTACTGCCACAGCCTCACAGCTCCAGTGACCTGGGTTCGGTTCTGTTTACTGCCACAGTCTCACAGCTCCAGTGACCTGGGTTCGGTTCTGTTTACTGCCACAGTCTCACAGCTCCAGTGACCTGGGTTCGGTTCTGTTTACTGCCACAGTCTCACAGCTCCAGTGACCCGGGTTCAGTTCTGTTTACTGCCACAGTCTCACAGCTCCAGTGTCCTGGGTTCGGTTCTGTTTACTGCCACAGTCTCACAGCTTCAGTGACCCGGGTTCAGTTCTGTTTACTGCCACAGTCTCACAGCTCCAGTGTCCTGGGTTCGGTTCTGTTTACTGCCACAGTCTCACAGCTTCAGTGACCCGGGTTCGGTTCTGTTTACTGCCACAGTCTCACAGCTCCAGTGTCCTGGGTTCGGTTCTGTTTACTGCCACAGTCTCACAGCTTCAGTGACCCGGGTTCGTTTCTGTTTACTGCCACAGTCTCACAGCTCCAGTGACCCGGGTTCGGTTCTGTTTACTGCCACAGTCTCACAGCTCCAGTGACCTGGGTTCGGTTCTGTTTACTGCCACAGTCTCACAGCTCCAGTGACCCGGGTTCGGTTCTGTTTACTGCCACAGCCTCACAGCTCCAGTGACCCGGGTTCGGTTCTGTTTACTGCCACAGTCTCACAGCTCCGGTGACCCGGGTTCGGTTCTGTTTACTGCCACAGTCTCACAGCTCCAGTGTCCCGGGTTCGGTTCTGTTTACTGCCACAGCCTCACAGCTCCAGTGACCTGGGTTCGGTTCTGTTTACTGCCACTGTCTCACAGCTTCAGTGACCTGGGTTCGGTTCTGTTTACTGCCACAGTCTCACAGCTCCAGTGACCTGGGTTCGGTTCTGTTTACTGCCACAGCCTCACAGCTCCAGTGTCCCGGGTTCGGTTCTGTTTACTGCCACAGTCTCACAGCTCCAGTGACCTGGGTTCAGTTCTGTTTACTGCCACAGTCTCACAGCTCCAGTGTCCCGGGTTCGGTTCTGTTTACTGCCACAGTCTCACATCTCCGGTGACCCGGGTTCGGTTCTGTTTACTGCCACAGTCTCACAGCTCCAGTGACCTGGGTTCAGTTCTGTTTACTGCCACAGTCTCACAGCTCCAGTGACCCGGGTTCGGTTCTGTTTACTGCCACAGTCTCACTGCTCCAGTGACCTGGGTTCGGTTCTGTTTACTGCCACAGTCTCACAGCTCCAGTGACCTGGGTTCAGTTCTGTTTACTGCCACAGTCTCACAGCTCCAGTGACCCGGGTTCGGTTCTGTTTACTGCCACAGTCTCACTGCTCCAGTGACCTGGGTTCGGTTCTGTTTACTGCCACAGTCTCACAGCTCCAGTGTCCCGGGTTCGGTTCTGTTTACTGCCACAGTCTCACAGCTCCAGTGACCTGGGTTCGGTTCTGTTTACTGCCACAGTCTCACAGCTCCAGTGACCCGGGTTCGGTTCTGTTTACTGCCACAGTCTCACAGCTTCAGTGTCCCGGGTTCAGTTCTGTTTACTGCCACAGTCTCACAGCTTCAGTGACCTGGGTTCGGTTCTGTTTACTGCCACAGTCTCACAGCTCCAGTGACATGGGTTCGGTTCTGTTTACTGCCACAGTCTCACAGCTCCAGTGACCTGGGTTCGGTTCTGTTTACTGCCACAGTCTCACAGCTCCAGTGTCCCGGGTTCGGTTCTGTTTACTGCCACAGTCTCACAGCTCCAGTGTCCCGGGTTCGGTTCTGTTTACTGCCACAGTCTCACAGCTCCAGTGACCCGGGTTCGGTTCTGTTTACTGCCACAGTCTCACAGCTCCAGTGACCTGGGTTCGGTTCTGTTTACTGCCACAGTCTCACAGCTCCAGTGACCTGGGTTCGGTTCTGTTTACTGTCACACTCTCACAGCTCCAGTGACCCGGGTTCGGTTCTGCGTACTGCCACAGTCTCACAGCTCCAGTGACCTGGGTTGAGTTCTGTTTACTGCCACAGTCTCACAGCTCCAGTGTCCCGGGTTCGGTTCTGTTTACTGCCACAGTCTCACAGCTCCAGTGTCCCGGGTTCGGTTCTGTTTACTGCCACAGCCTCACAGCTCCAGTGTCCCGGGTTCGGTTCTGTTTACTGCCTCAGTCTCACAGCTCCAGTGACCCGGGTTCGGTTCTGTTTACTGCCACAGTCTCACAGCTCCAGTGACCTGGGTTCGGTTCTGTTTACTGCCACAGTCTCACAGCTCCAGTGACCTGGGTTCAGTTCTGTTTACTGCCACAGTCTCACAGCTCCAGTGACCTGGGTTCGGTTCTGTTTACTGCCACAGTCTCACAGCTCCAGTGACCCGGGTTCGGTTCTGTTTACTGCCACAGTCTCACAGCTCCAGTGACCTGGGTTCAGTTCTGTTTACTGCCACAGTCTCACACCTCCAATGACCTGGTTTCGGTTCTGTTTACTGCCACAGTCTCACCGCTCCAGTGACCTGGGTTCGGTTCTGTTTACTGCCACAGTCTCACAGCTCCAGTGACCCGGGTTCAGTTCTGTTTACTGCCACAGTCTCACAGCTTCAGTGACCTGGGTTCAGTTCTGTTTACTGCCACAGTCTCAAAGCTCCAGTGACCTGGGTTCGGTTCTGTTTACTGCCACAGTCTCACAGCTCCAGTGTCCTGGGTTCGGTTCTGTTTACTGCCACAGTCTCACAGCTCCAGTGACCCGGGTTCGGTTCTGTTTACTGCCACAGTCTCACAGCTTCAGTGACCCGGGTTCAGTTCTGTTTACTGCCACAGTCTCACAGCTCCAGTGACCCGGGTTCGGTTCTGTTTACTGCCACAGTCTCACAGCTTCAGTGACCCGGGTTCAGTTCTGTTTACTGCCACAGTCTCACAGCTCCAGTGACCCGGGTTCGGTTCTGTTTACTGCCACAGTCTCACAGCTCCAGTGTCCCGGGTTCGGTTCTGTTTACTGCCACAGTCTCACAGCTCCAGTGACCCGGGTTCAGTTCTGTTTACTGCCACAGTCTCACAGCTCCAGTGACCCGGGTTCGGTTCTGTTTACTGCCACAGTCTCACAGCTCCAGTGACCCGGGTTCAGTTCTGTTTACTGCCACAGTCTCACAGCTCCAGTGTCCTGGGTTCGGTTCTGTTTACTGCCACAGTCTCACAGCTCCAGTGATCCGGGTTCGGTTCTGTTTACTGCCACAGTCTCACAGCTCCAGTGTCCCGGGTTCGGTTCTGTTTACTGCCACAGTCTCACAGCTCCAGTGACCTGGGTTCGCTTCTGTTTACTGCCACAGTCTCACAGCTCCAGTGTCCCGGGTTCGGTTCTGTTTACTGCCACAGTCTCACAGCTCCAGTGACCTGGGTTCAGTTCTGTTTACTGCCACAGTCTCACAGCTCCAGTGTCCCGGGTTCGGTTCTGTTTACTGCCACAGTCTCACAGCTCCAGTGACCCGGGTTCGGTTCTGTTTACTGCCACAGCCTCACAGCTCCAGTGTCCCGGGTTCGGTTCTGTTTACTGCCACAGTCTCACTGCTCCAGTGACATGGGTTCGGTTCTGTTTACTGCCACAGTCTCAAAGCTTCAGTGTCCCGGGTTCGGTTCTGTTTACTGCCACAGTCTCACAGCTCCAGTGTCCCGGGTTCGGTTCTGGGGACTGCCACAGTCTCACAGCTCCAGTGACCTGAGTTCAGTTCTGTTTACTGCCACAGTCTCACAGCTCCAGTGACCCGGGTTCGGTTCTGTTTACTGCCACAGCCTCACAGCTCCAGTGTCCTGGGTTCGGTTCTGTTTACTGCCACAGCCTCACAGCTCCAGTGTCCTGGGTTCGGTTCTGTTTACTGCCACAGTCTCACAGCTCCAGTGACCCGGGTTCGGTTCTGTTTACTGCCACAGTCTCACAGCTCCAGTGACCTGGGTTCGGTTCTGTTTACTGCCACAGTCTCACAGCTCCAGTGTCCCGGGTTCGGTTCTGTTTACTGCCACAGCCTCACAGCTCCAGTGTCCCGGGTTCGGTTCTGCGTACTGCCACAGTCTCACAGCTCCAGTGTCCCGGGTTCGGTTCTGTTTACTGCCACAGTCTCACAGCTCCAGTGTCCCGGGTTCGGTTCTGTTTACTGCCACAGTCTCACAGCTCCAGTGTCCCGGGTTCGGTTCTGCGTACTGCCACAGTCTCACAGCTCCAGTGACCCGGGTTCGGTTCTGTTTACTGCCACAGTCTCACAGCTCCAGTGACCTGGGTTCGGTTCTGTTTACTGCCACAGTCTCACAGCTCCAGTGACCCGGGTTCGGTTCTGTTTACTGCCACAGTCTCACAGCTCCAGTGACCTGGGTTCGGTTCTGTTTACTGCCACAGTCTCACAGCTCCAGTGACCTGGGTTCGGTTCTGCGTACTGCCACAGTCTCACAGCTCCAGTGTCCCGGGTTCGGTTCTGTTTACTGCCACAGCCTCACAGCTCCAGTGTCCCGGGTTCGGTTCTGGGGACTGCCACAGCCTCACAGCTCCAGTGACCTGGGTTCGGTTCTGTTTACTGCCACAGTCTCACAGCTCCAGTGTCCCGGGTTCAGTTCTGTTTACTGCCACAGTCTCACAGCTCCAGTGACCCGGGTTCAGTTCTGTTTACTGCCACAGTCTCACCGCTCCAGTGTCCCGGGTTCAGTTCTGTTTACTGCCACAGTCTCACAGCTCCAGTGACCCGGGTTCGGTTCTGTTTACTGCCACAGTCTCACAGCTCCAGTGACCTGGGTTCGGTTCTGTTTACTGCCACAGTCTCACAGCTCCAGTGACCTGGGTTTGGTTCTGTTTACTGCCACAGTCTCACAGCTCCAGTGACCCGGGTTCGGTTCTGTTTACTGCCACAGTCTCACAGCTCCAGTGACCCGGGTTCGGTTCTGTTTACTGCCACAGTCTCACAGCTCCAGTGACCCGGGTTCGGTTCTGTTTACTGCCACAGTCTCACAGCTCCAGTGTCCCTTTTTCGGTTCTGTTTACTGCCACAGTCTCACAGCTCCAGTGACATGGGTTCGGTTCTGTTTACTGCCACAGTCTCACAGCTCCAGTGACCTGGGTTCGGTTCTGTTTACTGCCACAGTCTCACAGCTCCAGTGTCCCGGGTTCGTTTCTGTTTTTTGCCACAGTCTCACAGCTCCAGTGTCCCGGGTTCGGTTCTGTTTACTGCCACAGTCTCACAGCTCCAGTGACCCGGGTTCGGTTCTGTTTACTGCCACAGTCTCACAGCTCCAGTGACCCGGGTTCGGTTCTGTTTACTGCCACAGTCTCACAGCTCCAGTGTCCCGGGTTCGGTTCTGTTTACTGCCACAGTCTCACAGCTCCAGTGACCCGGGTTCGGTTCTGTTCACTGCCACAGTCTCACAGCTCCAGTGACCGGGTTCGGTTCTGTTTACTGCCACAGTCTCACAGCTCCAGTGACCTGGGTTCAGTTCTGTTTACTGCCACAGTCTCACAGCTTCAGTGACCCGGGTTCGGTTCTGTTTACTGCCACAGTCTCACAGCTCCAGTGACCCGGGTTCAGTTCTGTTTACTGCCACAGTCTCACAGCTCCAGTGACCCGGGTTCAGTTCTGTTTACTGCCACAGTCTCACATCTCCAGTGACCTGGGTTCGGTTCTGTTTACTGCCACAGTCTCACCGCTCCAGTGTCCCGGGTTCAGTTCTGTTTACTGCCACAGTCTCACAGCTCCAGTGACCTGGGTTCGGTTCTGTTTACTGCCACAGCCTCACAGCTCCAGTGACCTGGGTTCGGTTCTGTTTACTGCCACAGTCTCACAGCTCCAGTGACCTGGGTTCGGTTCTGTTTACTGCCACAGTCTCACCGCTCCAGTGTCCCGGGTTCAGTTCTGTTTACTGCCACAGTCTCACAGCTCCAGTGTCCCGGGTTCGGTTCTGTTTACTGCCACAGTCTCACAGCTCCAGTGTCCCGGGTTCGGTTCTGTTTACTGCCACAGTCTCACAGCTCCAGTGACCTGTGTTCAGTTCTGTTTACTGCCACAGTCTCACAGCTCCAGTGTCCCGGGTTCGGTTCTGTTTACTGCCACAGTCTCACAGCTCCAGTGACCTGGGTTCGGTTCTGTTTACTGCCACAGTCTCACCGCTCCAGTGTCCCGGGTTCAGTTCTGTTTACTGCCACAGTCTCACAGCTCCAGTGACCTGGGTTCGGTTCTGTTTACTGCCACAGCCTCACAGCTCCAGTGACCCGGGTTCGGTTCTGTTTACTGCCACAGTCTCACAGCTCCAGTGAACTGGGTTCGGTTCTGTTTACTGCCACAGTCTCACAGCTCCAGTGACCCGGGTTCGGTTCTGTTTACTGCCACAGTCTCACAGCTCCAGTGACCTGGGTTCAGTTCTGTTTACTGCCACAGTCTCACAGCTCCAGTGACCTGGGTTCGGTTCTGTTTACTGCCACAGTCTCACAGCTCCAGTGACCTGGGTTCGGTTCTGTTTACTGCCACAGTCTCACAGCTCCAGTGACCTGGGTTCGGTCCTGTTTACTGCCACAGTCTCACAGCTCCAGTGACCTGGGTTCAGTTCTGTTTACTGCCACAGTCTCACAGCTCCAGTGACCTGGGTTCGGTTCTGTTTACTGCCACAGTCTCACAGCTCCAGTGTCCCGGGTTCGGTTCTGTTTACTGCCACAGTCTCACAGCTCCAGTGTCCCGGGTTCGGTTCTGTTTACTGCCACAGTCTCACAGCTCCAGTGACCTGGATTCAGTTCTGTTTACTGCCACAGTCTCACAGCTCCAGTGACCTGGGTTCGGTTCTGTTTACTGCCACAGCCTCACAGCTCCAGTGACCTGGGTTCGGTCCTGTTTACTACCACAGTCTCACAGCTCCAGTGACCCGGGTTCAGTTCTGTTTACTGCCACAGTCTCACAGCTCCAGTGTCCCGGGTTCGGTTCTGTTTACTGCCACAGCCTCACAGCTCCAGTGTCCCGGGTTCGGTTCTGCGTACTGCCACAGTCTCACAGCTCCAGTGTCCCGGGTTCGGTTCTGTTTACTGCCACAGTCTCACAGCTCCAGTGACCCGGGTTCGGTTCTGTTTACTGCCACAGTCTCACAGCTCCAGTGACCTGGGTTCGGTTCTGTTTACTGCCACAGTCTCACAGCTCCAGTGACCCGGGTTCGGTTCTGTTTACTGCCACAGTCTCACAGCTCCAGTGACCCGGGTTTGGTTCTGTTTACTGCCACAGTCTCACAGCTCCAGTGACCCGGGTTCGGTTCTGTTTACTGCCACAGTCTCACAGCTCCATGGACCCGAGTTCAGTTCTGTTTACTGCCACAGTCTCACAGCTCCAGTGTCCCGGGTTCGGTTCTGTTTACTGCCACAGTCTCACAGCTCCAGTGACCTGGGTTCGGTTCTGTTTACTGCCACAGTCTCACAGCTCCAGTGACCTGGGTTCGGTTCTGCGTACTGCCACAGTCTCACAGCTCCAGTGTCCCGGGTTCGGTTCTGTTTACTGCCACAGCCTCACAGCTCCAGTGTCCCGGGTTCGGTTCTGGGGACTGCCACAGCCTCACAGCTCCAGTGACCTGGGTTTGGTTCTGTTTACTGCCACAGTCTCACAGCTCCAGTGTCCCGGGTTCAGTTCTGTTTACTGCCACAGTCTCACAGCTCCAGTGACCCGGGTTCAGTTCTGTTTACTGCCACAGTCTCACATCTCCAGTGTCCCGGGTTCGGTTCTGTTTACTGCCACAGCCTCACATCTCCAGTGTCCCGGGTTCGGTTCTGGGGACTGCCACAGCCTCACAGCTCCAGTGACCTGGGTTCGGTTCTGTTTACTGCCACAGTCTCACAGCTCCAGTGTCCCGGGTTCAGTTCTGTTTACTGCCACAGTCTCACAGCTCCAGTGACCCGGGTTCAGTTCTGTTTACTGCCACAGTCTCACATCTCCAGTGTCCCGGGTTCGGTTCTGTTTACTGCCACAGCCTCACATCTCCAGTGTCCCGGGTTCGGTTCTGGGGACTGCCACAGCCTCACAGCTCCAGTGACCTGGGTTCGGTTCTGTTTACTGCCACAGTCTCACAGCTCCAGTGTCCCGGGTTCAGTTCTGTTTACTGCCACAGTCTCACAGCTCCAGTGACCCGGGTTCAGTTCTGTTTACTGCCACAGTCTCACAGCTCCAGTGACCTGGGTTCGGTTCTGTTTACTGCCACAGTCTCACAGCTCCAGTGACCTGGGTTTGGTTCTGTTTACTGCCACAGTCTCACAGCTCCAGTGACCTGGGTTCGGTTCTGTTTACTGCCACAGTCTCACAGCTCCAGTGACCCGGGTTCCGTTCTGTTTACTGCCACAGTCTCACAGCTCCAGTGACCCGGGTTCGGTTCTGTTTACTGCCACAGTCTCACAGCTCCAGTGTCCCTTTTTCGGTTCTGTTTACTGCCACAGTCTCACAGCTCCAGTGACATGGGTTCGGTTCTGTTTACTGCCACAGTCTCACAGCTCCAGTGACCTGGGTTCGGTTCTGTTTACTGCCACAGTCTCACAGCTCCAGTGACCTGGGTTCGGTTCTGTTTACTGCCACAGTCTCACAGCTCCAGTGACCCGGGTTCGGTTCTGTTTACTGCCACAGTCTCACAGCTCCAGTGTCCCTTTTTCGGTTCTGTTTACTGCCACAGTCTCACAGCTCCAGTGACATGGGTTCGGTTCTGTTTACTGCCACAGTCTCACAGCTCCAGTGACCTGGGTTCGGTTCTGTTTACTGCCACAGTCTCACAGCTCCAGTGACCTGGGTTCGGTTCTGTTTACTGCCACAGTCTCACAGCTCCAGTGACCCGGGTTCAGTTCTGTTTACTGCCACAGTCTCACAGCTCCAGTGACCCGGGTTCAGTTCTGTTTACTGCCACAGTCTCACAGCTCCAGTGACCTGGGTTCGGTTCTGTTTACTGCCACAGTCTCACCGCTCCAGTGTCCCGGGTTCAGTTCTGTTTACTGCCACAGTCTCACAGCTCCAGTGACCTGGGTTCGGTTCTGTTTACTGCCACAGTCTCACAGCTCCAGTGACCCGGGTTCGGTTCTGTTTACTGCCACAGTCTCGCAGCTCCAGTGACCTGGGTTCAGTTCTGTTTACTACCACAGTCTCACAGCTCCAGTGACCTGGGTTCGGTTCTGTTTACTGCCACAGTCTCACAGCTCCAGTGACCCGGGTTCGGTTCTGTTTACTGCCACAGTCTCACAGCTCCAGTGACCTGGGTTCGGTTCTGTTTACTGCCACAGTCTCACAGCTCCAGTGTCCCGGGTTCGGTTCTGTTTACTGCCACAGCCTCACAGCTCCAGTGTCCCGGGTTCGGTTCTGCGTACTGCCACAGTCTCACAGCTCCAGTGTCCCGGGTTCGGTTCTGTTTACTGCCACAGTCTCACAGCTCCAGTGACCCGGGTTCGGTTCTGTTTACTGCCACAGTCTCACAGCTCCAGTGACCTGGGTTCGGTTCTGTTTACTGCCACAGTCTCACAGCTCCAGTGACCCGGGTTCGGTTCTGTTTACTGCCACAGTCTCACAGCTCCAGTGACCTGGGTTCGGTTCTGCGTACTGCCACAGTCTCACAGCTCCAGTGTCCCGGGTTCGGTTCTGTTTACTGCCACAGCCTCACAGCTCCAGTGTCCCGGGTTCGGTTCTGGGGACTGCCACAGCCTCACAGCTCCAGTGACCTGGGTTCGGTTCTGTTTACTGCCACAGTCTCACAGCTCCAGTGTCCCGGGTTCAGTTCTGTTTACTGCCACAGTCTCACAGCTCCAGTGACCCGGGTTCAGTTCTGTTTACTGCCACAGTCTCACCGCTCCAGTGTCCCGGGTTCAGTTCTGTTTACTGCCACAGTCTCACAGCTCCAGTGACCCGGGTTCGGTTCTGTTTACTGCCACAGTCTCACAGCTCCAGTGACCTGGGTTCGGTTCTGTTTACTGCCACAGTCTCACAGCTCCAATGACCTGGGTTTGGTTCTGTTTACTGCCACAGTCTCACAGCTCCAGTGACCGGGGTTCGGTTCTGTTTACTGCCACAGTCTCACAGCTCCAGTGACCCGGGTTCGGTTCTGTTTACTGCCACAGTCTCACAGCTCCAGTGACCCGGGTTCGGTTCTGTTTACTGCCACAGTCTCACAGCTCCAGTGTCCCTTTTTCGGTTCTGTTTACTGCCACAGTCTCACAGCTCCAGTGACATGGGTTCGGTTCTGTTTACTGCCACAGTCTCACAGCTCCAGTGACCTGGGTTCGGTTCTGTTTACTGCCACAGTCTCACAGCTCCAGTGACCCGGGTTCGGTTCTGTTTTTTGCCACAGTCTCACAGCTCCAGTGTCCCTGGTTCGGTTCTGTTTACTGCCACAGTCTCACAGCTCCAGTGACCCGGGTTCGGTTCTGTTTACTGCCACAGTCTCACAGCTCCAGTGACCCGGGTTCGGTTCTGTTTACTGCCACAGTCTCACAGCTCCAGTGTCCCGGGTTCGGTTCTGTTTACTGCCACAGTCTCACAGCTCCAGTGACCCGGGTTCGGTTCTGTTCACTGCCACAGTCTCACAGCTCCAGTGACCGGGTTCGGTTCTGTTTACTGCCACAGTCTCACAG
Organism: Heterodontus francisci; assembly: GCF_036365525.1. NCBI lineage: Eukaryota > Metazoa > Chordata > Chondrichthyes > Heterodontiformes > Heterodontidae > Heterodontus > Heterodontus francisci. Next base: position 2,218,204 of record NW_027140533.1, read on the forward strand.
CTCCAGTGACCCGGTTTCGGTTCTGTTTACTGCCACAGTCTCACAGCTCCAGTGACCTGGGTTCAGTTCTGTTTACTGCCACAGTCTCACAGCTCCAGTGTCCCGGTTTCGGTTCTGTTTACTGCCACAGTCTCACAGCTCCAGTGACCCGGGTTCGGTTCTGTTTACTGCCACAGTCTCACAGCTCCAGTGTCCCGGGTTCGGTTCTGTTTACTGCCACAGTCTCACAGCTCCAGTGACCCGGGTTCGGTTCTGTTCACTGCCACAGTCTCACAGCTCCAGTGACCGGGTTCGGTTCTGTTTACTGCCACAGTCTCACAGCTCCAGTGACCCGGGTTCAGTTCTGTTTACTGCCACAGTCTCACAGCTCCAGTGACCTGGGTTCGGATCTGTTTACTGCCACAGTCTCACAGCTCCAGTGACCTGGGTTCGGTTCTGTTCACTGCCACAGTCTCACAGCTCCAGTGACCTGGGTTCGGTTCTGTTTACTGCCACAGTCTCACTGCTCCAGTGACCCGGGTTCGGTTCTGTTGACTGCCACAGTCTCACAGCTCCAGTGACCCGGGTTCGGTTCTGTTCACTGCCACAGTCTCACAGCTCCAGTGTCCCGGGTTCGGTTCTGTTTACTGCCACAGTCTCAGAGCTCCAGTGACCTGGGTTCGGTTCTGTTTACTGCCACAGTCTCACAGCTCCAGTGACCTGGGTTCGGTTCTGTTTACTGCCACAGTCTCACAGCTCCAGTGACCTGGGTTCGGTTCTGTTTACTGCCACAGTCTCACAGCTCCAGTGACCCGGGTTCGGTTCTGCTTACTGCCACAGCCTCACATCTCCAGTGTCCTGGGTTCGGTTCTGTTTACTGCCACAGTCTCACAGCTCCAGTGACCCGGGTTCGGTTCTGTTTACTGCCACAGTCTCACAGCTCCAGTGACCTGGGTTCGGTTCTGTTTACTGCCACAGTCTCACAGCTCCAGTGACCTGGGTTCGGTTCTTTTTACTGCCACAGTCTCACAGCTCCAGTGTCCCGGGTTCGGTTCTGTTTACTGCACAGTCTCACAGCTCCAGTGACCTGGGTTCAGTTCTGTTTACTGCCACAGTCTCACAGCTCCAGTGTCCCGGGTTCGGTTCTGTTTACTGCCACAGCCTCACAGCTCCAGTGTCCCGGGTTCGGTTCTGTTTACTGCCACAGTCTCACAGCTCCAGTGACCCGGGTTCAGTTCTGTTTACTGCCACAGTCTCACAGCTCCAGTGTCCCGGGTTCGGTTCTGTTTACTGCCACAGTCTCACAGCTCCAGTGACCTGGGTTCGGTTCTTTTTACTGCCACAGTCTCACAGCTCCAGTGTCCCGGGTTCGGTTCTGTTTACTGCACAGTCTCACAGCTCCAGTGTCCCGGGTTCAGTTCTGTTTACTGCCACAGTCTCACAGCTCCAGTGTCCCGGGTTCGGTTCTGTTTACTGCACAGTCTCACAGCTCCAGTGACCTGGGTTCAGTTCTGTTTACTGCCACAGTCTCACAGCTCCAGTGACCCGGGTTCGGTTCTGTTTACTGCCACAGTCTCACAGCTCCAGTGTCCCGGGTTCGGTTCTGTTTACTGCCACAGCCTCACAGCTCCAGTGTCCCGGGTTCGGTTCTGTTTACTGCCACAGCCTCACAGCTCCAGTGTCCCGGGTTCGGTTCTGTTTACTGCCACAGTCTCACAGCTCCAGTGACCCGGGTTCGGTTCTGTTTACTGCCACAGCCTCACAGCTCCAGTGACCTGGGTTCGGTTCTGTTTGCTGCCACAGTCTCACAGCTCCAGTGTCCCGGGTTCTGTTCTGGGTGCTGCCTGTGTGGAGTTTGCAAGTTTTCCCTGTGACCATGTGGGTTTCTGCCGGGTGCTCTGTTTTCCTCCCACAGACAAAGACTTGCAGTTTGATTGATAAATTGGCCATTGTAAATGTCCCTAGTCTCGTTATGTGGTTGGAGGATGGTGGGGATGTGGTAGGGAATATGGGATTAATGTCGGATATATAAATGGGTGGCTGTTGGTCAGCACAGACTCGATGGGCCAAAGGGTCTGTCTCAGTGCAGTATCTCTCTATGATTCTCTTTGTGTAAAGACATTTCATCCATTTTACACAGACAGATATTTGTCTTCATTGTTAGGATGTGTCTGTCACTAGACCAGCAGATATTGTCCATCCCCAGTTGTCCATTGAGAAGGTGATGCTGGTCCATTACCTTGAACCTCTGCAGTCTGTGTGGTGAAGGTCATCTCACAATGGTGTTGGAGAAGGAGTTACAGCATTTTCACCCAGTCATGATGAAGGAAAGGTGATATATGTCCAACACAACAACAACTTGTATTTATATAGCACCATTAATGTCAGTACATGTTCCAAGGCACTCCTCTCCACCACTCCCCTCCCCCACTCCCCTCCCCAACACCCCTACCCCACTCCCCTCCCCCACTCCCCTCCCCCACTCCCCTCCCCAACACCCCTACCCCACTCCCCTCCCCCACTCCACTCCCCCACTCCCCTCCCCCACTCCCCTCCCCCACTCCACTACCCCACTCCCCTCCCCCACTCCCCTCCCCAACACCCCTACCCCACTCCCCTCCCCCACTCCTCACCACCACTCCCCTCCCCAACACCCCTACCCCACTCCCCTCCCCCACTCCCCTCCCCCACTCCCCTCCCCAAACTCCCACCCCCACTCCCCTCCCCAACACCCCTACCCCACTCCCCTCCCCCACTCCCCTCCCCAACACCCCTCCCCAACACCCCTACCCCACTCCCCTCCACCACTCCCCTCCCCCACTCCCCTCCCCAACACCCCTACCCCACTCCCCTCCCCCACTCCCCTCCCCCACTCCACTCCTCCCACTCCCCTCCCCCACTCCCCTCCCCCACTCCCCTCCCCCACTCCCCTCCCCAAACTCCCCCTCCCCCACTCCCCTCCCCAAACTCCCCTCCCCCACTCCCCTCCCCAACACCCCTACCCCACTCCCCTCCCCCACTTCCCTCCCCCACTCCACTCCTCCCACTCCCCTCCCCCACTCTCCTCCCCCACTCCCCTCCCCAACACCCCTACCCCACTCCCCTCCCCCACTCCACTCCCCCACTCCTCTCCCCCACTCCCCTCCCCAACACCCCTACCCCACTCCCCTCCCCCACTCCCCTCCACCACTCCCCTCCCCCACTCCCCTCCCCAACACCCCTACCCCACTCCCCTCCCCCACTCTCCTCCCCCACTCCCCTCCCCAACACCCCTACCCCACTCCCCTCCCCCACTCCTCTCCACCACTCCCCTCCCCCATTCCCCTCCCCAACACCCCTACCCCACTCCCATCCCCAACACCCCTACCCCACTCCCCCACTCTACTCCTCCCACTCCACTTCCCCACTGCGCAATATCACTCCCCTCCCCCACTCCCATCCCCAACACCCCTACCCCACAGCCCTCCCCCGCTCCCCTCCCCCACACCCCTCCCCAAACTCCCTCCCTCACACCCCTCCCCCACTCCCCTACTCCACTCCCCTCCCCCATTCCCCTCCCCAACACCCCTCCCCCACTCCCCTATGTCAATCCCCTCCCCAGCTCCCCTTACCCACTCCCCTCCCCCACTCCCCTGCCCCACTCACATCCCTAACTCCCCTCCCCCACTCCCCTCGCCCTCACCTCCCCAACTCCCCTCACTAAGTCCTCCCTCTCACCTCCCCCACTCCCCTCCCTAAATCCCCTCCCTGACTCCCCTCCCCCACTCACGTCACCAACTTCCCTCCCCCACTCCCCTCCCCCACTCATCTCCCCAACTCCCCCCAACAACTCCCTCCCACTCACCTCCCCCACTCCCCTCCCCAACACCCCTACCCCACTCACCTCCCCCACTCCCCTCCCCCACTCCACTTCCCCACATCACTATATCACTCCCCTCCCCCACTCCCATCCCCAACACCCCTACCCCACTCCCCTCCCCCACTCACCTCCCCCACTCCAATCCCTCATTCCCCTCCCCCACTCCCTTCCCCAACACCCCTCCCGCACTCCCCACCCCCACTCCCCTGCACCATTCCCCTCCCCCACTCCCCTACCCCACTCCCCTCTCCAGCTCCCCTCCCCCACTCCCCTATGTCAATCCCCTCCCCCACTCCCCTACACCACTCCCTTCCCCCACTCGCCTCCCAAACTTCCCTACTCCACTCCGCTCCCCAAACCCCCTCCCCTATTCCCCTACCCATATCCCCTCCCCAGCTCCCCTTACCCACTCCCCTCCCCCACTCCCCTGCCCCACTCACATCCCTAACTCCCCTCCCCCACTCCCCTCGCCCTCACCTCCCCAACTCCCCTCACTAAGTCCTCCCACTCACCTCCCCCACTCCCCTCCCTAAATCCCCTCCCTCACTCCCCTACCCCACTCACACCACCAACTTCCCTCCCCCACTCCCCTCCCCCACTCATCTCCCCAACTCCCCCCAACAACTCCCTCCCACTCACCTCCCCCACTCCCCTCCCTAACTCCCCTCCCCAACTCCCCGACGCCACTCACCTCCCTAACTCCGCACGCCAACTCCCCTCCCCAACTCACCTTCCCAACTCCCTCCCACTCACCTGCATAACTCCCCTCCCCCACTCCCCACCCCCTCACCTCCACAACTCCACTCACTAACTCCCTCCCACTCACCTCCCCCACTCCCCTCCCTAACTCCCATCCCTCACTCCCCTCCCCCACATCTCCCCAACTCCCCTATCCCACTCCAATCCACCGCTCACCCCCACTCTCCACCCCCACTCCCCTACCCCACTGCACTCCCCAGCTCCCATTTCCCACTCCCCGCCCCAACTCCCCTACCCCACTCCCCTCCCACACTCCCCTATATCACACCCCTCCCCCACTCCACTACCCCACTCCCCTCACCAGATCCCTTCCCCCACTCCCCTCTGTCATTCTCCTCCCCCCTCCCCTACACCACTCCCATTCCCCACTCGCCTCCCAAACTTCAATACTCCACTCCGCTCCCCAAACACACGCCCCCATTCCCCTACCCAAATCCCCTCCCCAGCTCCCCTTACCCACTCCCCTCCCCCACTCCCCTACCCCAACTCCCCTCCCCCATTCACCTTCCCAACTCCCTCCCACTCACCTCCATAACTCCACTCACTAACTCCCTCCCACTCACCTCCCCCACTCCCCTCCCTAACTCCCCTCCCTCACTCCCCTACCCCTCTCAGATCACCAACTTCCCTCCCCCATTCCCCTCCCCCACTCATCTCCCCAACTCTCCCCACCAACTCCCTCCCACTCACCTCCCCCACTCCTCTCCCTAACTCCCCTCCCTCACACCCCTCCCCAACTCCCCTCACTCACTCCCCTGCCCAACTCCCTCCCACTCATGGTACCCACTCCCCTATCCCACTCCCCTCCCCCGCTCACCCCCATTCTCCACCCCCACTCCCCACCCCACTGCGCTCCCCAGCTCCCCTTGCCCACTCCCCGCTCCAACTCCCCTACCCCACTCCCCTCCCCCACCCGCATATATCACACCCCTCCCCCACTCCCCGACACCACTCCCATCCCCCACTCGCCTCCCAAACTTCCCTACTCCACTCCGCTCCCCAAACACCCTCCCCCATTCCCCTACCCAAATCCCATCCCCAGCTCTCCTTACCCACTCCACTCCCCCACACCCCAATCCCACTCACATCCCTAACTCCGCAAGCCCACACCCCTCCACTACTCACCTCCCCAACTCCCCTCACCAACTCCCTCCCACTCACCTCCTTAACTCCCCTCCCTAACTCGCCTCCCCCACTCCCCTCCCCCTCACCTCCCCAACTCCCCTCACTAACTCCCTCCCACTCACCTCCCCCACTCCCCTCCCTAACTCCCCTCCCTCACCCCACTCCCCTCCCTAACTCCCCTCCCTCACTCCCCCACCCCACTTACCTCCCCAATCCCCCTCACCAACTCCCTCCCTCTCACCTCACCAACTCCCCTCACTAACTCCCTCTCACTCACCTCCCCCACTCCCCTCCTCTCCACTCCTCTCCACTCCCCTCCCACACTCGCCTCCCAAACTGCCCTCCTCCATTCCGCTCCCCAACCCCACTCCCCTACCCCACCCACCTCCCTAACTCCGCACCCCCACTCCCCTCCCCCACTCAACTCCCCAACTCCCCTCACTAACTCCCTCCCACTCACCTCCCTAACTCCCCTCCCTAACTCCCCTCCCCCACTCCCCTCCCCCCTCACCTCCCCAACTCCCCTCACTAACTCCCTCCCACTCAACTCCCCACTCCCCTCCCTAACTCCCCTCCCTCACACCCCAACCCCACTCACTTCCCCAACTTCCCTCCCCCACTCATCTCCCCAAATCCCCCCACCAACTTCCTCCCACTCACCTCCCCCACTCCCCAATATCACTCCCCTCCCCCGCTCACTCCCACTCTCCACCCCCACTCCTCTACCCCACTGCGCTCCCCAGCTCCCCTTGCCCACTCCCCGCCCCAACTCCCCTACCCCACTCCCCTCCCCCACCCCCCTATATCACTCCCCTCCCCCACTCAGCTCCCCCACTCGCCTCCCAAACTTCCCTACTCCACTCCGCTCCCCCACCCCGTTCTCCAATACCCCTCCCCTTCCCCTATCCCACTCCTCTCCCCCAAACCCCTACTCCACACTCCTCCCTCATTCCCCTCCCACAATCTCCTCCCCCACTTCCCTCCACCACTCCCACTCTCTACCCCTCTCCTCTCCCCCTCATCTCTCCTCCCCACTCCCCTTCCCAATCCCCTCCCCCACTCCCCTCCTCTCCACTCCTCTCCACTCCCCTCCCCCACTTGCCTCCCAAACTTCCCTCCTCCATTCCGCTCCCCAACCCCCCTCCCCATTCCCCTACCCCACTCCCCTCCCCAACTCCCCTCCCCAACCCCCCTCCACCACTACCCGACATCACACCCCTCCCCCACTCCCCTCCTCTCCACTCCTCTCCACTCCCCTCCCCCACTCGCCTCATAAACTTCCCTCCTCCATTCCGCTCCCCAACCCCCCTCCCCATTCCCCTACCCCACTCCCCTCCCCAACTCCCCTCCCCAACCCCCTCCACCACTACTCTACATCACACCCCTCCCCCACTCCCCAACCCCACTCCCGTCCCCAAATCTCCTCCTCCACTCCCCTCCCCTACTCCCCATACCCACACCCCTCCCCCACCCCCTACCCCACTCCATTTCCACTCCCCTTCCCACTCCCCTTCCAACTCCCCTCCCCCACTCTCCTTCCCACTCCCCTCCCCCACTCCCCTTCCACTCCCCACCCGCACTCCCCTCCCCCACTCCCCTCCCCACATCCCCTCCCCCACTCCCCTCCTCCACACCATTTCCACTCCCCTCCCCCACATTCCTTCTACGCCCCTACCCCACACCCCACCCACTCCCCTTCCAACTCCCCCCACCAACTCCCTCCCACTCACCTCCCCCACTCCCCTCCCTAACTCCCATCCCCCACTCCCCTCCCCAACTTCCCACACCCATTCCCCTGCCCAACTCCCTCCCACACACATCCCCCACTCCCCTATCCCTCTCCTCTCCCCCGCTCACCCCCACTCTCCACCCCCACATCCCTACCGCACTCCCCTCCCCAAACTCACTCCCCGACTCCCCTACACCACTGCGCTCCCCAGCTCCACTTGCCCACTCCCCGCCCCAATTCCCCTACCCCACACCCCTCCACCACTCCCCTAAATCACTCCCCTCCCCCACTCCCCTCCCAAACGTCCTTACTCCACTCCGCTCCCCAACCCCCCTCCCCCATTCCCCTACCCCACTCCCCTCCACCACTCCCCTACTCCACGCTCCTCCCCCACTCCCCTCCCCCACTCCCCTCCCCAATCTCCTCCCCAACTCCCCTCCTCCACACCCCACACCCACTCCCTGACCCCACTCCCCTACACACACCCACTCCCTTCCTCCACACCCCTCACCAACTCCCCTACCCCACTCCCCCCACACACCCACGCCCCTGCACCACACCCCACCCCCACTCCACTTCTCCACACCCCACTCCCACTCCCCTACCCCAGTACCCTTCCCTTCTCTCCTCCCACACTCTCCTCCCCCACTTCCCTCCACCACTCCCACTCTCTACCCCTCTCCTCTCCCCCTCCTCTCTCCTCCCCACTCCCCTTCCCAATCCCCTCCCCAACTCCACGACCCCACTCTCCTCCTCTGCACTCCTCTCCTCTCCACTACTCCACTCCCCGCCCCCACTGCCCTTCCACTCCCCTCCCCCACTCCCATTCCCACTCCCCTCCCTCACTCCCCTTCCCACACCCCTACGCACTCCCCTCCCCCACTCTCCTTCGCATTCCCCTCCCCCACTCTCCTTCGCACTCCCCTCCCCCACTCTCCTTCCCACTTCGCTCCCCCACTTCCCCACTCCCCTCCCCCACTCCCCTTCCAACTCCCCTCCCCCACTCCCCTTCCAACTCCCCTCCCCCACTCCCCTTCCCACACCCCTCCCCCACTCTCCTTCCCACTTCGCTCACCCACTCCCCTTCCACTCCCCTCCCCACTCGCCTCCCAAACTTCGCTCCTCCATTCCGCTCCCCAAACCCCCTCCCCATTCCCCTAACACACGACCCTCCCCAACTCCCCTGCCCCAACCACCCTCCACCACTACCCATCATCACTCCCCTCCCACACTCCTCAACCCCACTCCAGTCCCCAAAATCCCACCTCCACTCCCCTCCCCCACTCTCCTTCCCACTTTGCTCGCCCACTCCCATTCCACTCCCCTCCCCCACTCCCCTCCCCCACTCCCCTTCCATTCCCCTCCCCCCCCAATCCCCTTCCACTCCCCTCCCCAAATCCCCTTCCACTCCCCTCCCCACTCCGCTTCCACTCCCCTCCCCCACTACCCTTTCCCACTCCTCTTCCACTCTGCTGTCCCAATCCCCTCACCCACTCTCCTTTCCACTTCGCTCCCCCAGTCCCCTCGCCACGCCCCTCCCACACTCCCCTCCCCCACTCCCCCACTCCCCCACTCCCCTCCACCACCCCACTCCCCCACACCCCCTCCCCCACTCCCCCTCCTCCACTCCCATTCCCCCCTTCCACTCCCTCCCCACTCCGCTTCCACTCCCCTCCCCCACTACCCTTTCCCACTCCCTTTCCACTCCCCTGTCCCACTCCCCTCACCCACTCACTGTCCCCCACATCCCTCCTCCACTCCGCTCCCCTTCAACCCTCCCACACTCCCATCAAACACTTCCCTCCGCCACTCCCACTCGCTACCCCTCTCCTCCTTCCGCTCACCTCCACCTTCCCCTCCCTTCCCCCACTCCCCTTCCACTCCCCTCTCCCACTCCCCTCCCCTTCCAACTCCCCTCAAACTCCCCTCCCACAGTCCTTCCAACTTTGCTCGCCCACCACTTCCACTCCCCTCCCCCACTCCCCTCCCCCACTCCCCTTCCACTCCACTCCCCCCCACTCCCCTTCCACTCACCTGCCCCACTCCCCTTCCACTCCCCTCCCCACTCCGCTTCCACTCCCCTCCCCCACTACCCTATCCCACTCCCTTTCCACTCCCCTGTCCCACTCCCCTCAGCCACTCACCCTCAGCCACTCACCGTCCCCCACATCCCTCCTCCACTCCGCTCCCCTTCAACCCTCCCACACTCCCTTCACACACTTCCCTCTGCCACTCCCACTCGCTACCCCTCTCCTCCCTCCGCTCCCCTCCACCTTCCGCTTACCACGCCCCTCTCCCACAGCCTCCCCATTCCCATCCTCTCCCCTCCACACTCCCCTTGCCATTCCCCTCTCTCACAGCCTCCTCTCCCCACCTCTTACCTCCCCCACTATCCTTCCCACTCCAATCTCCCACAGCCTACCCGACTCCCCTCCTCTCCCCTCCACCACTCCTCTTCCCACTCTCCTCTCCCATCCCCTCCGCCCTACTCCCCTCCTCTCCCCTCCTCCCCTACTCTACCCTCCTCCCCTCCTCTCCCCTCCTCCACTCCCATTCCCACTCCCCTCTCCCACAGCCACCCCTACTCCCCTCCTCTACCCTCCTCCCCCCTCCTCCCCTACGCTACCCTCCTACCCTCCTCTCCCCTACTCCACTCCCCTTCCCACTCCCCTCTCCCACTGCCACCCCTACTCCCGTCCTCTCCCCTCCCCCACTCCCCTTCCCAATCAATTCCCCCCCTCCCCACCCGCACACCCCTCCCCCAGACCCCTCCCCCAATCACCTTCCCAACCCCTCCCCCACCCCCTTCCCACTCCGATCCCCCACTTCCCTCCCCCTCTCCCCTCTCCCAATCCCCTCCTGCATACCCCTCCACCACTCCCCTCCCGAACAACCCGCCCCCACTCCCCTCCCCCAATCACCTTCCCAGCCCCTCCCCCACCCCTTCCCCACTCCCCTCCCCCACCCCCTTCCCCACTCCCCTCCCCCACAAACCTTCCCAACCTCTCCAACACCCCCTTCCCACTCCCCTCCCCCACTCCCCTCCCCCACTCACCTTCCCAACCCCGCCTCCACCCACTTCCCACACCCGTCCGCCACCCAGCTCCCACTCCCACTCCCCTACCCCTGCCACTTCCCCACTCCCCTCCCTCACTCCCTCACTCCCCTCTCCCACTCTCCTTAACGCTCACCTACCCCCTCCCATGGCAATCCCCTCACCCTCACCCTTCCCCTTCCCCCCTCCCCTCCTCCTCTCCCCGACCTCCTCCCCTCCCACTACCCCTCCCACTCCCGCTCCCACTCGCCTCCCACTCCCCCTCCCAGCCGCCTCCCACTGCACTCCCCCACTCCCCTCCCACTCCATTCCCCCACTCCACTCCCACTCCACTCCCCCACTGCCCTCCCCCACTCCCATCCCGTCAGTATTAAACAATCAGGGGAACACACTCTCCTCACTTATACTCTTCACCTGGTAACATGTCCCATCAGTATTAAACAATCAGGGGAACACACTCTCCTCACTTACACTGTTCACCTGGTAACATGTCCCGTGTGTATTAAACAATCAGGGGAACACACTCTACTCACTTACACTGTTCACCTGGTAACATGCCCCGTGTGTATGAAACCATCAGGGGAACACACTCTCCTCACTTATACTGTTCACCTGGTAACATGTCCCGTGTCTATTAAAACATTAGGGGAACACACTCTCCTCACGTATACTGTTCACCTGGTAACATGTCCCGTGTGTCTTAAACCATCAGGGGAACACAATCTCCTCACTGATACTGTTCACCTGGTAACATGTTCCGTGTATATTAAACCATGAGGGGAACACACTCTCCTCACTTATACTGTTCACCTGGTAACATGTCCCGTGTGTATTAAACAATCAGGGGAACACACTCTACTCACTTACACTGTTCACCTGGTAACATGCCCCGTGTGTATGAAACCATCAGGGGAACACACTCTCCTCACTTATACTGTTCACCTGGTAACATGTCCCGTGTCTATTAAAACATTAGGGGAACACACTCTCCTCACGTATACTGTTCACCTGGTAACATGTCCCGTGTGTCTTAAACCATCAGGGGAACACAATCTCCTCACTGATACTGTTCACCTGGTAACATGTTCCGTGTATATTAAACCATGAGGGGAACACACTCTCCTCACTTATACTGTTCACCTGGTAAAACGTCCCGTGTAAATTGAACAATCAGGGGAACACACTCTCCTCGCCTTCCTGTTCACCTGGTAACATGTCCCGTGTATATTAAACCATCAGGGGAACACAGTCTCCTCACTAAAACTGTTCTCCTGGAAGCATGTCCTGAGTATATTAAACCATCAGGGGAACACACTCTCCTCACTCATACTGTTCACCTGGTAACATGTACTGTGTGTATTAAACCATCAGGGGAACACACTCTCCTCACTTATACTCTTCACCTGGTGACATGTCCCGTGTATATTAAACCATCAGGGGAACACACTCTCCTCACTTATACTGTTCACCTGGTAACATGTCCGTGAATATTAAACCATCAGGGGAAAGCACTCTCCTCACTTATATTCTTCACCTGGTAACATGTCCCGTGTGCATTAAACCATCAGAGGAACACTCTCTCCTCACTTATACTGTTCACCTGGTAACATGTCCCGTCAGTATTAAACCATCAGGAGAACACAGTCTCCTCACTTATACTGTTCACCTGGTAACATGTCCTTTGCATATTTAACCATCAGGGGAAAACATTCTGCTCACTTATACTGTTCACCTGGTGACATGTCCCGTGTGTATTAAACAATCAGGGGAACACACTCTCCTCAATTCTCCTCTTCACCTGGTGACATGTCCCGGGTATATTAAACAATCAGGGGAACACACTCTCCTCACTTATACTGTTCACCTGGTAACATGTCCCGTGCGTGTTAAACCATCAGGGGAACACACTCTCCTCACTTATACTGTTCACCTGGTAACATGTCCCGTGAGTATTAAACAATCAGGGGAACACACTCTCCTCACTTATACTGTTCACCTGGGAACATGTCCCGTGTATATTAAACCATCAGGGGAACACACTCTCCTCACTTATACTGTTCACCTGGTAACATGTCCCGTGAGTATTAAACAATCAGGGGAACACACTCTCCTCAATTCTCCTCTTCACCTGGTGACATGTCCCGGGTATATTAAACAATCAGGGGAACACACTCTCCTCACTTATACTGTTCACCTGGTAACATGTCCCGTGCGTGTTAAACCATCAGGGGAACACACTCTCCTCACTTATACTGTTCACCTGGTAACATGTCCCGTGTATATTAAACCATCAGGGGAACACACTCTCCTCACTTATACTGTTCACCTGGTAACATGTCCCGTGAGTATTAAACAATCAGGGGAACACACTCTCCTCACTTATACTGTTCACCTGGGAACATGTCCTGTGTATATTAAACCATCAGGGGAACACACTCTCCTCACTTATACTGTTCACCTGGTAACATGTCCCGTGAGTATTAAACAATCAGGGGAACACACTCTCCTCACTTATACTGTTCACCTGGTAACATGTCCCGCGTATATTAAACAATCAGGGGAACACACACTCCTCACTTATACTGTTCACCTGGTAACATGTCCTGTGTATATTAAACCATCAGGGGAACACTCTCTCCTCACTTATACTGTTCACCTGTTAACATGTCCCGTGTATATTAAACCATCAGGGGAACACACTCTCCTCACTTATGCTGTTCACCTGGTAACATGTCCCGTGTGTATTAAACAATCAGGGGAACACACTCTCCTCACTTATACTGTTCACCTGGTAACATGTCCCGTCAGTATTAAACCATCAGGGGAACACAGTCTCCTCACTTATACTGTTCACCTGGTAACATGTCCCGTCAGTATTAAACAATCAGGGGAACACACTCTCCTCACTTATACTGTTCACCTGGTAACATGTCCCGTCAGTATTAAACCATCAGGGGAACACAGTCTCCTCACTTATACTGTTCACCTGGTAACATGTCCCGTCAGTATTAAACAATCAGGGGAACACACTCTCCTCACTTATACTGTTCACCTGGGAACATGTCCTGTGTATATTAAACCATCAGTGGTACACAGTCTCCTCACTTATACTGTTCACCTGGTAACATATCCCGTGTATATCAAACCATCAGGGGAACACAATCTCCTCACTTATAATGTTCATCTGGTAAAATGTCCCGTGTATATTAAACCATCAGGGGAACACAATCTCCTCACTTATACTGTTCACCTGGTAACATGTCCTGTGTATATTAAACCATCAGGGCAACACAATCTCCTCACTTATACTATTCATCTGGTAACAAGTCCCGTGTGTATTAAACCATCAGGGGAACACACTCTCCTCACTTATACTGTTCACCTGGTAACATGTCCCGTGTGTATTAAACAATCAGGCAACACACTCTCCTCACTTATACTGTTCACCTAGAAACATGTCCCGTGTGTATTAAACAATCTGGGGAACACTCTCTCCTCACTTATACTGTTCACCTGGTAACATGTCCCGTGTGTATTAAACAATCAGGCAACACACTCTCCTCACTTATACTGTTCACCTAGAAACATGTCCCGTGTGTATTAAACCATCAGGGGAACATTCTCTCCTCACTTATACTGTTCACCTGGTAACATGTCCCGTGTGTATTAAACAATCAGGGGAACACACTCTCTTCACTTATACTGTTCACGTGGTAACATGTCCCGTGTATATTAAACCATCAGGGGAGCACAATCTCCTCACTTATACTGTTCATCTGGTAACATGTCCCGTGTGTACTAAACCATCAGGGGAACACACTCTCCTCACTTATACTGTTCACCTGGTAACATGTCCATTGTATATTAAACCATCAGGGGAACACACTCTCCTCACTTATACTGTTCACCTGGTGACATGTCCCGTGTTTATTAAACAATAAGGGGAACACACTCTCCTCACTTATTGAGTTCACCTGGTAACATGTCCCGTGTGTATTAAACAATCAGGGGAACCCACTCTCCTCACTTATTCTGTTCAACTGGTGACATGTCCCGTGTGCATTAAACAGTCAGGGGAACACACTCTCCTCACTTATTCTGTTCACCTGGTGACATGTCCCGTGTGCATTAAAAAATCAGGGGAACACACTCTCCTCACTTATACTGTTCACCTGGTGACATGTCCCGTGAATATTAAACCATCAGGGGAACACACTCTCCTCACTTATACTGTTCACCTGGTGACATGTCCCGTGTGTATAAAACAATCTGGGGAACACACTCTCCTCACTTATAAAGTTCACCTGGTGACATGTCCCGTGAATATTAAACCATCAGGGGAACACACTCTCCTCACTTATACTGGTCACCTGGTAACATGTCCCGTTTGTATAAAAAAATCAGGGGAACACACTCTCCTCACTTATTCTGTTCACCTGGTAACATGTCCCGTGTGTATAAAACAATCAGGGGAACACACTCTTCTCACTCATACTGTTCACCTGGTAACATGTCCCGTGTGTATTAAACAATCAGGGGAACACACATTCCTCACTTATAAAGTTCACCTGGTAACATGTCCCGTGTATATTAAACCACCAGGTTAACACACTCTCCTCACTTATACTGTTCACCTTGTAACATGTCCCGTGTGTATTAAACAATCAGGGGAACGCACTCTCTTCACTTATACTGTTCACCTGGTAACATGTCCCGTGTGTATTAAACAATCAGGGGAACACACTCTCTTCACTTATACTGTTCACCTGGTAACATGTCCCGTGTATATTAAACAATCAGGGGAACACAATCTCCTCACTTATACTGTTCATCTGGTAACATGTCCCGTGTATATTAAACCATCAGGGGAACACACTCTCCTCACTTATACTGTTCACCTGGAAATATGTCCTGTGTATATTAAACCATCAGGGGAACACACTCTCCTCACTTATACTGTTCACCTGGTGACATGTCCCGTGTTTATTAAACAATAAGGGGAACACACTATCCTCACTTATAGAGTTCACCTGGTAACATGTCCCGTGTGTATTAAACAATCAGGGGAACACACTCTCCTCACTTATACTGTTCACCTGCTAACTTGTCCCGTGTGTATTAAACAATCAGGGGAACACACTCTCCTCACTTATACTGTTCACCTGGTAACATGTCCCGTGTGTATTAAACAATCAGGGGAACACTCTCTCCTCTCTTATACTGTTCACCTGGTAACATGTCCCGTGTGTATTAAACAATCAGGGGAACACACTCTCCTCACTTATACTGTTCACCTGGTAACATGTCCCGTGTGTATTAAACAATCAGGGGAACACTCTCTCCTCACTTATACTGTTCACCTGGTAACATGTCCCGTGTGTATTAAACAATCAGGGGAACACACTCTCCTCACTTATACTGTTCACCTGCTAACTTGTCCCGTGTGTATTAAACAATCAGGGGAACACACTCTTCTCACTTATACTGTTCAACTGGTGACATGTCCCGTGTGCATTAAACAGTTAGGGGAACACACTCTCCTCACTTATACTGTTCACCTGGTGACATGTCCCGTGCGTATTAAACAATCAGGGGAACACGCTCACTTCACTTATACTGTTCACCTGGTGACATGTCCCGTGTGCATTAAACAATCAGGGGAACACGCTCACTTCACTTATACTGTTCACCTGGTGACATGTCCCGTGTGCATTAAACAATCAGGGGAACACACTCTCCTCACTTATACTGTTCACCTGGTGACATGTCCCGTGCGTATTAAACAATCAGGGGAACACACTCTCCTCACTTATACTGTTCACCTGGTGACATGTCCCGTGCGTATTAAACAATCAGGGGAACACACTCTCCTCACTTATACTGTTCACCTGGTGACATGTCCCGTATGTATAAAACAATCTGGGGAACACACTCTCCTCACTTATAAAGTTCACCTGGTGACATGTCCCGTATGTATAAAACAATCTGGGGAACACACTCTCCTCACTTATACAGTTCACCTGGTAACATGTCCCGTTTGTATAAAAAAATCAGGGGAACACACTCTCCTCACTTATTCAGTTCACCTGGTAACATGTCCCGTGTGTATTAAACCATCAGGGGAACACACTCCCCTCACTTATAGATTTCACCTGGTAACATGTCCCGTGTGCATTAAACAATCAGGGGAACACACTCTCCTCACTTATACTGTTCACCTGGTTACATGTCCCGTGTGTATAAAACAATCAGGGGAACACACTCTCCTCACTATTCTGTTCACCTGGTAACATGTCCCGTGTGTATTAAACAATCAGGGGAACACACTCTCCTCACTGATACTGTTCACCTGGTAACATGTCCCGTGTGCATTAAACCATCAGGGGAACACACTCTCCTGACTTATACTGTTCACCTGGTGACGTGTCCCGTGTGCATTAAACAATCAGGGGAAAACACTCTCCTCACTATTCTGTTCACCTGGTAACATGACCCGTGTGTATTAAACAATCAGGGGAATACACTCTCCTCACTTATACTGTTCACCTGGTAACATGTCCCATGTATATTAAACCATCAGTGGAGCACACTCTCTTCACTTATACTGTTCACCTGTTAACATGTCCCATGTATATGAAACCATCAGGGGTACACACTCTCCTCACTTCTGCTGTTCACCTGGTAACATGTCCCGTGTGC